>NW_005871062.1:6240036-6545207 GCF_000147115.1 Myotis lucifugus
ATATTATATATTTTTCCCTGTGGCACTTTGTGCATAACTCTTCTGTAGCTCTTAGCAGTCACCTGACCTGTGGTGTAAAGTGCTCAGTCAGTTCTGGCTAACTTAATGAATCTCCATGACTTTGAACATGAAGTTCCAACCCCTCTTAAAGGAATACATTTTTATCCTCCTCCATGGGGGACAATGGTGTCTCTGCCTCACAGGAATATCAGAGCCCAAGTGAAAGATTCAGTATAGTAACAACAACAACAGCAATAACTTTTCCTACTCACTTAGCACTTTGTGATTGACAGTGTTCTTGAACATGCAATTTTGCATTTTAGTCACACACCCATGTTTGGGAAAGATAAGAATGAGTCCTTTTAATAGGTGTGGAAATAGAGAAAGAGAGAGGTCAAGTGACTTATCCAACATCACTAGCATTAAGTGCCCATGTCAGATCTAAAACCCAAGTCCTTTGAAGACAGGCACTCCGGGCTGTCCCAGATTGAATAATTTCTATGTTTATGAAAACTTGGCTCTAGTGGGCCTTTCAACGCCTGCCTTGCAAGATTTGAGGGTGCAGACCACAGACCTCACACCGGTAGCAGTGAACATGGAAATCACGATCCAGAGCCACAATTCGGACAGTCTCCTCCTGGCCGGGGGCTGGCATGATAGGCTCCTTGCACACAGAACATCGAGGGGCAAATTTCCTGAAAACAAAGAGATAATTCTGGTTAGGTATTGAGCATAGACAATGACAAAGAGGTAAAACACAAAGATTAAAATAAAAGAATAAAAGGTGTAAATTGAGAGGACATCTGATCTACCGTTCTGTGACCTTAAGCAAGTCATTTTCCTTCTTTGGTTCTGCTTCCTCAACTCTAAAATAAAGGACTTAGACTTACTGACTGTTGAGGTCCTTGTAGATCATAAATATTACGATATTGGGTGATGTGGGGGAGTGAGAGTGTGAATTGCTTTTGCATGAGAGCACCTGGGAGCTACTGGCCATTTGGTATGTGGCATGGAATTCACCTGTGAACGATTCCAAACACACACCCTGGGCAAGATCACCTGAGGGGAAAACATAAGTCCTGGAGGTCCCTACTTGTCTCTGCTATTTGATTCTAGAGTTTTGCATGTGTTCCCCAGACCTGACCAAACTGTTCTGAGCTTGATAACTTTGCCTCCTTCCCAGTTATCAGAGCCTCTTCTTTGAAATGTGTCTTGAATTCTAGGAATTAAACCTCAAATGACTATTTTTCAAAATAGCAGAGGTTAGTGAGTTTAAATACTCTTTACACCAAACTTACTATGACCAAGTCTTCATTTCTTACATTTTGCTTATGTTAAACTTTTGTTCGAAAAACAAGAAAGTTATTAAGAAGAATCAGTCCTCTATTCTTAGCCTCTGGGTTGGTCTAGATCAGTGATGGTGAAACTTTTGAGCTCGGCGTGTCAGCATTTTGAAAAACCTTAACTTAACTCTGGTGCCGTGTCACATATAGAAATTTTTTTATATTTGCAACCATAGTAAAACAAAGACATATTTTGATATTTATTTTATATATTTAAATGCCATTTAACAAAGAAAAATCAACCAAAAAAATGAGTTCGCGTGTCACCTCTGACACACGTGTCATAGGTTCGCCATCACTGGTCTAGATGGTAATCTTCAGATGTCCAGTGATCTGGACAATGAAACAATTTCTTCTCAAAGTCACTTAAGGGAATGATGTATGGCCAGGCATTGATGTACAATGACCTGATGTGGGTCCAGGTATTCATGAAGGACTGGAAAGTTCAAAAGTTTAAGTTTCCAGAATCAGTTTAACAAGTATAGAATTGCCCTAGCCAGTTTGGCTCAGTGGATAGAGCGTCAACCTGTGGACTGAAAGGTCCTGGGTTCGATTCCTGTCAAGGGCACATGACCGGGCTTCCGGCTTGGTCTCCAGTGGGGGGCATGCAGGAGGCGGCCAGTGATTCTCTCTCATCATTGATGTTTCTAAAGGGTGTCCCAAAATTCACGCAAGAATTAATTTTGATAGAAAACACAGGTTTCTAATGAAAAATTGTAAATTTTTTATTGATTCATAAAGGATACAGGATAGGGTTATGTATAAAATAGCATATCAGGTAAATGGCCTCCACGGCTTTGCTGGCACATACGCACTCTTTTGTTGAAATTTTCTATGACCGTTTTGCATAAATGTGGCTGAATTTCGTTGATACAGTGCTCAATTTCCTCCTTCAAGGTGTAGGTCGTCGTGGGCTTGTTGGCATAAACCTTAGACTTCAAAAAACCCCAAAGAAAAAAGTCCAATGGCGTTAAATCGCATGATCTGGGCGGCCAGTTCTGATCACCAAAATGGGAAATTACACGACCAGGAAATGACTCATGCAGTAATTGAATTGTTTCTCTGGCTGTATGGCATGTGGCACCGTCTTGTTGAAACCACATGTCGTCCACATCCATATCTTGCAATTTAGGCACAAAAAACTGGATTATCATGTCGTGATAGTGAGCACCATTAACTGTTATTGCCTGAGCAGCCGCATTTTCTAAGAAGAATGGTCCGATGATGCCTCTAGCCCCAAATCCGCACCAAACAGTGACATACTGTGGATGCATTTGTTTCTCAACAATCACTCGTGGATTTTCTGAACCCCAAATGCAACAATTTTGTCGATTAACCAAGCCATCAAGATGGAAATGAGCCTCATCGAAATTCAGCCACATTTATGCAAAACGGTCATGGAAAATTTCAACAAAAGAGTGCGTATGTGCCAGCAAAGCCGTGGAGGCCATTTACCTGATATGCTATTCTATACATAACCCTATACTATATCCTTTATGAATCAATAAAAAAGTTACAATTTTTCTTTAGAAACCTGTGTTTTCTATCAAAATTATTTCTTGCATGAATTTTGGGACACCCTCTATCTCCCTCTCCCTTTCCCTCTGAAATCAATCCTATATAATAAAAGGGTAATATGCAAATTGACCCTAACAGCAGAACGACTGGGAATGACTGGTCACTATGACACACAGTGACCACCAGGGGGCAGACGCTTAATGCAGGAGCTGCCCCCTGGTGGTCAGTGCACTCCCACAGGGGGAGCTCTGCTCAGCCACAAGCCAGGCTGACGGCTGCCAGCACAGCGGTGGTGGCAGGAGCCTCTCCCGCCTCCTTTGCAGCTCTAAGGATGTCCAACTGCAGCTTAGGCCTGCTCCCCGCTGGCAAGTGGACATCCCTAGAGGGCTGCCGGGATGCCAGAGGGATGTCTGATTGCCAGCTTAGGCCTGATCTCCCGGGGAGCAGGCCTAAAGCAGGTGGACATCCCTCGAGGGGTCCCAGACTGGGAGAGGGCACAGGCTGGGCTTAGGGACTCCACCGAGTGCACAAATTTTTGTGCACTGGGCCTCTAGTAAAATTATATTTAAAAAAAAAGAAAAACAAGAAAGTTAAAGATTTGTTGTTTTGTTATTCTATAATGGATTTTAGCACTTCTGAAGGGTAAGTGTACATGAACACAGAAGCACTTACACCTACATACACATATATGTACAATTTTGAGGTTAACTGTTGGTGAGGAATTTTAATATTTCTTAATATTGCTTACTATGACCAATAGCCCTAAGAATATTTTTTTTCTCATAACAGATTAATAAGAGGCAAATATCAACCACATATCCATCTGTATCTGGCATTTAGGGGTGGCATTTGTGAAGGCATGAAATGAGACATGCTTTGAAATAGGTATGAATAAGAAGTGAAAAGATAAAAAAAAGAAAAACACTGTGCAACTTTCTTTACTTGTGGTAATGGTTTTAACATTGATGATGTTAAAATTTACTTATTTGTGGTGAGACTTAAAAAGAAAAAATGATAGTAATCTATATTTTGCAGAGCACTTTATGGTTGTCGAAGCATATTTACATATATTATACTCTATATGTACATATTAATTTTCCTGGCAGCACCCATAAGGCAATCTGTATGGCTGAAATCTAAAAGACATATAAATTAAGCAGTAGATAAATTGATTGCTATGAAAGAATAATTAAAAGGATCATGGTACAACTGCAGCTGTAATCAGAGTTGTTATAATTGGTATTTTATACAAGAAGTTTATACTCAGAGGCAAAAAAAAATGCTTTGGACTATCTGGTTATTTTTGAATTTGGGTCACCAATAGTGAAATGAGAAGGCTTCTAGAATCAACTGTGAAATTTCATTTCCCCAAACCCATCTGACTATAAATTCTGTAAGGCCAGAAGTATGTCTTGCCCATCACTGTATCCAGGAGCTTTACCCAATTTCCCCCAGTGGGGTTACTTACTCCTCTAGGATATCTCATTGCATAAGTTTATTATAGTAGGAATCATTTGCATATCCTTGGGGACCACTAAATTGGGACCCTCCATAAGACAGGTTGTCTGAGTCCCCCAAGACAACCACTGTGACTGGTGCAGAGAGCAGAAATTCAGGCTATATCCAATGAAATGAAGTAGCTGCATTATTTCTCCATAAAAAAATATGTTACATGGGCCTTTATGTTCAATCTCAAGGTCCTTCCTTTTTGGAAAAGCATAAACTGTATTCTTACTGAGTAATGATTTCTTCCCACCAATTGGCCTCATTTCCATGAAGAGAAGAAGTAAAGGCAAAAGGCAGGAAGTGGTTTCTGCAGCCCCCACTGTGTTCATTGGCCAGTGTTTCAAGGACTGTTCTAAATCCCAGGTGGTCTATTTCAAGGTTCAGCTCACTGAGCAGACAATGATAATAAAAAAATATAAATTTGATAACACTTTTGATGGTTAAAATAGCTACCATTTATTGAGTGCTTATTATGTGCCAAGCCCTGTTAAGCACTTGACCTTGTTTTCTACTGACAGCAATGTTATGAGGAGCTACTTTTATCATTTCTACTTTACAGCCTCGGGAGCCAAGGCTCAGGGAGGGATGGTCTTAATCATCTTGTGTCCTGGCACATTTCTGGCAATCCACAAATGGGTGCTGAGGAAACAAACAAATGGCTCAGTGTAATATGCATGATAAGAAAGCACAGATTGTGGAATAAAGGCTCAATACAATGAAAGGGTCAGTTAAAGAAGCCTACTTTTCTGGGCTCACTGTGCTAGCATTGGGAGTACAGGAATAAACTGGGACTGCAGAAATCAGACTGGTGAGGGAGTTCTATCTATTTCTACTTGTTCTATTAATATATATATATATCCTATTATAGTGAAAAAATCATTACGGTGGTTACTATGAAAGTTTATAGATGTGTATGTCCATGCATGTGTATTTTTATCACTAGTCAGACTATGTTGAGTGTTATCTATAGCTAGTAAAGGATACAAAGAGAAATATGGGGATGGGGAGGGATTGAGATCAGAGAAAACTTCTTAGGGAAATGACAATTAAGTTGTGCCATGAAAGATGGCCATTTAGGTGAAATGGGAAAGTGTGTGTGTGTGTGTGAGTGTGTGTTGGGGATGAGGTACAGTCAGTCTCCCTGGAACTGCATTTGAGCTGTCCTCCAAAATGACATATGGGGAAGAGTTTCTATCTAATAGGCTGGAGGACTTGAGCCAAACCTGACTGCAGGTGGTTATGTAGGGGATGTCCCATTTAACAAGGCCTCGAAAACAGTATTTCACAAGCTTGTTACTCAAAGTGCAATCCAAGACCACCTGGATGATTGTCAGAAATGCAGAACCTTAGGGCCCACCCCCAACCTACTCAATTAGAGCCTGCAGCTAATAAGGTCCCTGAGTACCTGGAAGTTTGGGAAGCATTGGTTGTAAGCAGGCAAGATAAATCCTTTCTCATGGGCTTCCTGTATCTCATGGTAACCCCATCCCCAAGCTACAGCCAAGTAAGTCTTCCTTGAATGTAGAGAAGCCTTTCCTAACTCCATACCCTCATTTATTGCCTGGGCTGTCCCTTCTGCTAGGAATCTCCTAGCTTCTCATTAAAAACACTTTTGAAATGCTGCTTCCAGAAGTTGCTCAGAGCCCAGGGCCAATGAATCTCTTCTGACTCTGGCTCAAGCTTTTGCCCATGCCTATCTCCTGGATGTGAGCCCTACCAGCCCAATATCACACATATTCTGTACCCTCCTCCTGATGAGCTCCATGCTGACAGAGGCTTTTCTCTATGTATCTGTGCAATTTCAACTTAGGCAATTTCTCTCCTTGAGCACTTATTACAGGAATGAACACACAGAAACCTGTGTTTACACATTTACATTGAATTAAAATACATTTCCTAAAACCTCACAAAGAGAGACCTATTTAGAATGACCAAGAAAAAGCACCCCCCCCACTATTTGCAGAAGAAGTCTGCAATGCCCTTAAACTACCCTCTACTTAGCCTTGCCGTGCCCTCTCACCGCCACTCCCCCCCCAACTTCCCGGGTTTGATTTTTTTTGGTATATGATTTTATTGATTTTAAAGAGAGAGGAAGGGAGAGGCGAGAGAGAGAGAGAGATAGAAACACCCATGAGAGAGAAACATGGATCGGGAGGTTGAGCCCAAAACCCAGGTATGTGTTCTGGCTAGGAATGGAACCAGTGACCTCTTAGTGCCTAAGTCAACACTCAAATATTGAGCCACACAGGCTGGGTGGGGTTGGACTTGTTAGCTGTCTTGTGTTCTTGTATTTTCAAGGCTCAGAAACAGAGTTCTGTATAATTTTCTCATATTTTTCTTTGAATCGCTTCTCGGCCTTTTGGCTAAGATCAAGTGTAGTATCTGTTCTTATCAGTTTAATATTTTTCTTTGAGAAACGATTTGTGTTTTAACATACCACTGAATTAGGGGTGGTGGCAGGGAGACAGTTGGGGGCTTGAGATTTTTTTTTTTTTTTTAGTTGCTCAAGTCTGCTTTTCTGGGGCATTCAGACTCACACACTTATGTCACCAGTCGCAAGTCTCTAATTATGCTCCCCACTTCCCGAAATGAAAGATAAATGCGTAGATACAAACTTCCATTTGTCAGAATTGATTTCCTGTTTTCGAAATGAAAGATAAATGCGTAGATACAAACTTCCATTTGTCAGAATTGATTTCCTGTTTTAATTGAGGGTGTAATCTATCATTCTTTTTCAAAACATGTGTGCTCTGATTATATCTACCACTCTTTCTTGGATTAAGGTAAATCTAAGAAAGAAGAGAAGCAGTGACAGAAACATACTCCCCATTGGTTATCTTTTCAGTTCCCTTAAATAGATGCAGGGTT
The DNA here is from genome assembly GCF_000147115.1 of Myotis lucifugus. Taxonomy (NCBI): domain Eukaryota; kingdom Metazoa; phylum Chordata; class Mammalia; order Chiroptera; family Vespertilionidae; genus Myotis; species Myotis lucifugus. The sequence continues at coordinate 6,247,272 of NW_005871062.1, forward strand.
TTTTTTTCATGTGTAATTACAAGCTAAAAATATCAATAATGTGAAGTACAATTTATGCTGTGACTGCCCTTTCAAAGTGAGGCCTTCCTTGTCTAATTCAGGTGGAGAATTTCTGCTTTTTTTTTTTTAAATTTATTCAGCCTCACGTCTTTTGGTCAGGTTTTCACTTTCTTTGCTACTTGGAAAGCGGTCAGGAAATTCATTTTTAAACTATGAGTCTGAGGTCCCCCAACTGCTTGTGGCAAATACCTCTTGGTTGTTGACAATCAACAGAGCAGTGAAAATGAACCCACAAGACTGCACATCTGGAGGCCCTAGAACGGATAGCCACACTGGTGAGCCATACATACCTCATCTCTTTCAGAGCCTCAGACTGCCTGGAAAGCCACTGCCCCACAAACATAGTCCAGAAGGCCTCTGTGTCTACTGTCTGCAAATCACATCTAAGCTTTCATCTGGTTCCTAAAAATATGTTAACAAATGTGACCAGCTAATGACCCAACTAACAAAAGTGGTGAAATAAAAATAAGCAAAACCTAAAACCATAGAACTTTCATGAAAACCCAAGCTATCATAGAGGAAAGAGGGACCTGCAATGAAAGAATTGCGGAAGTGGGGACATATTTTTCCAGGCCCATGAGTAATTGATCTTGACCTTCAGGCTCTACTTTCTAATCCTCCTCAAAAGACTGCACAGTACTGCATTCATTAGAAAATATCCTAGGAAAGAGAAGGCCTGGGTGGGAGAAGAGGTGAGGGGAGGGTATGGATGTGTTGATGGTAGCGTTAAGCTGCTTCGATGTATGTGAGAGGCTTTCATTAGTAAGGACTGAACTATTCTCTGTGTCTTTGCCCCATAGCTTCCTATCTGTTGAGTGGCAGGATGGAGAGAGAACCCCTGGCTCAGAGAGAATTCTGGGCTGTTACAGCTGGAGACCTTAAGATAGGGTCTGGTCTAATGACCAAACCAAAGAGCTCAGAGAAATTGAGCAATTTGTTCAAAGTCACACATGTTGTTCAGGTTTAGGCTAGGGAGGGCTAGCCCAGGGTCCTGCCCCTCTCCAATACAAATCCTCTGTAGCTGAGTGAACCCCACACAAAGATGCCAGGAACAAGCCCCAGGGAAGCTGTGAAGCAGTGGACAGGCTGCCAAGACCACATGGACCACCTGATACAAATTTCTGCATTGCATGAGGAGGATCAGTAAATTCTTTTGAAGGCCCATCACATCCTGAGATCCCATAGCTCCAAGAGAAGACTGTGTGGCTCAGGTGCCAGGCAGTGAGAACAGACTCTGAGACTAGCAGGCCGGAAGCAGGAAGGGAGATTGCCTACTTGTGGAAGTCCTCAATGCAGTGGATGAGGCCGCCAGCATCCACGGTGAATGGGATCCCATCCAGGCTACGGTGGCACATCACACAGGTGAAGCAGTGAGGATGGTAGGCCTTCCCGGTGGCTCGGAGAATCCGCTCCATGATGGGCTTGGAGCACACACTGCACTGCTCCAGGGTATTCTGGAGAGAGAAAGAACAATGCTGCTGATGAGGTGGCCCCTCCACAGTGACTTACAGCACGATGGGCACTGTCACAGGACACACTGGCTTGGATGCTCACCACAGTCCGTACTTTTATAATCTCTATTCTAGAGAGAAGGAAACACAATCAGATGGATCACGTGGTTTTTCTCATGTTATAGAGTGCAGACTTCTTCTGCAAATGTCGAATTTAAAACATGTCTTCTGACTCCTCCCCTTGTCCCTTCCCACTACAGCCAGGTTGATGGCAGACTTTTAGGTAAAGGCCCGTAGAGGACATATTTCTGGCTTTCTTTCAACAGTGCGATTTTGCCATTGTAGCGCAAAGGCAGCCATAGACGTACATAAGCAAATGGGCATCATTATGTTTTAATAAAACTTTATATACAAAAGCAGGTGGTGCTCTGGATTTGACCCATGCTGTAATTTGTTGACCCCTGAACTATCCAACTCAGGTTTTCCACTGGAAGAATGCTTCACTATTACTTCTAACATTTGCTTCATCATCAAAGACCTAGTGGGGTCATCAAGAACCCTAACATTTTCCAGTGTGGTCTGTCTGGTAACAGACTCACAGAGCATGCAGGCTGCTGACCCCAGTCATAGCTCAGCACAACCAATGAGGCCAGTGATCATGAATACTTGATTCAAACATCAACTCCAGTTTAGTACTGTAAGCTCTCAATGGAAATGTTGAACCTAGAGGGGTTCAAGTTTTGAGAGATCAATTAAGAAAGTCAATTTATCTGGCTGAAAACATATACTGAGTTTTAAAAATAAATACCCTCCCCCCAAAAAGAGGATACCCTTTATTGAGTCAGGACTCTGAAAAACTGATAAAATTAGCTGTTAACTTTTCATCCTTCCCTAGAACTTCATGTGCTCTTTCCTAACAACCATGTTTCACATGTAATATGCTATATTCCAACTGAGATGTCTGGACTGAGTCACTGAGTTGACAATTTAGAATAAACCTGGGATGGGTAGCTGATGAGAAAGATGCAGAACTAGAAGGGATATGGAAATTAAGGAGTAACTGCCCTCATACCAGGAGAACCTTTAAATGGCCATTAGGCAAGAAGTACCTGTGGGTAGATAACAAATGTATTAACGTCTCAACTACAGCAATGGTCTCTGATGGGCTTCTTTATTTGCATGTTGCTTCTTTTGTAATACTTCCCTATCCCCAAAGTGACTGCCAGTTTCCTTTCCAAACCACAGATGTAACCAAATAATTTTCCTGTTAGCAAAAACTTATATGGCTCCACAATGTAAAAAGAGCTAGTTCCATATCTGACATTCAACCTCCCTTTCTAGGCTGAGTTCCTTAATGTCCTGGACTGCTTACACACACTCACACCTATGAGAAACTTCCATACTCCTGCGCATTGGCTAATTATTTGCAATTTTCCATATTGACCTTTCGAAGTATGGGTCAGAGGGCAACTTGACAGTGAAGCTTTCCTTGATGTCTTCATTTGGAATAAACTGTTTTTTTCTCTCCCCTTCCTGAGCTTTTGTGCCCACAGGGTTCACTTGTATTAAAATTATTTGCACAGATGTCTGTTTCCTCAACTAGACTGCAATTGCCTTAAGGGCTGGGACTATGTCTTAAGAATGTATTTCTCTGTCCCATATTACACCAAGTATACTACCTGAAATAAAATCAGCAGGGTGAATGTGTGCTAAAAGAATGAAGGGAGGCATATTGTTTACATCTCACCTTGCAGCACACCATTGGCCTGACTCCCCTGACTCAGGAATCTCTCCTAAGATGAATTAGTAAATTCATCACTGTCCTCTCATCAAAGCTGTGGTTGCTGGGGTTTCTGAAATTGCTCAGTATGCCTCTGGTCATAGTCTAAACTCATGGAAACTATCAACCTACCCCCTAACCCCTCCAATTTTAAAGTGGTAAAATTATAATAGCAGAAAAACGTAAGATGAAAGTCTGGAGACAATGATGGTCTGGACAATGAAGGCCTTGCTACTTTTCTATCCTGGTGATCTGAGCTAATGTGGCTGGAAACCGTCTTCCTGAGACTTGTGTTTTGTTCCTCTTGTGGGTTTTAACTTTTTAAGTTTTTTTAAGGGCAGCCTGTAATGGAGTTGAACAAACCAGAAATTGCTTGACCAGAAAATGTTATTGTTTGCATTGAGGCTTGGCTTTAAGTTTCAGCTAATTTACTTAAAACCATCATGACCTATAGAAGCACTGTTTAAAGGACAGGTAATCTGAACATTTCTTCTATAAAGGCAAAACTGTGTAAAATATGCCTAAAGTGAGACTATTGTGAAATGCCCACATATGAGAAATTAAAGGTTCCAAGAATGTAGCTGTTAGCCTAGACTAGCAAATGGTATTGGAGGACAAATTAACCTTGTCTATTCAGTTCCCTTTACTGTACTCATCTCCTTTCAGTCTTCAATTGGTCCACTAGGACCCTTAGACATATATTCTATTAGAGAAAGACTCTTACAATGTCAGAGAGGAGGGCACTGAGCATTCCTGTAGTCCAAGCCTCTGATTTCAGAGGTGAGAAAACAGACCTGGAGCCCTGATGTACTTGGACCTGGGCCATGGAGTTCAATAGGGGCAGATGTCGGACTGGCATTGTTCAGAGAGGGATCGGATGAATTCATTATGTAGCAATAGAGAGGGAAAGTTGCTAGATAAAAACTATGAGTTATCCTTCTGGCTTTGTCAACATGCAGCGTACAACCTTGGGTAAACAATTTCTTCTCTCTAGACCCCAGTTTTCTTGTCTGTAAAACAATGATTAATTTTAACTCAGCAATTTTATTTCTCTGTGCTACATCATTGTTAACAACAATAGGAAAAGGCCAATGTTTCCAACACTCGCTATATACTAGAAACAATTGGATAACCCCTCGTTTGATATGTGAAAGGAGGGTTCATGTATTAGAATTCTACACAATGTAACATCTACTCTGTCTGGAATTTCACTTGGAATTCCAGAAATTGTTGTTGGTAGAATTTCAAGCACCATAGATGATCTTTGTGTCTTCACAAAGTAGATTAAAATGAAAAGGTTAATAAATAATTTTTAAGAAAGTAAAACAAAAGAAGGTCCTCAAGCAAAAGAGTGGAAGAAGGATGTCACTAAGTACATCTACTCAAATCACATTTGTATGTGGAGTAAGCATGCCGTGATTGATCAATGGGGAGGTGGAAGGGAAGAGCCTACTCCAGCATAAGAACCTTCAAATGCAGGAATGTGTTTCATGAGCTGGCTCTGGATCAGCCTCTGCTGCTCTCCCCACAGCCTCCACCTTCCTGCTGTCATGAGCTTTCTGCCACATCTTTCATAAGCTATGTTCTACAAGCTCAGACTGATTCATATCCTTTCTTTTTTGCCTCAGGAATACCTAGTCATTCTTCAAAGTGAAGCTCAAATGTTACCTCTTCTGCACAGCCTTTCCTAATTTTCCCTCTGCTATCCTCCAAGAAAATAAGTCACTTCCTCTACACCCATAAGATTGTATAATGTTTCTCTTATGACACTGAACATAATGTACTTTATTTAATGGTATGACCAAACTGAGCCCATACCTCCCGTCCCCACCCCCCGACAAGGAGCCACAGGCATAGGTTGAGTTTCCTAGGAAGCATTCTCAAACAGAGATTTGCCCATGGGAAGTTACTGAAGAGTGTCTTTTAAATCAACACCTGTGGGAGAGTGCAGGAAGTTCCTGAGTAGAGGAGTTGAACTAAGATGCAGTTACAACAAAGGATTCTGAGGGTTCCATGGAATAGTCTGGAGCTGGAATGGCCCTGCAGAATTGTTCTTCCTTGAAACTAGGGGATAGAGAACTTACATCACTGCACCTTGAGTGAAGATGAAGTTCCCTTGAGGGTAATTAGCAGAGAAAGACTCAGCTATGAACCATCAACTGCCAACAATCCCAGCATCTGGAGGAATGAGAGCCTCAGTCCTGAAGAGGGATCTGGGCAGTGTATTACAACATCCCAACAGCAAACATGCCTTCATAGTCCATAGCACACAGTAGACAACTGGTAACCAGCTATGACATAAATACCTTATAGTTTACTCTGAATGAAGAGTCTAAATTTTATTCTTTTTAAAATAAAATCTTGACATTATTTGAAGATTTTAAGGATTTTTATAAATTGTTTTGGGCAGCTACTCCAATGAAAGTATAGTTAAAAAGAAATGATGTTATAGAATAGCAGAAAAAAGCCAAATAAAAAATTAGGTGTTAAAATGCACGGCTTTACACTCTTTTGAGATGATGGCAATATGACTGTGATTAAAAACAAAAAAGTTAAGTAAAAATAAAAATAAAATCACACAAAAAAATCTTGTACACACAACTTCCCAAAGCAACCATTTTTAGAGATACAATCTGGTTGTATCTTTTCTATCCTTGGATATTGTATAAATAACTTTTCCAATTCACAGTCAGAAGCTGGAAGAATCATCTGAATATAAATGAAGCATATAGGTAGCATAAGCATTAGCTACTAGTAGATTATAAAGAAAATAACATTTCTATAGTTTATATATTGCATAGGTATACATGTGTTCAATGTTAAGTATTTTATTTAAAGAGATATAAGTATTTGAAGATTCAGCAAACTCTAAAGTGTTGCCATTTATAAATGTTAAATTTTTCATTTCATAAAATTAAAATGTAACCTTATATTCAATCTTTATTTTTTTAAGGTAAAAAAGCAATATTGAAACAGGAAAGACTCTTGGAAAGATAAGGGTGACATCTCACATTCTAGATACAGTTTTGTTTTGTTTTTTTGGATAAGAATTAAAAAAAAAAACAGAGTTAAAGAATACCAAACCTTTAAAAATCTTTAGCGATTATTCTAGGTCAGGAATTTTCAACTTCTCTCACTTGCCTGTCTTTCCTATAATCCTTTGTTCAGGGAAATAATTTATAAAGGAGACACATACAAAAGAGCCCCAAATCACTTCTGGATGAAGAGTGTGAAAGGATGGAGCTTGTAGGGGATCCATTTTGTAAAGTTTATAAATCATGACTCTAGTCCAGTGATGGCGAACCTTTTGAGCTCGGTGTGTCAGCATTTTGAAAAACCTTAACTTAACTCTGGTGCCGTGTCACATATAGAAAATTTTTTTTATATTTGCAACCATAGTAAAACAAAGACTTATATTTTTATATTTATTTTATATATTTAAATGCCATTTAACAAAGAAAAATCAACCAAAAAAATGAGTTCGCATGTCACCTCTGACACGCGTGTCATAGGTTCGCCATCACTGCTCTAGTCTAACCATTAGATTCAAGAAATGAAGAGACAGAGGTAAAAGAGCTAGTGACAGATTTGGGGTTAGAATATAGGTCCCCAATTCTCCATACAATGGAAAATCCTTCTCCCATATCAGGCTACCCAGAATTCATATTTCAGTAGACACAGTCCACATTGCAAATATAAGGCATTCAGATTGACTACTTGCAAGTTACATGCTTACAAATCAAGGGAGGAAACATGTCCGGATCTCAAGACAGTTTGTCTACTGTTCATTTCATTGGTTCTCACAGGAGAAGACAGAAAACTCATTGTTGGATCCCCAGCATCTATAGCAGTGCCCTTGCATAAATTTGACGATCCACATATATGGGTTTGATAATTAAGCAATAAACTCTGGATAAGTACTTTATATAAAGTAGAATTATTTATTTAACCATGAAAAAATAATTCTCGAATCCAGACCTTGCCTGTCAACTATCAGGCTAAGAAACTGTAACTCTAGTGCATTTCACATTTGGGGGCGAGGAAAAGCCTCATTTACTTATTCCAGTGTGCTGAACAAATGCCGTCATTTTCCACATGAATCATGATGTAAAAAGGGTTGGGAAACACAGCTCCAGTGTAGGTGTTCCCACCAGAACAGCAGTGTGGTACAATGAAAAGAGAACAAGGTTATGATTCAGCAAACCTCCACTGAATTGCCAGTGCCATTATTTAAACTCAAATAATTATATCACCTAACTTAATTTTGGAATACAAATGTATTCCTCATTCTGGTCATCAAAAAGGCTACCTGATGATGGCAGTACTTTAGGGTTTTCTTTGCAGATGAAAACATCATTTTACTTTGATAGTTCTCCCATTGAGCGATGGTACAAAACCTCCTGACAACTCTGCCTCTCAGTGAGTCATACATTTCTTATTAAAAGTTTCCTTGCACTTTCTGCCCTGGCAGGTTGTTCAGTTGGTTGGAATGTCGTCCTGTACACCAAAAGGTGGGGGTTCAGTTCCTGTTCAGGTTGCCTGTTAGGGTGCATACAGGAGACAACCAATCGATGTTTCTCTCTCACATCTTTGTCTCTCCCCTCTCTCTCTTTCCCTCCTCTGTCTTTCTAAAAATGAATACAAAAACATATCTTTAGGTGAGAATAAAAACAAAAACTTGTTTTGCTCTTGCTCTCTCCAAGTGTCCTTCACCTACATCTAAACCTTAATGTTACTTTATACCTGTATCTGTATTTGTGTTTCAAAACAGATCAAAAATAATAACAGTAATCCTCGTGTCATCCATTCCTATCATGTTCTAATTAGAATAAAAATTCTTATTCTATAGATGAAAATTCTAATTTTTAAGATAGGAAAAATTTTTAGTCAATTTATTAGGTGCCGTTAAACCCTTAAAATGTGTATTCTTTTGATGTCATGACCCACACAAGAAAGGACAGTTATGAAACATGTAACAAAATTCAGTAAAAAAAACCCTTCAACTTTCTTGTTGTTTTTTTTTGTTCATTTCCACTAATGTTTTTGAGCCCATCTCTTTGCATCCAATGCTTATATTGCCTCAGCTTTTGATTAAATCCCCTTTAGAGAAACTTTTCACAGGCTTTCTGCTGAGCAGAGCTGCCTGCCCACTATATTTAGCATCGCAGAAAGCTAAGGAGTGGAACAAAGTGTTCAACATCCTGGCAGGTACCGAGGAAGAAAGGACAAAGCACCATCCCAGCCCTCCGAGGTTCCCAGTGTAGTGGGAGAAGTAGACACTGCTATAAATAACTGATCAGAGGCAAAGGGCACAACAAATTGCTGTTAGAGAGGCATGAGTAATGTATGATGGGAACACAGAGGAGAGAGTAATTACTTATGAATGGTGAGGAGAAGGCAATGTGGTAGCATATGATTCTGGGAACCTATTCTAAGTGGGATTTGAATTAGCTCTTGAAAAAAATGCATCACAACAGTCTTTGAAATTAATGTTGGGTTAGAAGAAGAGTCTTCATTACCTAAGTCCCAGAAATGCCTACATTGAAACAAAATTAATTTCACAGAAGCATATTTTAAGGAAATTAGTATATGGTGCAGCATTGGTGAAGGGGCACTCAACATTGCCAGAGATAAACATCTGTGTCAAACTAACACAAACAAAAACACATGTATGACTATTAAGATGGAATTTAGGAAAAAAAATTCCTTATAGGATTTTGTTTTATATGAACTAAACAAACTGAAATTAAAATTAAAACATATGTCCTAAAACCACAAGGGAAAAAAGCCAACAAAAAGGACAAAAAGATCAGGACAATTAGGTCATTTTATTTAATTTTGTGATGAGCTGCAAATCACATTCTTCACAAAGTAAATAATGCCCTGTTGTTTATTCTAAAGAACCTGAGTTGGAATTATGAGCCCAACTTTAGTAAATTTTTAAAAAATTAAATTAAATAATTTAGTTTGTCTATACCTCAAGGCTCAGAGAGATGCTCTTTTACCTTAAAATGTATAGCCCTTGTGGTATGCTAATTCTTCTAAAACACCTCTCCTGAATATCTCCTAACCCAGAAAATCTGATGGCAATGAAGGGCTGGGACTTGATGAGTGGGTCAAACCTTTGTGCCAGGAGCAAAATTGCAAGATCACAGCACTTTATTGAGACTATTATGAGAGAAAAAAAGAAAAATAAATTCCTTTCCTATTAAGCCAAGTCAGATCATAGATTTGGCTTTACAACATCTCAAGGTACAATTTGTTGGGACTTGTTAAGTTAAGAACATCTATCATATATGGCAAAAGAATTAGTGATAGATTCAAGAGACCTGGGTGTGAAAATCCAGGAATTTTCTTGACTTATCTGGCCTTGAGTTTCCTCATCTACTAAACAAGAATGAGAATGTCTACAATGCAGTATCATGAGGACTAAATAAGAGCACATATGAAAACAAATACCCCGTGTCTGGCTGTATAACAAATGTTAGTTTTGGGTAATTCTTCTTACAGATTCAGAGGGGACTAGGACATATATTTAATTAACTTGTCATTTTACTTATCGAATTGAAATACCATATTTAAGCACTACTTTTCTAATTTTTCTATTTTTTTATTCATCATGTATCATTCTATATTTTATACCTCTATTTTTTCTTTAAATGTTCTTATTGATTTTTAAAGAGAGAGGAAGGGGGGGAGAGACAGAGAGACATCGATGTGAGAGGGTAACATTGATCAGCTACCTCCTGCATGTCCCTTACCTGGTATTGAGCCTGCAACCTAAGTATGTGCCCTGACAAGGATTTATCAAACCGTCAACCTTTCCATGCATGGGATGATGTCCAACCAACTGAGCCACACCAGCTAGGGCCACATCTCTACTTTTAAAAAATAGATTATTTAAGGAATCCTCTTATGATACTCTGGGACAACTGGATAATGTCATAACAACATGGGCTAATGAATCCCTAGTAATTTTGTGGAAAAGCTGTTCTTAATTCTATGTAAACATTATTATACCTCAAACCCATAGATTTTTTAATTCTTCATAAAAGTAATTTACATGATGTTATACTCTCAAAACAAAAATTGACAGCTTGCTCTGTTAGAGTCTTTAAAGTTTACAAACAGGAACTCATTTAATCTCTACAACAATATTATAGTAGGTAGAAAGATAGAATTCTTATCCACTGAATGGTAGAATTCTTATGTCACATGACTCTAAACATGGTCAGGATTGAAACCTATGTCTTCTAAGTCCAAAGACAACTTGTCCTTGGACTTAGAAGACATAGGTACCTTCTCCTCCACACTGTCCTCCAATTGATATATTTTTCCTATATCTTTCTATCAAGTTCCATATAATGGCAATTACACTAAATGCAATTATTGATCTTCCGCAAACTGCTATGCCATAACTTTTCACAAATGCATAGTTTGCTTCAGTTTGAAAAGATTATTAAAATCATCTTGTCCGACTCTCTCACCTTATATACTGGGACACTGCATTCAGAGAAGTTGATTGCCTAATGTTATAAACTAGTCTAAGAGCTGAGTTCAGGACTCAGGTACTCTGGTTTCTATATAGTGTTCATTTCCAAACCCCATACTAGATCCTTTCTGGACCAAAACATCTCTTTGATATTTTAGCTGTGTTAGTAATAGAATATGACAACTGATGTTGATTAGTTATTAACATAAATATTTATACCAGTGAAAAATCATTAGGCTGAGTATATTTCATTACTTGGGTTTTGGTACTGTCAAAACAAAACTGTCACAAACTGATAAATATGGAGGCCCTCTGGCCAATAATTCAGAGGAGCTAATCCTATTTTCAGCTTTACTGCATGATATCTTAGGTTCAACTTCCATAATTCCTGCCACTAGAAACTTGTAAGTAGAGGTTTTTAATAGACACTCAAACCACTGTACTGAGGTCACTTTCCAGAGTCGCTGGAATTTCACAGCATCTTGAACAAAATTCCATAATCTGAGTATCAATTTTCTCATCTACACAATGTGACACTAATTATTCAGCCCTGTCTACATCCCAGAATTGGGAAAATTAAATAAGATAAATATAAAATGCACTCTTTAATAATGTAAAGAGATTAAAGATATTGTTATAAAGTCAGTTTCTCTGGGTAAAATTACTATTTCATATGAGGATTGACCTTAATTCTTGGTTCTTGAGTCTCTGACTCATCAAATGAGCCTACTTTCCTATATTGTTATTGGAAACAGACAATATGAGATGCCCACATAGACATCCACAAGACTATGCATAGTGAGTTTGGGAAAATTTGTGTTGCTGTGTTTTTGTTTTTGTTTTCTTTCCTTTTTGTTGTTTTGTTTTCAACAGATACTTTTTCTGTTATATTTTTCTTTGGTTTACATACTGGAACACCTAATAAGAGATGGAGTAGTCACATTCATTCATTTAGAGTGCATACAGAGAAGTCTCATGGAACATATAGTTTGGTGCAGAAATACTTGGCAGGGTCTTGACTTAACTATAATCAAGGCCCAACTAAGCACCATCTTGACAATGCTTAATCATGATATCTTCAATTAGAGTATACAGGAGGCTCCAGTGGGTAAAACGGCTTACCTTTGGGTCACACTGCTAACTTCAGCATTGTTTTAAACTAGAATTGTTGAAATAAATGTTTGTTGAGACCCTGCATGGTATAGTGACAAGGAGAAACAACCATAAGCCAAGGGTTGTTCTCTTGTCTTGTGAAGACAAGCCACTGGGAATGATGCCTGAGCAAAGCCTTTGCTTTGCTTCTCTGGCCTAAATTCCTTTGCCTATACAATAAGAGACTTAAGTTAATAGACTTCTTGGTCCCTTGAAGCTCTGTGATTGACTTAGGAACAGAACAGAAGTTTGAATAGGGTGGGGCTCTTTGTCTTGTTCACTGTTTCACCCCTAGAGTTCACTCATCAATGACTGGAACATAGAAGAGCTAAATAAAGATTTTATTTAAGTAAATAAATGAATGACTGGGAACGAATGGTCAAAAGAGTCATCCAATAACACCTACTCCCATACACATACCCTAAATTTCATCATCTTCTTCAGATGGCCTGTTACCACCCTATTTAATTGGTCCCTTCTCCTGATCCAGATTCTATCTCTTTACCCTGTTATTGCTTTCATAGTCCTTATCACTATCTGATATCACCTCTTGCACTCAGTTGTTGACATGTTTATTGCTTATCTCCTCACCAGTCTGTTTGAGACACTACTGCATTCACAGCCTCTGGAGCAGTGTTTAACACAAAACAGGCACTTAACAAGTATTTGTTGAATGAAAAATGCAAATGACATCCGACTGCCCAACAAAATTCCCTTCCAATTCTTGGGTTCTTTGATTCTATTGCAGCAAGAGTACATTTGTCCAAATTAAAAAATGTAGTGCTACACTTTTTTTTTATCCTTATCTGAGGACATGCTTATAGATTTTAGAGAGGGGGGAAGGAAAGAGAAGCAGCGATGTGAGAGAAAAACATCATACCTGCCCCTACCTGGGATCAAACCCCCAAACCTAGGTACATGCCCTGACCAGGAATTAAACCTGTAACTCTTCATTGTACTGGATGACACTCCAACCAACTGAGTTACACCAGCCAGGGCAGTGTTACAAATTTTGCTAAATGATCTGAAGTTAATCACACAACATAGGTAGGCCAATGCTCTTCATCCAGGGGCAAAACCTAAACCAAGGGTTTAAGCAATGATGATTTAGCTACGTGTATACATAGCAATGACTGACTGCCTGCACATTTCAAATCACAATTAAATCCATTGTGAGTCATCCATTAGAATCAAGATCTGCAAGCAGAGACTAGAAATGTTCCCAACACCATTTTGCTCACACGTCGGTTCCATTCAGAGTTGTGTGAAACTCAAGCTCTGGCAAGATGTTTATTTCTACCTGGCTTTAGGAATTGCAATTATTTCCTAAATTATAGCAAGCCACGAGTGGTCTGAGCCAAACAAGTAGGGTCACAGAAGGTCTTTCCTTGTGTTTCTGGGGATGACAGAAAAGCTTGTTTGAACCAAACTTGATCCTCTTTCAGAAGAAAGGGAAAACTTTAAGCTTTTAACTCCTGGGAGTGGCAAAGAGAAGAGCCAGAGGGTCATGAGTTAACTTCGATTCTATACAGATCAGTTGAACAGATTTGGCAATGACTTGGCTTCGGTTGAAAACAAGCCCTTGTAATTAAACTTCTGCCAGATGCAGACAAAAGACAGCACCAAAGCTTAGAAGTGCCATAAAGACATGCCAGCATCATGCTGCCACTGTGTAGTTTTTCTTTGGAGCACAGCACAGTTGATGTGCACAAACACTGGCTCTGGAACCCATTCACAAGACCGTAACTTTCTGCAGCACATAAAGGGAAGTAGAAGAGATTTGCTCTCCTTAGACTGTATCTTGGCTGTGAAATATTTTCTGACACTGGAAATAAAATAATTCCATGTTTTGGTTCCTCTGACCACCCCAGCATGCCCAAAGTGTTTTAAATTAAGTAGGTTTGAAAGGCACAGACAACAAGTACAGGGTTTTCCATCCTGTAGCTGCTGAAAGACAAAGGGGACAGAAAATCCAGATGTTTTCTCTTTGCTGCTGCTAAAGGGTGGTAGGACTAATTCTTTCACTGTCTCTGGAATGCAAATTTTCTGTCACAGTTTAGCAGTCTTTTTTGGATTTCATCACAGTGAACTAACACTTTCCTAGATTCCAAGACCTCCAGAGAACCAGATGGAGGATAGGATTTGGGAAAAAAAGAACCCACACTACTTGAAAAAGGTATGAATTTCTCACTCTGTATCCAGCCAAAAGCTCTGAAAAGTAGAAGAGTGAAATCACTTAGGTTTGTTCAAATGCATGCCATCCTAGCGTTGTTTGTGGTGGGTAAAAAATAAAAAAAAATCTAAAGTGATTTGATGGTTTAGAGTCTGCGTTCAGTTTAAGCTAGGAAGCAAACTTTCACAGGGATGATATGTTTACTATCAAAGGCAGGGAAGATTGTAGATGGAAAGATTACTCAAGAAGAGCATTCTATCTATATGCCTGTGTGCTAAATCCAGTGACTGCTCCCCAGTGCCAGACTCTAACTTGACACTCAAGGCTCTTCAGGATATCGCCTTACTTCCTCTTTCCACGAACCTATCCCATCATTCCCCCAACACAGTCCTCACTCTTATCTACCCAAACAATTTAACACTTCATGCTTGTACTTGCAGGCCTTTTCTTCCACTCTTGCCTCTGCCTTGCACAGTTTTTCTAAACAACTTAGATGGCTCAACTCTTTTAGGATCCAGGGCATTTGAATGTACCACCTTTATTGGTCATTTCCCTACTCTTCTGTTCTTTCACAGCACTGTCCATAGGTTCATTATAGCAGGGAGCCTGTGTATAATGTTACCTCTTTATATACTATGAGAAATGCTATGACAAAGTACATGTTCCAAGATGATATCACCTATTCCATCCCACATGCTCTTCTTCCAACGTGATCCTGACAGTCCACCAGGAAATGGGGGCCTGGGAGGACATTTGTAATGGCTGCTCAATGGAATGTGGTAGAGGTGATATTATATGATTCCTGATGCCACTTTACAATGTGATATGGTTTTCTTGAGACATATACATTTGAAGCCCTGAGTTGCCATGTTAGAAGTTGAGTTATCCTGATGCTGCCAAGATAGAGAACCTCCAAATTTTAGCTAGGTATATGGCTGCCAAGAAAAAAATATTATATCTTCCCTGAAGCTAAGTTGAGCCATGAGACTGAGTTCCAGTCAAAGGGTTTAAGTTAGAATATAGGTGACCTCAGAGAAAAGGGGTTTGACCTCAGTCCACTGGAATGAAGGAGCAGCCAACTTGGACCCCTTAATAGAAGTCCCATGCTGAGCATGGCAGAGGAATACAGGAGACAGGGTCCTAGCCTACTACTCATTGCCCTGGATTTCCTACTTCCTTCAGTGAGAGAGAAATTAACATTGTCTCCTTTCATCACTATTCCAGTCCTCTGTCACTCCATCTGAACCTAAGTCTAATGAATACCCTTGTTTCGTGATTCAAGTCCAGTTATGTCCCTTCTCTGTGCCTCAGTTTTCTTATTTATGTAGCAAAGAGGTGGGATTAGGTGATACTTAAGGTCCATTTCAAGTCATGCATTCTCTATGACTGAATGAGACATGTCATAAGGAAAAGATTCTGAATTGAAAGTAGGATCTTGAAGAGATATCTTCACTCCCATGTTCATTGCAGCGCTAATCACAATAGCCATAATATGGAAACAACCCAAGTGATAACTGGCAGGCAAATGAATAAGGAAAATGTGTATATCTACAATGGAATATAAGCTAGTCTTAAACAAATAAGGAAATCCTGCCATTCACAACAACATGGATGAAATGGGAAGACATATGCTAAGTGAAATAAGTCAGTCAGAGAAGGACAGATATTCATGATTACATAAGGTGTCTAAAATGGTCAAATTCATATAAGCAGAGACTGTGATAGTGGTTTCCAGGAACACAGGGGAGAGGGAAATGGGGACTTGCTATTAATGGGTATCAAGCTTCAGCTATGCCAGATGAGTAAGTTCTAGAGCTCTGCTCTATAACAACCACAGCTAACAATGTGGTATTGTGCATTTGAATTTTTTTAAGAGGCAGATCTCATGTTGTGTTCTTATCACAAAAACAAAACAAAACAAAAATGGACACTCTGCCCTGACCGGTTTGGCTCAGTGGATAGAGCGTCGGCCTGCGGACTGAAGGGTCCCAGGTTCGATTCCGGTCAAAGGCATGTACCTTGGTTGCGGGCACATCCCCAGTGGGGGGCGTGCAGGAGGCAGCTGATCAATGGTTCTCTCTCATCGATGTTTCTAACTCTCTATCCCTCTCCCCTCCTCTCTGTGGAAAAATCAATAAAAAATATATATTTTTAAAAAAAATGGACACTCTGTGAGTTTTCAGACATGTTGATTACCTTGATTGTGGTGATGGTATTGTGTGTGTTTAATGTGTACTCATCAAATGTACACATTAAATATGTGCAGTTCTTTTCATATCAATTATACCTCAATGAAACCGTTAAAGTAAAAAATTAATAATCCAGCCCTAACATTTACAAAATGAAAACAAAAACCTCCTCCCTCCATCAACGTGACACACTAATCTGCTCTTCAAAATCCATGAGTGCTACGTCAATATCAAGGGATGCTACCCCAGAGACGGATTCCTCCACACAGAATGCCAGTATAAATAGCTCTCAAGCAATTGCCTATCACTGCATATTTCAGTGATATTCCACAGGGTGCAGCACCACCTGGAAACTCATGAGACAGGGCTCGAGGCTTTGATAGTATCCACAAGTCTCAACCCAGACAGAGCGTGTTCTCCCTGTATCATTCCACAGTGGGAATATGCATAATAATTAGATAAGATTATAAATCTCAAATTATTAGTTATAAAAATGCCCATGGAATCTCATGGGACAGAGAATAACATTTTATGATTTATGATTTGTTTATTTATAAAAACTCCACATCAGGGCCAGGACTAAGGTGAGGCAAGTGAGGCCCTGAAAGAGCAACATTTAAAGAGGTGCCCACTTTCAGGATACTATAAGGGCCTGAGAATAGCCTTCTACGTGGTTCCCAGAAGCCTCACTTTTCTTATTTTAGTTCTGGGCCCTGTTTCTTGTTTTGTATTAACTTTTTTCCCCCCTAAGAAATTCTACCTATTGGCTATAACTCATTTAAAACCTGCATTTTAATATGACCCATTTATTTTACATTGACTGAAATAAGAACTGTTTCTGCAGTCTCTACTGTACAATGCCACTCATGGTTATAAGCTCACAGTAGGCATGTCATGAGTCCCCATTTTCTTACATGTTTTCTTGGTTTCAAGAACAGATATTTGCCTTATAACTTGTTAGAGTTCAAGATAAAGTATATGCAATAGACAATGAAAAAAAAAACATAACACATATGACTGTCCAGGTCATAATGATAAAGTTTTACCCTTTAGCACAGCACTTTCTAACCAACTACTGGCCTACAAGTATATTTTCAACTGCCTTATCAATATTTTCCAAAGCTTTGAATGACAAAGAGACACACCAGGTACACAGACATCTTTCCAAAACCTTCTCTTCCTCCTCTGTTTCTGATTGTATGGGAATCTGACTCACTTATTATGCAAAATAAAACCCCCAGAGTCTTCTTTGACTTCCCTATCTCTCTCATTCTTTACACATCTAAGCAATCGGCAAGTCCAATCCTTGCCTTTTTCTCCATCTCCAGCTTGCAGCCTAGTTCAAGATTTCATCATTTCTGGCAGTAAAATATATGCACCAACTCCAGTGAAAGATATTTCTCATTTCTAACTGGTTGTTGCTAGGCAGAAATTATGAACTCCACTTTGTAGCAGAAACTGAAAATCTAGAATTTTGTTTGAATTCTCTGAAATTTTAAAAGTTTACAGACAATTTGAATTTTTAAAAAATCCTTTAAATATAAAACAAAACACATCCACAGGTATTTGGTCTGAGAGCATCCAGTGTGCAACTTCTTTACTTTAGTTTAGCAACTATGCTACCCTGACAGAGCATATTTCTAAAGCACAGCCAGCATCATATCTCTTCTTTGCCTGGAAACCATAAAAAGCAACCCCCTTCCCCCACGCCTACACTCCTTGGCAGCATGGAAAGAAGTTCTATAACTTTAATTCTGCTGAACACTCAGTCATTTTTCTTCTGTACACTATACTCCGGCCAAATCAGATTGATTGCAATTTCCTGAATATATCCTACACTTCTCCCCCTTGGAACCTCTCTTCATATTACTCTTCTTACTTTATCTCTAACTGGACCACTCAGATTCCAGTCATATGTGCCCTATGACTCCTCCTGAGCTAGTCCCTCTCAGGCAGAATTGATTGCTACCTTTTTTCCATCCATAAAACAATTGTAGGAATACCCTTCTGTCATTTTTACATGGTGTCTGGTTTTGTGTATATGTTTGTCACCCTATTTGAGCTCCTTGAGATGGGCCCAAGTCTTACCCAACTTTTGCTTCCCCTCGCACAGTGTCTGGTACAGAATGGGAGGTGTGCAGTCAGTGTTCCTTAACTAATGAATGACAAAATAAAAGCACAAATGAAGTAAGGCCTTTAAGTGGCGTCTGTTAGGGTTGACAGTGCGAGTCCTCATTGAGCATGGCTGAAACTATTAGAATTCACAGAGTAAAACTGGGTTTAGAAGACAAAGGGAATAGCCTAGAAGTTTCAGCAATGTTATAACCACTTTCCATATCTGAGGAAAGCAATCATAATAATCATGTAGCATCTATCTCAGATGAGCTCGTCATTCATTGCAGATCTTCTTCACCTTGTGAGTGAATCAACTTGCTCAAGAGTCAGAGTCAGTCTTTGGCCCAAACAACAGATGTAAGAACCCTCCATTCCCATGTCAGTGCTCTGAGTCCCAGAGCCTGCCCCTCCATGGACAGTGTTCTTCTTGTGAAGGGTACATGGCACATTCACAAGAGGAATATTATGGAGAAAGTTGGCTGTGAGATCTGGTTAGATGTGCTTTTCACTCATGTTTGATTAAAAAAAACAAAACACAGACACTCCAAACAGTTATCTGAAGAGAAAACCAGTCCAAAATTCTAGATAAATAATGTCCCTTGCAAGTGAAAAGGCACTTTATGGTGTAGACTGTTTTCATAGCTCACTAATCCTCCCTCAAACCCATTGGTTGAATTTTTAATCTCTCTTAAGCTTCTCACCATCTCCTCTTGCACGTTCTAGTTATGGAGGATGATTTCCAGATTCTAGGGCTGGCTGAGCCTCAACTGTAGAATCAGGAGACACATCTCCCTACATAAAGGTCTTATCTCTGCAATGCAGCACAGAGGGCAGTCACCTGATAAACATTCTGATTATGTCCCTCTGGGTCCTTCACTGGAAAATAGCATGCACCAGGCCTTTCAAATACGATTTTCTGGATCGAATCACAATTTGGTAAGATATAAGGCAATAGTGAAAGATCTCAGAAGCTGTGAGTGTGAAAATGAAGTTTTACACTTCATTTTAGAAGTACCAAAGTTACAGTGGGAAACTTCGGGCCTTACTTTTGATGATATAAGAGACCTAATGAAAATGACATCTCCAAAGTAACTGCATTACCACCTTTATTGAGTTCATACTATATGTGTCATGAATTTTAAATGTGTTATCTAAGATCCTCAAAACAACCTTGAAAAAATATATATTATTCCCACTTTACAGAGAAGAACACTAATACAGGTCAAATGATTTTCTAAAGTTGTTCAATTAGAACATAGCTGGGTAAAGGTTAAAAAAACAAAACTAGCCTTTTTGATTCTCTAACTCCATGTTCTTTCCTATTCCATGTGGCAAAGAATATACCCAAGAAGATGGATAATAAAAATAATAGATGCTTTGTAAATCCATTTTTGTTTAGAAATGGAATTTTCCACTACATATAGGCAAATATACCAAGCTCTAAGTTTCCCTGGTATCAAAAATAATTCTATCATTGACTTAAGATAAACTGGAAAAATATCCTCCTTCACTGATTGACTCCCTCCAGTTCATTTGATGCTAGGGACAGATACTATTTCTTAAAGTGAAGCAAAGTCTTCCCTTTAAATAAAAAATTCATAGAAAACATTTCCCATAGTGAGAGGGATCATATTTCAAAGGCCATTTCTTCTAAGAATTGTGAAGAGAAGAAAAGGAGGTTTTAAGAAATTGAGTGCTAAAGTAAAATAGACATTGCCAAATGAATAACATTAGCCCAGGACTAGCTGAACTACACATAGCTTTGACTGTCTGGTGCTTAAACTCAGATCACACAAGTACTATGACAAATCAGAAGAAAAGACCTCATGCCAATAGTTTAAAAGCTACCACCAGCGACAATGATTTGGACATGGGAAGGAGACAGAACAAATTCATAATGTAGTTTTGAAGTGAGATAAAAAATATGATACACCTAATTAGCTTTGCAAATTAATATTATTCCAAGAATTTGACAAATAGGTGAATATTTAAGACCAAATACTTTCTAGGAAATATTTCTTGCAGCAAGCTCATTGGGCAACATTTCTTCTCCATGCTCCAAGTCTACAAAAGGGAGTGTGGGGCTTGGACAAGGATAATAACCAGATATATTTTCTTGAATAATCTGATGCCTTGGATACACAGAGATGTAAAAGAGTGAAATTCCAGGATTGACAGAGAAGGATGAGGTATCCAGAGGCCAGAGGAGGGATTTTCAAAGACTCTAGGATGTCTGCAATAAAAGACCCCAGGGATTATCTAGTCCAACCAGACCATTTCACTGATAGAGAAATGGAGGCCTGGTGATGAAGTGGCCTGTTATACTGCAGAGTGAGGGCAGAGCTACTCTTAGAACCCAAGACTTGGCTCTCAGGCCAGTGTTCCTCCCACACCCACTTAACATTCATTGAAATGACAGGAATAACTGGAGATTACAATAAGCAAAGGCATGTGTCTAATACTTTGGGTTTGTGTCAGGAGCCCCTAGTGACAAATATCTGAGGCTCTTAGGCCTGAACAGAGATGGATTTGACACAAAGATTCAATACTCATATTTCCATGTTTTTTACTTATCTAAATTCATGATCAAATAAAAAAAAGAGGAGAATGGATAAACTATCTGGGGGTATATTCATGCAATGGTATACTGCTGGATAAAAAGGAACAGATTGCTGATCCAACAGCATGAATGAATAGATGAATCTCAGAACCTGCATGTTGAATGAAAGAAGCTAGATACAAAAATAAATAGTGTATGATTCAATTTATCTGAATCAAAAGAACAGACAAATAATTTATGGTGATAGAAGTCAGAAAGGAGTTACCTCTAAGTGCGTCAAGTGGGAATTGGTTGAAAAAAGTCATGAGGGGACTTTCTGGAGTGATATAAACAATTGCCAAATCTTATCCTAGATGGGTGTATATCATTTAAGTGGTAAAGCTGGGTTTGATACTCAGGCTCTCTGATTCAATCCTATGGCTTTCTGGCACAACTCCCTCCCCCTTTGCTGTTTATTCCAATAAATAACCCTTTTAGAAGATGTGTTAGCCCACTCTTGGCAATAATTGCCACATTTATTGCTAGTCCTAGAAGTGATGTATAAAATGTCTGTGGAGCCTAGAACCAGTCAGTCTAAGAATAGTCACAAAACAGAGTGGTAATACATTTGTATTGAAAAAATACTTTGTCTATACACACAGTATCTTGATAAGAATTGTGCAAACTCCCAGTTCATTCGCTAACTATAAAAAATGCAAATTTGTCAACTTCCTCATCTGTAAATGAGAAGGATTTAGAAAGCTTGAGCAGCAAGAGAGTTTAGGATTTTATGCCACATGAACACAACGTTAGGCAAGCAAGCTGACCATAAAACTCAGGAATTGAGTCACATGGACCCAATGCCATTTTGTGGGAAGGTACTAAAAAAATTAACTCTGTAACTGAAACTATTTCAATCTCTGTTCATTTGGGTTCTACTGAAAGTGAAGCAAATAATTTATTAAGTATTAAAAAGCAATAAGCAATATGTACTAATGAAATGTCTTATGAAAACCTAGGTGGTGCATGTAATAGAATCAAGCAGCTCATGGAATCAAGCTGAAAAAATCACCCATGCATTCATTCATGCATTGAACATCTATTGTGTGCAAAGCATAATTATAAGCCCTGTAGGGATAGAGCGAGGAATCCAATCATAGATGCTACCCTTGTCAGGTTGCTTACACAGAAATAAGAATGAACTCCATATAGGATTGGAGAGTTGACAAAACTTAAAAGTCATGGAACACCAAATGCTTATAGTATAAGGCTAGGGCAAATATGACAATCCTAAGACCAGCATCAATTACTGCTATAGAAATATGAACACACAGAAATGTTTTGTGCTTGCCCTCCTCCAAGCCTGTAGACCAAAGAGAATAATCTTTTATGTTATGCTTAAAGGAACAACATCAAAGAGCTGAAGTCTCAAGATGTGGGAAAGCCAAAGCTTACACAAAGAGAAATCAAAACAGTAGTTCAGCAGTATAAACTTTTGATACATTTTTCTTTATTCTCCCCCTTCTTTAAAGAAAATTAAAATAAACATTTCCTAGAGTTTTTAAAAACCTAACATGACCCTATAGTTGTGGACAGAAGTAATATATAAGATTTTACTAAAATAAAAGGCATATTGCCTGAAAGCATTTGTTCTAAATCCTGGCAGACAGGTGTTCACACGATAGTTAACAAAGCCCTTGTTTCCTTATCAAGGATGCAAAGACACATACACAGGATAAGAAGCACACATGAGACAACTGTAATGGTTTCCCTGCAATGTAAACTATTGTCAAAGAAAGAACAGAAGGCTGGCCCTTGATTAAAGAACTGCCAACTACACTAACAACAAAATTTTTGAAAAAGAAATAAAGAAATTGATCCTGCCCTAGTTGGTTTGCTTAGTGGATAGAGCATCGGCCTGCAGACTAAAGGGTCCCGGGTTCGATTCTGGCCAGGGAACATGTCCGGGTTGTGGGCTCGATCCCCAGTAGGGGGTGTGCAGGAGGCAGCCGATCAATGATTCTCTCTCATCATTGATGTTTCTATCTCTCTCTTCCTCTCCCTTCCGCTCTGAAATCAAGAAAAATGTTTTTTTTTTTAAAGAAATTGATCCTACTTTCAATAAAATAAAAAACAGTACAATACTTAGGAAAACAATTTAACTAAGGAGCTGAAATCTATATACAAAAAAGTACAAGGTTATCATGAAAAATATCAAAGAAAACTCAAATAAATGAAAAGGTATCCACATTCATGTATAAGAAGAAATCATATTGTTAAAATGTTGAAACTACCAAAAGCCATCTATAGATTCAATGGAATCCTTTTCAAGATTCCAATGGCATATTTTACAGAAGTAGAAAGAAAACACTCCTATAATATATATGGAATCACTAAAGACCCTGAGTAGCCAAAGAAATCCCGAGAAAGAAGAACAAAGCATGTGACACCATACTTCCTGATTTCAAGCTACATTATAGAGCTATATCCATCAAAACATTAAGGTTCTGGGGAAAAAAATTCTGACAAATAGACCAATGGAACAGTATCAGGAGTCCAGAAATAAACCCAAATGAATGCAATCAACTAATATTTGAGAAGGGAACCAAGACTACTAAATGGAGAAAAGACAGTTTCTTCAATAAAAGGTGCTAGGATAATTGGATATTTATGAAATTAGACCCATATCTTACACCACTCACAAAAATTAACTCAAAATAGATTAAATATGGATTAAATATTAAATGTAAGACCTGAAACCATGAAACTCCTAGAAGGAAACATAGAAACAAAGCTCCTTGACATGGGTCTTGGTAATGATTTTTAGATATGATGCCTAAAGCACAAGCAACAAAATAAAAATTAACAAGTGGGACTAAGAGGCATGGAACAGAATGATATACCTCAAGGTAGGGCTGGGGAATGATAAGAGATAAACCAAAGAACTTATATATTTATAGGCAAATCTCATGGACATAGGCAATAGGGTAGTGAAGACATGGAGGTGGGGGTAGGGGCTGGGAGTATGGGGACAAAGGGGAAATATCTGTAATACTATCAACAATAAAAAGTTTATTTGAAAAAGAAAAAAAAAGTGGACTATAACCAATTTAAACATTTCTGCACAGCTAAAGAAACCATCAACAAAGTGATAAGATAACCTATGAAATAGGAAAAAATATTTACAAACCATAGATCTGGTAAGGAGTTAATATTATAAAATATAAAAAGAATTCACACCCCTCAATAGCAAAACAAAAATTACCCAATTTAAAAAATGGGCAAAGGACCTGAACAGACATTTTTTCAAAGAAAATATACAAAAGGCCAACAGGTACATGAAAAGATGCTTAATATCACTAGTTATTAGAAAAATGCAAATTAAAGCCACAATGAGCTATCAATGCACACCTGTTAGAATGGCTAGCATAAGAACAATAGAGGTAACAAATGCTGGCATGGATGTGGAAATAAAGGAAACCTTGTGTACTGCTGGTGGGAATGTAAATTGGTGCAGCCACAAAAAAATAAATCAAATAAAAACAGTATGGAGGTTCCTAAAAAGATAAAAAATAGAACTACCATATGACCTAGCAATCCCATTTCTGTGTATATACCCAAAGAAATGAAAATAAAATGTCAAAGAGATACCACATTCACTGCTGCATTATTCACAATAGCCAAGACATGGAAACAACCTAAGTGTCCATCGATGGATGAACAAATAAAAAAGTCCCATTGTATATATACAATAACATATTATTCAGCTATTTAAAATGAGGAAATCCTACCATTTGTGACAACATAGATGGACTTGAAAGGAATTATGCTAAGTGAGATAAAATCAGACAGAGAAAGACAAATTCTGTATGATCTCACTTACACGTGGACTCTAAAACAAAACACAAACCAGAAAAAAATCAGATTTGTGATTAGCTGAGGTGAGGGGTTAGAAGGAGGAAGAATTGGAGGAAGGTGGTCCAAAGTACAAACTTTCAGTAATATGATAAATACATACTAGGGATGTAACCTACAACATGATGACTATAGCTAACACTGCTCTATGATATATAAGAAAGGTGTTAAAAGATTAAATCCTAAGAATTTTCATCAACAGAATTTTTTTTCCTCTCCTCTTGTCTTTTTACTGTATTTTATGAGATGATGGATGTTGGCTGAGTCTATTGTGGTATCATTTTACAATATATGTAAATCCAACCATTATGCTGCATGTGTTAAATTTATATAGTGATATATGTTGATTACTTCTCAATAAATTAAAAACAAAACAAAACAAAAACAAACCTATTACCTTATTACATACACCTGGCCCTTTAGATAAACATAGCCACAGCCACCTGCCCACTTAGCACCTCCACTGATACCCTGTGGGTTAAGCTGTTCCTTACAGCCATGGATGTCTTTTCTTACTATCATTACTGATGGCTGCTGCAGCTACATCTCACTTTAGATTATTCTCTAGCACTGTCAGGACATTGTGAATAATCACTTGATCTAACTAACACTGGATTAAGTGTACCACCTTGTAGGCTAAAGGAGGCAACTGATTGATATATGTGTCTGTCATGACATGAGAGCAGGCAAGAAGGAAAATACACCAAGCCTTGTAGGAGTTAGTTCTTCCACAAACCCTTCCCAGGACTCTCAGCAACACAATGCCCCTCTCAGGGCTGAGTGGCCTCCTATGGGAAACAGGCAGGCTGAAATGAATTCTGTTCAGCTCTTTAAACTGTAATACTCATTCATCTATGAACTAGTGAGTCATAATCTATCTGGATTTTGGGAGCTGCCCACATGAATTTTCACTCATCATTGAAATCCTCTCACCCTGTAACCCCGGTGATATGGCAAGATCTAGAATTGCATTATCTGGTCCATGGGAAAAATGTCACCTATTAACATTCATTCATTTATGAAGTAAACAGTCATGCAACATCAGCTTTCTGCAAGGCCTAGTGCTGGGTGTGGGGGTTATAATGAACAAAAGGAGTAGTTCTCTGCACTGCAAGAGCTCACCACCTAGTGGGGGAAACTGAGGAATTAAACTGATAAATGAACATTTCAATGGTAGGTTTTATGGTTGGTTAGTGACAATTTCTCCAGGATCAAAGATGAGAAAACAGGTAACTTTCCTCATAAAGAAGGCTGGTAGCATGACTTCTGAGCCACTGCGATGATGGGCCAGAGGAACTCCAAGGAATCAGGCTCAGATATTTCACGGTAGCACTGAAATTAGCCCTGGACCTCAGGCCCAGAGTAAAACTCAAAAACTAACAAAAAACAAAAGCAAAGCAAAGTCCCCAAACTCCCAAACAAACAAAATCTAAAAACTGAAATCATGGGCAAAAACTATGGTTGATGGAGGATGAAGATACAAAATACCATGCCGACAGCACGATTTGTAGGTTCCTGCCACTTGATACACGACATGTATCATCATGCTGACAAGAGAACAGGGTGTGTACAGACATAAAAATTCAGACCATAGGTAGGAATCATTTTTGTGGGACCAAAATAAAAAGCATTTGGCTGACAGAACAATTTTAAATCTGTTTTTAAAAAGGAGGGGGTTGCGGAGGATTTTGGTTTTAATAATGATATCTTGGTCTTGTTCTTAATGTGGGCAAAACAAATATACAATAAAATAATGATGCTTTTAATAGTAATCTGAGCAGTGCAACAGAAACATAGATATGAAATATATCCTAAAAATACATGTATGAGCCTATTTTTCTCTTCCAAAGGAGGGAAATTGCAATATGTAAATTGTCTATATAAAAGGAATTAACAGTGCTTGCTGGGACATTATCCAATGGACAGATTAAACATTCTCATAATTTCTTGGCCTCTGGAGGATTAACTTATTTCTTCGTGGTTGGTGGTTGGAGAGAGATCTCTAACAAAAATAAATGAATTGGGGCCTGGATTTGTAAGTGAAGACATTTTGCTTAGTGAAATCTTTCATCAGATAAACTGTGAAGGTTCCAGCAGCCCTTACGGAACACAGAGACATGTTCAAACGAGTTTTGCCTGCAGACAGAGGACGCTTATTTCTCTCCCCACATTCTCTTGAACCTTCTTGCATGCAGACGCATAAAAATAGCCAAGCTGTACACTATGCTTGTGGGATCCAGCCCTCCACCTTTGGAAAGGAATTCAAGTTTCAACGCTGTCTTGCTACCACAGGTTTGCTTTGGAGCCTAATTACCAACTTGAGTTTTGATGACAAGGTAACTGGCTCCAGGGGTTTCTTGTTCTTCCCAAACAAAACAAAAACAAATTCCTGAAGCAAGACCTGAAACGTAGGAGAGTAGGAGAATGAGTGATGCAATTCCAAGCAGGCCAGTCTCCTCCTTATCTCCACATCACCAGCTTCCCTGGAGAGCCTGTCTCCATGATTGTGGACCAACTTTGACAATATTTACTGACAAGTGGCAGTTATTTTAATAATCATCCTTTGTAATCATTTGCTGATTTGCAGCCAACAACGCTCTCATAGGTGAGAACTCATTAGCTGGCCACAATTCTGAGGAAAGTATGCCGCCCAGGGCTTATTAACTTATGTTTACACTGCTGCATAGTAGTAAAACTGGGAATGAGAGATAGTGTTGGACCTGTCACATGATTGTATATGTATGTATATATATATACATACATATATATATATATTTGTTGATTTCAGAGAGGAAAGGTGAGGGGGAGATAGAAACATCAATGATGAGAGTCATTGATAGGCTGCCTCTGCACACCCTACACTAGGGATCAATCCCACAACCAGGGCATGTGTCTTGACTGGTAATTGAACCCTGACCCCCTGGTTTATAGGTTGATGCTCATCTACTGAGCTACACCGGCTGGGCTAGTCTTTCTTTTTATGAAGGAGGAACATGCTGGACTGTTAGCCACTTGGGGCAGTCCAAAAGCCAACAGAGCCAGGACCCTTCACCATCCTACCTGGGAATCATGGCACATCCTAGGCTGTTTCTGCAGGGTGCACTACCCTCAGGAGAGTGGAACTTGACAACATGCACACCTGTTGAACACTAAAATGGGCTGCCCTGTGAAATGGTAGCTCCTGTCACTGAAGATGTTTTAGCAGAAACTGGATCACCACCACCTTGAAAACTGTAAGAGATTCCTTTATTGGGTGAGGTTTTTCTAAAGAATATCTTTTTAGAAAATAGTGAAGAGTATTGCATTAGCTTTCAGTTGCTGCCTAACAATCACAGTGGCTTAAAACCACATACTTATTAGCTTATAATTTCAGAGGGTACACACATGTCTTTGCTGCGTCTTCTGCTCAGAGTCTCACAGGCTGCCATCTGGGTGCTAGCTGAGATACATTCTTATCTGGAGGCTGGACTGGGGAAGAAGCTGTTTCCAAGCATATTCAGGTTCTTGGCAGAATGTGTTTCCTTTCAGCTGTATGGCCCAGGACCCTGCTTGTTTGTTGG
Source organism: Myotis lucifugus (assembly GCF_000147115.1). Lineage (NCBI taxonomy): Eukaryota > Metazoa > Chordata > Mammalia > Chiroptera > Vespertilionidae > Myotis > Myotis lucifugus. The sequence continues at coordinate 6,275,698 of NW_005871062.1, forward strand.
CTTTTACCTGGAGGCCACCCTTAGATCCTAGAAGTAGCCCACAGTTCCCAGGGGCCTTGTTTCATGGGTTTCTCCAACACCATTTCCTAGTTCCTCAAGCCTAGAAGAAGAGTTTTGCACTCCATTCTGCTGAAATGAACTCAGGCATAATGGACTGTAATTATGGAAGTTACTTCTCAATGCCTTTGCCATCTTCTATTGATTAGACGCCAGTTACTACCCCCTCTTTCTCCTCCCCCTCAAAAAAAAGGGAATTATACAAATAAACACCAGGAGGTGTCACCATAGAGCCCGTCCCCCACAAGAACCTATGTAGAATATCCGAGATTCTTTGTAATGTGCCTTCCAAAGTCTCAGAATAAATATCACACTTTTCCATCCACTGCAACCTCATCAAAATCCAAGAGTCACATATTTAACACCATGTTTATGAGACTGGCCTTTGATGTTCTGAGGGGTGGCAGTAGTAATGCACCAGCCACACTCTGACGTCAGCCTGTGAGACTGACTAGAAGCCCCGCAGAGCCATGCACAGAACCTCTGAACCACATGATAGTAAATGTCTGTTGTTTTAAGCTACCGTTTGTTAGTATGGCCTGCAAGAAGAATGCTTCATGAAGAATTAATAGGGCCATACAGCTTGATACACTATCATAATACAAGGAGGTGCTGTTTTACTAGATAGAGGGAGAGAGACTGAGAGTCAAAGGACTTGGGTTCTCATTTAGTTCTCCCATGGACTTGCTGTGTGGTCATGGGCAAGCCACATCCAAAATGTTATGACTCTATGCCCTAACCCAGCCGTGGGCAAACTACGGCCTGCGGGCCGGATCCGGCCCGTTTGAAATGAATAAAACTAAAAAAAAAAAAGACCGTACCCTTTTATATAATGATGTTTACTTTGAATTTATATTAGTTCACACAAACACTCCATCCATGCTTTTGTTCCGGCCCTCCGGTCCAGTTTAAGAACCCATTGTGGCCCTCGAGTCAAAAAGTTTGCCCACCCCTGCAACCGGTTTGGCTCAGTGGATAGAGCGTCGGCCTGCGGACTGAAGGGTCCCGGGTTCAATTCCGGTCAAGGGCATGTACCTTGGTTGCGGGCACATCCCCAGTAGGGGGTGTGCAGGAGGCAGCTGATCGATGTTTCTCTCTCATTGATGTTTGTAACTCTCTATCCCTCTCCCTTCCTCTCTGTAAAAAATCAATAAAATATATTTAAAAAAAACAAACACAAAATGTTATGAATCTAAAATTAAGTTGAGGAAAACCAGTAAGTGCTGATAGATCTGTCTAACCTGGGTCCTTGCCTGGTCTGTGTAGTGAATATTTAATACCATACAGGAGGAGGTTGGGTGGGAGGCAGACCCACAGGGTTCTCTGCTTGGCCTCTGGGCTCCCTGCTTAGAAAGCATATCCTTGTCAGATGGCATAGAGAGGGCATGTGCCTGGCTAGAGACCAAAAATATCAGTTTAAATCCAGGCAGGTGGAACTGAGCTGAGGTCTGGCTGCTCAGTCCTAAAAGAATCAGGAATCTTTAGCAGCTGTTGGGACAACTAGTACCAGGAGCTCCCCTCTTCTCTGAAGTGTGGCCTGAATGGCTTGAGCTCTAATCCTTAACTTTGCTTTCCAGATAGATGTCTAGATGACCTTATCCAGAGTACTGCATGACCCTGTTACTTTTTGCATGTTGTTGGTTTCAAAGCTATAAGGATGCTGACATGTCTGTGAGGATATATTGCTCATCTCTCTCCTCTCCAACCTTGTCAACTTTGGTGTTCTGGACCAAAATCCATTAAAATATGGAGCTTTTGCCCTAGCCAGTTTGGCTCAGTGGATAGAGCATCGGCCTGCAGGCTGAAGGGTCCCTGGTTCGATTCTGGCCAAGGGCATATGCCCAAGTTGCGGGCCTGATTCTCAGTAGCGGGTGTGCAGGAGGCAGCCAATCAATGATTCTCTCTCATCATTGATGTTTCTCTCTCTCTCCCCCTCTCCCTTCCTCTCTGAAATCAATAAAGATATATTAAAAAATATGGAGCTTTTGCCTGGCACCATCTTCTAGTAGTCCCTTGCACATTATAAGGAGCAGAACAGAATGATGATAGAGAAATCTAAGCATCCACACACATATACTTTTCACATCCAGGCCACAGATATAGACAGTCCTCGGGTTACGTCAGACTCGATGTACATCATTTCATGGTTACGTCGTCATCTCCCATTTATTTATTTATTTTTTAAAAAAGGTTCCGTCATTTTGACATATGTACATATGTGCTTTATGTTTTTTTATTATTTATTTACCACAAGTAAAGGTCAGGAATTGTTGTCTTTCTTTTATTTATTTTTTTATTATTTCACTTCATTACTGCTGTGTATGTGCTCCAGTGAGTGACGTAGGTGCTTATGTAGGTGGGTTCCGACTTACGGCGAAAATCGCATTACGTCGCACCGTAGGAACTGATCTCCGACGTAACCCGAGGACCTACTGTACTTGCTACAAATACTACCCAATTTAATTTTACATAGATTTATTTAGCACCTATAATAAAAATATATATATATATAACACTATGGAATTCCATAATCTCTATACAACATTTTTTAAAAAATATTATTATTTTTAATCCTCACCCGAGGATATTTTTTCCATTGATTTTTAGAGAGAGGGAAAGACAGAGAAATATTAATGTGAGAGAAACACATCGATTGGTTGCCTCCTGCAAAAGCCCTGAGCAGGGCCCAGGTTGGGGAGGAGCCTGCAACCCAAGTACATGCCTTTGACAGTAATTGAACTCGGGACCCTTCGGTCTGCAGGCTGATGCTCTATCCACTAAGCCAAATTGGATAGGGCTCTATAAAACTTTAATATTTCCAAGTTCCCAAAGCATAGTTGATTTGTGATGCAACAATCAGTTCAACAACATTCAGAATAACCATGGGATTTGAATAGATTCCTAGACTCTGCAAGAAGCCCACAATGTTGAGCCTCTTACTATAACAAGATAGATCAACATGTCACTTAGTATCACTAAATTTTATAAGGTGATATAAAGAGACCTCTGGGGTTTGCTCACTGCAATGAAAGAAACAACCCACTTCACTATTTGTCAAGTGTGTGTTCCTGGGGAGGGGGCTGTTTTTAAATAACATTTAGACTCTGGGGGTTGTGCATACTCTAAAAAGGCTTTTATGATCTTTACCAGCAGTGTCAATGCTTAGATATGCCTGAAAATCCTAAAGAGCTTTTGCTTTTCTGAAGTGTGTGGAAATCACAAGAAATGTTGATTTCTTTCCTTTGCATATATCAGTCATATTTTTACAGAGTTTATTCCTATTTCTGATATGTCCACATGACAATATATACTTTCCAAAATTTCTTAACATGTCTTTTAATCTTCAAAATATTGTGAGTCAGGGAGGGCACTTTAATCTTGTAGAAGTAAAAACGGAGGATTTAGGCATTTTCCAGGGTCATAGGGTGAGGAAATAGTAAAACTGACATGAGAATGCAGGTCATCTAAGGGTCAAGCATGAACATTTTCAATTCAGTATTGTTGCTTCAGATAACAGGAATTCAGGTGTTGACTCTGCCATTTTTAGCCACGTGTACTTGGAGTTTCACTTCACCTCTCTGAGCTTCTGTTTCCTTATTAGAAAATAATATCTGAAGTGAGTACCTCACACAGTAGTTCTAAAGACTAAATGAGAAAATGCATAAAACTGGGTCTTCTGCTAGAAAGTGTTAAATATTTATAGAAGGGCATTATTAGTAGAGGTTTAGGGCATGTAGACAGGTTTGGGGAAGGGAGTGTGTGACTCCCACTGGACAGAAAAGGTTAAGATTGTGTGAAGGTGGAATGGAGCTACTGGAAATGGCTGGATCCATAGTAAAATGATCTATGACAAGCTTAGGTGAGGGAACAGAGGAGTATGTGTGTCAGTAAGACAAGGACCATGAGTTTGGAATTCTGTCAGAGGTGGGGAGGAGTGGTGGTTAGTAGGAAGGAAGAGGAGGTGGACAGAATGAAGCTCTTGTTCAGATGTGATACAAGAAAGATGAGAATCAGAGAAGGGTTCTAAAAATGGGCTTCAACAAAAGGTTATTGGGCTTCGAAAAGGGGCATCCCATTTGTTTCTGATTTAGCATGCAAACAGATTCTCCTGTGTGCCAGGCACTCTGGAGAACATAGTGATCAACAAGATGTGGTTCTTGCCTTCAAAAATTCACAGTCTAGCAGGAGAAAGATAAAAATACAGGTATTTTGAGAAAAAAAGGAATATTACAAGTTAAATACTATTACTATATATATATCATATATCTATACAACATTTATTATATATATATATGTAATATATAATACAATATAAAGCAATGTATAAATAGTAATACAAACTAACACGTGTTTATAGAGAACCAGACCCTATATTAAGCACTTTACATATATTAGCTCAATTAATGCCTATAACCACCCAAGAAGACTTAAATTTCCCTTGTGATTCTGTTTTGTTTTTAATATATTTTTTATTTATTTCACAGAGGAAGGGAGAGGGAGAGATAGAAACACCAGTGATAAGAGAGAATCATTCATCAGCTGCCTCCTGCACTCCCCTTACTTGGGATTGAGCATGCAACCTGGGCTTGTGACCTGACCAGAAATCAAACTGTGACCTCATGGTTCATAGGTCGATGCTCAATCACTTAGTCACACTGGCCTGGCTCCCTTGCGATTCTTGATACACAGATGATACTGAGGCCCAGTGAGGTCTATTAACTTGCTCAAACAGCATGACTGGGAAGGATGAATTAAGGATTCCAAATCCATCTTAAGCTGTCTGACTGCACTGAGACCTATAGCTTCCCCACCACCACCCCACATCCCATTTTTCCTCCCAGCTAATTTCTCTCCCAGCATGTACTACCTTCCAATATTCTATATAACTTACCAGTTCTTTTGTTTATTGTCTCCCCATTCAAATGGAAGCTCCAAAAGGGCGGGGATTTTTGCCTATTTTACTTACTGTTGTATCCTCAACAACCAGAACGGTACCTAGGCCATAGTATGTGGTCCGTAATATTTGTTGAAGATACATGAATAAATGTTAAGCTGTCACATTATCCTATTCTGCATCTCATAGCTAGGGGGAAGTGGGGCCAGATGGAAACATTTGAAAGAAGAATGAGATGCACCACAGAAAGGTAGACAAAAAAAAAAGATGAGTATGGAAAAAGATTTGTAGGTACAGAAAGACTGAAAAGCAGGTGGTAGGGAAGCAGTTGGGAGGAACAGGGGTTGTTCGCAGGTCAGTGAGGAAAAGGATGATGAAAGAGATTTACAGTTCACATTCCAGCAGGCACTCAGCTCAGAGCACACTCAAAGAGCTGAATTCACTCACGTAATGCTCTGTTACATAGTTGGAGAAAGGAATCTTTCCCCCACCCTACCATTTGGCTCCTGCCCTCATTTCTTGCTAAAGTGTAGGACCAGCAATATTTTTTCTTCTCTCCCCATTGTGGGAATGTCAGCCAGCTCAACTCCCATTTCCTGTCATGCTGTCCATGACCAGACAGCCTGAACTTCAGTCATTAAGTCTTTTACCATGTTCAAAATTGAGTAAGACTTATCTCCTTACCCAGGTTTCTGATTCAACTGTGCAGAATCACATAAATGATAGAAGTAGTCATGTTTCCCTTTTTGTTTGTACTATTTATATCAGCAAAAAAAATAAATGTCAGAGAAGTAGTATGTTTATGTCACTATTATTTTAGTTTTGTTTAAAAAAAACATGCTGTGTTGGATGCTAGATATGAGTTACAAGTCCTAGCTCTATTATTCTCTTACTATGTGATCTGGACCAGTCACATACCAATCTTAGTTTCCTATTTGAAAATGAATATGGTATGACATAGGAGGTAGTCGCTAGATTGTTTGAAATTTCCTGTCAACTCTAATATTCTATTCTATTAAAATTTCTCAAATCTCCTTCAATAGCCTCAGTCAGTGGAACCACTTGCATTGGCATGCATATGTTTTATTTTTCTTTTTATTCATTCAGTAAGTATTTTTTAAACAGCTACAGTGTATGAGGAAATAAGCCTGCCCTAAACCTAATTAGGGAGGGGGCAGAAGTAGATAAGATAAAACCTGACCATCTTGCAATTTCATATTTAGTAGTAGAGATAAAGCATATTCAACTAAATAACACAGACAAAACATGATTGAACATATGAGAAAGAAGTAAAGAGATGACAATAGGAGTTCAGAGGAGAGAACTATCACTTTAAGCCAGGACAATTAGGGCAATACCTTTTCAGGGGAAGAGGTATTTCAGTTGAGTGTTAAAGGATAGGAGATATGCTGCTGGTTGTGGAGGTAATGGTGGAGGCGGAGGAGGTGTTGGTGGTGGTGGTGGTGGTGGTGGTGGAGGTGGTGGTGTTAGAGTAGGAGATGGAGATGGCAGAGGTGGTGGTGACAAAGTTGGAGGTTGTGGTGTTGGAGGTGTTAGAGTTGGAGATGGAGGTGGTGGAGGTGGTGGTGGTAGAGGTAGAGGTGGTGATAGTGGTAATGGGAAAACCTATTGCTAACTGAAGAGAGTATAAAGGAGTCAGGGTAGATAGAGTTAGAAGTCAGATCATAGAGAACCCAGAACGCCAGGTCAAGATATCTAGATAGCACATGATAGATATTATTCACATTGCACATTAAGCCACATTCCTATTTGTTTGCCATCTTTGGCCTATTAAAATGTCTATCCTCAGACACACTAACTAATAGGGCAGAACTTTCCATATGAGACCTTGAATTACTGATGACAGTTAATGGGACAGGAATGTCTACAATAAGTAAATCTGTAGAAACCAGAGAATAGCCTGTTAGCCCCTCTTACCCAAACCAAACATAGATTGGATGCATTTACAAATGGCAAAAAAAAAAAAAAATCAGCGTATAAGAAAGCTGTTCCCTCTCAGGGCAGCCTGTACACTGGAGAGTCTGCAAGTGCTGGCAAGTGTACTTGTTCTCTCCAGTCAGTTTTCTGGCAGCTTCTTTTGAACCCAAATAAGTGACAGGCTATAGAGTACGAGCTGTACTCCATGTAGAGTGTCACATAAAGACCAGGGTAGGGTAGAGTAGGGTGAGGGCAGAGGCTGAGGGGGGTGGAGAAAGAAAAGAAAGGCTAGGTATGATTATGTCGCCAGGTATCCTTGGTAACCACAAAACATCTTGTACATTCTGCTTGAGAGCTCAGTGGCACATGGAGAAAAAACGTGCCCTATTTCTCTCAACATCAATAGCATGGGAACAGGACATCTCTATGCCCCAGTCAAGGTGAGAACAGAGATTTCCAAGGCCCTTAAGCCTCAAGCATCTGGCAAAAGAAACACAAAGCGCTGAAGTGAGTGCGTGTGTGTGTGTGTGTGTGTGTGTGTGTGTGTGTGTGTGTGTGTGTGTGTCGGGGGGTGGGGGGTAGGGAGTGAGTTTGGAGTATAAAGGTGAAGAAAGTTCTCAGAGTGCAAAAGTTCAGGGGGAGATATTGTCAGGTCCCAGAGCATTGGGGTTCACTCGTTCTGAGGGCAGCATCCAATCAACCTAGTTGGGTGGATATCCTGCAGGGGAAGGGCTCAACCCAAGTGGCTTACACACTCTGGAGACAGGACATGAAGACACCTGTTATCATCCCCAGTTTGGCAGACAAACTGGTTCTGGGGGAGATGGACTTTGCATGTCTACCAATGAGCATATTAGTGTTCTAATAATTATGGCTCAGCCATAGCTAATACTATAAATAGCCAGGAATGTTACTGAGATGTAAGTATATACGTATACATGCATACATGTAAGTGAATATATGTATATGAGTATACATATAAAATGCACACACACAGTCTCATTTAATCCTTGTGCTAATCCTATTATAGGAACTCTTACTATCCTCATTTTAGATAAGACAACTAAAACACAGAGAAGTAACTTTGTCGAGACGATCTAAACCAGTATGTGGGGGTTTGAATATAGTCAGTGTCAGAGTCCATGCTGGGGGGGGGGGGGAGTTGAAACTGCCATCCGTAAAGAAAAAAAGTAGTTTCACAGCCTCATGAGCTCCAGTGTGAGTATGCACACACACACAAACAAATAAAAAAAAAAAAAAGTCAGGCACCACTGCACCTATAAAGAAATGAACCTCAGCCTCAAAAGGGAGCATAGATAGATGGTCACCCTCTATGACTTTATCATAATGTAAAAGAATCATCGACGGTATTAATAATCAGTCTAACTTTGGTATATGGTTTTATAGTTCCTGAAGATCTTTCACAATCAGACATGTACATAGAATGCGGCAGAGTAGCAAACAGTGAACATAAGAAGCAAATGCTTTCTGCTTAATATGTAGCTGCTTCTGGTCACTTAAGATGACTTTCCGCCAATCCATAATAGCCGCATAGTTCTCAGATGTCCCCTCGCTCCTCATTCCCAGCTCTGCTTTCCCACCCCACTTCAGGCCTACGAAGCGCAGCATGGCATCATCACCTTGGCCTTCGACAGCTACATTCACGAAGGAGACTGGGAGGTTTCATTTTGGAACTCATATGAAGCCACAGACGTGCCAAAGACAACACTGGACACATGATGCTTAAGAATGATTCTGATGGAATTCAGAATGAGCATGCCCACTGATACCACTTCTGTGGTGATGCAGCTGACATGCCATTCAGCACAAAGTAACCACTCCCTGGTGAATGATCTCCTTGTGGTTCAAGGCGAGACAGAGTTCTTTGAGGATTGTATTATTCCCAGCAGCTCACAGAGCAACTTAAAGAGATACCATCCACACTCAAGCAGCCATTCCCAGAACTCTGGAAGGGACTGTCATTCCAGAGCAGTGAGCTCTGACGACTCTCTGGGGTGATGAAGTGGTCCTTCTGTGCTGTCCAATATGGTAGCCACTCGTTATGTGTGACCACTGAGCATTTGAAACATGGCTAGTGGGACTGAGAAGTTAAATTTTTAATTTTAAAAATGAAATTTTAAATTTTATTTAAATTAATTCAAATGAGCTGCATGTGGCTAGAGGCTACCATATTGGACAGTGCAGTTCTGGATCACCCAGACCAGCATATTCCTACCATGAGTCATCACATCTCCCCAAATGAGTCAATGCATTTTTCAGAGGACAACACTGAGGATACAGGGGATAAATTGCTTGCTCAAAATCACACAGCCATTCCACAGCACAGCCAGGATTGCAATATAAACCCCCTGAGTACTCTGATTCTTCTCCCATTTAAACACATAGTTCTGAACTGAGATTATGGTACACATAAATAGATTATTGTAAGTCAAATTACAACCATTAAGCTCCTACTTTCTCCCTAAGATTAATGACTTTGGTAGTGGAGTGTACTTAAGATCTAATAGTTTTAAGGATTAGCAACAGCAACAACAAAAACACTGTCACCGAGATTGGGTAGATACACATCGAATATAAGAGTTTATGACTAACAAATAACAGAACTGGCAATTTGAAGACATAATTTGAGGACTCTATATTAAAAATTATTAATAGCATAATTTTTGGACTAGTAAAAGGCCCCATTAGAACCCTTGCCAACTAGCTACAATAATTCCCATCGTACCCTCTGTTATTCTTTGACTTTGTTTAATTTCATTTATTCTTTGCCATTCTATACTAAAACAGTTATAGATTTTCATCAAATCCAAAAGTATTTTGGAGTCATGGGAATGCAAAAAAGCCTCATCAAAACAAACTATTTTAATTTGTTTTACTTGTGTTTTATTAACATTTACAACATAGAAATTGTGTTTGTTTTTTCCTACCCCCAGCCCCCACCCAAATCTGTACCCAATAAAAAATGTTTCCAAATCAGGATGCCAAGTTTCCATTGAAATCCCAATTTATTTTATATCCCTGGGTGAACCCTCCTTAAAACAGAGATTTACACTGAAGCTTGGATGGTCTTACTGTTGCAACAGGGAGATGAAACACCCTGTGGCCATCAGACCCCTCCAAGCCTGGAGGCCCCAGGGGGTGGTGGTGATTGCGGGGTGGGGGTAGGGTGGGGGTGGGTTGAGGGGGTGGGGACTGTTTTTGCAAGGCCAGTGATGCTCTTTCTCTGGCTACTAGGGAAGGTTGCTGTGGTCCTGAACACATTTATTCTCACCCATCTCTTCTAGAAAGACTTAAAAATTGCATATCCCTTTGCCACATTATCTTACTATCCTGGCTTGCTCCTCTCTGCCTTACAGATTGGCCAAGATTCTTAACAGGACGCTGGGAAGGAAGTAATTAAATCACAAAATGTCCAAGACAGACCTTTACAGAAAAATACATGCCATCTAACCTGTGCCCAAGACTTTGTGCAGGATTGCTTCCCTCCTAAAAGAGTTATCCCAGGACAAGGTTTACAGTTTTCTGCATATATATATGTATATGGAAGGGGATTTACTTTGGAGGGATTTCATATTGACATAAGAAAGAATTTCCTGTACATATGGTTCCCAATTTTAGACACAATACATTCCTGGAAATTTTATCATAAAGCAGATCACCAGAAGGGAAAGCTGTGATTGTGTGTGCTTCTTTCATTCAACAAACATCTACTGAATGCCCACTATTCCCAGGCACAATGATGAGCTCTGCCCCATTCACATGGCCTAAAAAAATGATCGATGCATCAAAATGGAGAACAGAAGCAAGTATTCAAACTGGGTCTCAGAACTTTAAAAGTACCCAGGTAATTCTAAAATATGTTCATTTCAGCCATATTATTTACTTTAAATATACAAGTTCAAAAAATTTTATTATAATTATGTCACATTCATTAGGATTGTTGCAACTAAAATCTGAAAACGACAACAAAGAAAAACATCAAAGACTACAGAGAGAAATGAAGGAGAAAACTACCAGAAACCTAAAAAGAAAAGTTACTATAGCACAGCATTAAATTTACCCTTGAGCTTCCTGGCAGCCAGTACAAAGAAGGACACTTAACATGAAATAAGAATAATTAATTTCTGTTAAAGAAGCCTAGAACTAAATTCTAAGAGGAAATTATCTTGCACATATAAAAATGACAGTGACATAGTGAAAAACATCTTTAACACCAGTTTCACACAAAAATACAAAGGCACCTTTTCTTATACTGACTTCCCACAAGGGCCAAAGGTAAGAAAATAAAAGCAAAGTTTAAATTATTAGATCTTAATTTCATAAAATCATTTCAGTGGCAAACTGAGCTAAATGGTCGGTCTGGACTTAATTATAGGTGACATTGTATTTATTTACAATACAAAAGTTATTCAAGAACATGGAAAACTAAAATGTGTATCTTTTTTCATTGAACTTCATATCTCAGCTTAATACTTTCTGATATGTAAATTGATCAGAGTTAGAAAATTTAAGTTGGAATATGACAGGGTGTGGGATGCAATGGGGAGAAGCAAACACAAAGAATGTAATAATTCATATCAGCAAATATAAAAGTAGGTTTTTGGGGAAGACTCTTCAATGTGAACTTTTGAGAACTCCTTTCAAATTTTTGCACCAATTAGTCACACAAATTCACAGAGATGTGAATAAAAAGACACACACACACACACACACACACACACACACAGCATGTGCACTTTGTTATTTTTAGTGATAACTTCCAAAGTATATTTCTAAGCATTTGTGTCAAAATAACTTGATAGTTTCAACTTTGAGTCTGTTCTGGTCTCAGCTGAACACACTCATGTGCACACAACATACACACAAGTTTGCAAGACAGGAAAAACACACCAAGGGAGGTTAGTAAAGAAGTTCTAAGGAGGAAACATTTTGACCTTTAACACAGAAGCAATGATTTATTAGCCAACAGTACTTAATGTGATGGTTTTAGAAATGTGCTTACCACACTTCCTTGGGAGAATCTGCTGAAAACAAAACTGACCCTATTACACAACAGTGAATTAGCTCTCTAGTCTTGTGGAGGATGCATGAGTAGTTGGTCACAGACACTATGTAACCTCTAGTCTGCTTCAAGTTAGGGCAAAGCTTTCTTTTCAGATAACATATAAATAATACATATATTTTTACAATTTAATGTCTTTAAGCATTTAAATGGATGGTTGGCAGAGTTAGTTGCTTAAAATACAGGTTTGTTCATGCTACTCCAGTGCTCACAAACCTTCCTGTTGACCGCCTGAGGTGAATTCATCATTCAGGGCCTCTCATGAACCAGAACTGAATGATCTTCTATCTTTATTTCTCCTTCTGTCCATTCACATTCCTGTTCCAATAGCTGAATGACCAGCACACTTGTGTTGATTTATCCCACCTCTAATTCTTGGCTTGGGCTCTTCAATCTTTTTCCTCCTCCCCACTCAACATTGTTGGTCCAAGATCCTACTCAGTCTTTAAGACCCAGCTCCCACCTCCTTCATAAAGTATTCCATGATCACCTAGTTAGGATATATTTCTTTCTCACCCAATTTTATAATCTATATCTATGCAAATGAACTGAACAGCAGAACAACCGATCACTATGACGTGCGCTGACCACCAAGGGGCATGTGCAGAACATGGTGGGCATCTGCAGCAGGAGGCAGAGAGTAGAACATGGCGGGCGTTGGCCGGTGGGATGGTGGAGCAGGTGAACAGGGGTGCCAGACCAAGGTAGGGAGCCGGTTGCTGTCATCAGGGTGAGCCTCTGGTGGTTACTGAAAATTCTTTGCTCCCACGCACCACAGTCCCACAGGGCGCTGGCACCCACTGCCAGCGCTGGCCCTGCTCGCACCCACAGCCGGCGCTGGAGTCGCTGCTCACACCCGCTGCCAGTGCCCGGCACCAGTCCCTATCACTCAGCACCGTTAGTGGGTGCAAGCGGGAGCTGCCGGCCCTGATTGCCCCTGAGGGTTTCTCCACCTCCCACTGATCCTGAGGGGAGATCAAGGCAGCAGCCACTGCTCGCACCCACTGACAGCACAGGCCCCACTCGGACCCGCTGCTGGTGCTGGCCCCAATCTCTCCTCACTGTCAGCAGGTGCAAGTAGGCGGGTGCTGTCAGCACCTGGGAGCAGTGACAGTGGGAGAGGGGCTGCAGGCAGACAGGGGACCAGGGGCTGTGGTGGGAGGGACTGGATGGAGGCTTGGAGGATGGGCCGAGACCCACCCCTATGTCCACTGCAGCTTCGAGGCCCGCAGTTCCTTTCAAGGTGCACAAATTGGTGCACTGGGCCCCTAGTCTATTATAAAACCCTACAAATTCAGCTTTTTTTATTTTCTACTTAAGTTTTTTGATTCTTCTTACAAATTCCTATAAGGCAGAGCCTTGTTGTGTGGGTCTCTGTAGCCCCCACAATGAGGCATACATTAAAAATAACAGGGATTCTAATCGCCACATGTTTTTAAAAATCTATTTGGGTTTTTATGACCAGGCCAAGCAAATAGAGTCATACAGAAATAATAGACGTGGCAAAAAATTTTATAAAGTATACACATACACAAGTAACATGTGTATTGAAACACTCTACCGATGTGGGAAAACAAAAACTTGAAGTATCATCAACTGAATTCTCTCAACAATTATCACCATGACAAGTTATCTTTTCCTCTTACTATACCCCAATCTGGGTTGAAAACAGATACTGACCATAAAAGGCTGGGAAGGAAGCTGGCAGGTGTTATGTGTTTACAAGGAGTCAGGTGATTCACATTTATAATCCAATAGTAACACTACAAGGGGAAGACTTTTTATTTGAAGAAACTGAGCCTCAGAAAGGTCAGAAATTTGCCCAAGGCCTCATTGCTAGAAAACAGTATATACCAGTGATGGCGAACCTATGACACGCGTGTCAGAGGTGACACGTGGACTCATTGTTTTGGTTGATTTTTCTTTGTTAAATGGCATTTAAATATATAAAATAAATATCAAAAATATAAGTCTTTGTTTTACTATGGTTGCAAATATTAAAAAAATTCTATATGTGACACGGCACCAGAGTTAAGTTAGGGTTTTTCAAAATGCTGACACGCCGAGCTCAAAAGGTTCGCCATCACTGGTATATACCATGGTCTGTAGAACCACAAAGTCTATACTCTTTCCACCACAACAAACTGCCCCTCACATGTACATAGGTAAGAACCTAGTGGAAGATTAAAAAGAGAGTAAGTCTCATACAACCCCATTTTTTTGCAGGGCTTTAGAGGAACACATGCCCAATGGACATGGAGCTACTTATTTAAAAACCCCGGTGATTGTTGGAGACAAAAGGGAAGAAAGAGCTCAAAAGACAATACAGTAATAGAAACTATCAGGGCACTCAGAAGAGTTTGAAAATCATAAATTACAAAAAGCAAAGGAATACCAGGGCATTTAAGTTCTATTCAATTTCCAGCAAGTAGATACAATGCATATTGCTATCGCCTATTAAATAGTTCTATATGATTACACAGATTGTATGTCATTCTTCACAAAAAGCACATGTAGATGAACCAGAAAAATGAAAACAAAAATTAACTAGAAGTCATGAAATTTGGAATTCAGTACAGAAAACCATGAACTTGCAGTGGTATCCTGAGCAAGTCATTTCCTTGGCTGGGTGGTTGTTTTTGTCCATTTGTTCAATAACAGAATTGATTACATGATTTACAGTACACCCGTTAGCTGTAACATTCTATAAACCTGGGAATACCAACTGAGAGACCTACAACATCTCACTTTTATGTCAAATATTATTTGAAGGGCATCTATTTATGACGCACACCACTTTCCTACAAGTATTTATAGCTCATCGACAATCCTAAGTTAAGAATCAGAATAAAGAACAAAAATGTAAACTCTTAAAATTGATGTCTGAATCTGGTGATCCCCTCCCTGCTTTCCTCTGAAGTGGGCCCAGGCATCTCACTGCACTGTAGCATCTGTTTCTTCACTCCGGATTAGGATTTGGAATTTCAGTTTGAAGACAAACACAGGATCTGGTTTTCCATTTTTGTTCTATATACAGAGCGAAGTCACAACCATTTCAAATGCAAGCAGAACTCCTTTCCATCCCACAGCCCACAAGAATTCTAACAGGGCTGGGTTTTGTTTTGGGGCAGGGAGTGGCAGTAGCAGCAAAAGTACTTGTAAAATCAAGAAGGTGTGATATGCTGCAGAAAAGGGAGAAACTGCCAGGAGCAGCAAGGAGGGGACAATCTGGCATCTGACTTCAAACAGCTGCCGAAGAGGCATCCAGTTTGTTATATTCATTTGTGTATCGCTACACCACAGAGATTAGTGCTTTAGCAGCCCTTTTAAAATCTGAAAATGGGTTTCCCATTCATTCAGAGCTGTGCATTGGCTCAAACTAGCTCTTGTTCAGAAAGGTCGTCTGGCAGGTCATTGCCCTTGTGCAGTGGAGTCTGCATGGAACGTTGATAAAGCTCTTCAAAAACAAGGTAAGTGCTGCTGGGAGGATCTGCAGAATTTCACCAGCATCTACTCCAACACAACCACTCTGGTAGCCAGTGCCCATAGTACACAGTGTTCTTACAAACACTTACAAATAATGAAGAGATGACAGGGAATGGGCCCATTTGCCCTAAAAACTTAATGTGGACTTCTGTATTAGTTTATTTCAAACTTATTTAAAAACAGGCCTGTCTTTTCAAGGAGCCAAATGTTCCCCCCTCGATTATTTCAAAGTGCCTGTTTCCCTGCAAGAATAAAAAAAGCAAAGGAATACCAGGGCACTGCTTGCTTCCCATTGCTGAATCTTGAAGGAGAAGAATAAAGAAGAAAAGTAGCTTTTCCTCTATCAGTGAAATGGTCAATATCAATGTTTTATAAGTAATTTAGATTGTTGCAATATTCTGCACTCTACTGAGTACTAAGCACTATGCTAAGTGTTGGGGATTACAGAAGATTTTTATAGTATTTAGGAACACAAGATTAGTTATTTCATACAACTTGGTATTGGCTTCCCAAATACATTTAAGTTCTATTCAATCTGCAGCAAGTAGATACAAAACATTAATTTGTTTGGCACTAATTCCAAATGGCATAGGATTTCAGAGGGGAGGAGTAAGTAAGAGAGAAGATCTCAGGAAAGGTTTCATTACTATTGATTTTAATATATATGGAATGGCCCTAGCCTGTTTCGCTCAACGGTTAGAGCATTGGCCCTCAGACTGAGGGGTGGGGGGTTCGATTCCAGTTAAGGGCACATACATCAGTTGCAGATTCCATCTCTGCCCTGGTCAGAGTGCAACCAATTGATGTGTCTCTCTCACATTGATGTTTCTCTCTCTGTCTCTCCCTCGCCCTTCCACTCTCTCTAAAAATCAATGGGAAAAAAATATCCTTGGGTGAGGATTAACAACGACAAAAGAAAATTTAAAATATATGGAACAAAGTATAAGCTCTGCCTGATGTAGAAGGTGGAACAGGGAAAGCAAATCAGAAAAACTGTGCAGCATAAGAGAAGGAGACGTTTGGTTCTGGCTTAGATAAAAGGAATAAAAGCAATGACTAAGGCACAAAAGTATCTATGGAGCATTTTATAATTTGCTAATTATAGTTTCTGAATTCCTATCAATTGTGTAATTTGAAGACAAGGTCAAAAGTGGGCAGAAAATTTACTCAGTTGAAAAGAAAAAACTTTTAATAAACTAAAAAATCATATGGGCAGAATATATAAGTATATATATATTTTTTTTTCTTATACAATTTACTTTTGGATTTTCTGAATGAATGAAAATGACACAAGTGATCCAGTGATGTGAAGACCTTCAGTAATGATGTACGCCCCCGTGGCTGCATAAGCTTGCCTGCAGCCCACCACTGGACCGAGGCAAAGAAAGCAGTGAGTCTACCCTGAACAGTTGCTAAGGGAACAGCCAGCGTTTTATGACATTATGGTCGGATTAGGGGGAAACAGACTGACCTGTAACAATGCCAGGAGAAGACCAGCTGTTTGGAAAATCACAATGATTATCGAAAGTCTTCTTTCAAAATATGCACACAACAACAGAAAATTGAAACCAATACATATGACCATGAAAACAATTGCTTTTTCAACAAATCTATTATGGAGTCCTGGCCTGAACATAAAAGTCAATTATTGCTTGTTCTTCTTCTTTTTTTTAAAGCAATTAGAATCCCCTGTTATTTTGTCTCATTTGAAGACATAATCTTAGGCCCAAACTTCTATTATTTTAATCAACATCAGCCAGAAAGAAAAGGAGTCTGTCAAAGTGTTTTAATAGCAAACCTGTACCTGGCTCTCCAGTCCTCGGACATCTTGGCTCTCCAGTCCTCACAAAACACTCTTGGGAACAGATTTAAAGTCTAATCATGTATGTATCACATCAGTGTGCTTATGGAAATGCCAAAAAAATTATTGAGGTGGCCTAGGACTGGCTTGACTACAAGGGATAGGCTTGGGTTTGGAACTAAATCCAAATGGCATAATAAAGCTTTGTTATCTGTATGGTAGATATCAGTGTGAAGCGTTGGGGGCACTGAATTCTAGCTTATTGACTAAGTACTTATTTAATGACTGGATCTTCGTAGATGTTTAACACACGTTGGCTGAGGATAATAATAATTAATGTTTATTAAAGCTTTTATTATATGTGAAGTACCAAGTTGGCTGCTTGGCATGTGTTTTCTCTTTTAATTATTACAATTACCCAAAGGGAGGAGGACATATTATCATTGTCCCCATTTTACAGATATGAGCACCGGACCTTGCAGAGGGATAGAGTAACTTGCCCAATACTCCACAGCTCTTCTGAGCCCTGCCTCTAACCACTCTACGACATTGCCTCTAAGGCTAAGAGACTAAAGCAATGCAAGGCCCAGCTGCCCATGGTGGGTGACAGATGAATCACATGTTGTTCCTGACAAAGAGCTTACAAAACAGTCTACGTTTATGTCCGTACATGTGTTTGCATGATAGCAAAATTGAGGGATCGAGATACATACATGTACAGACAACGCTGATCCAACCAGAAAAACTGATACTACAAGAAGGCAAAGAGGAATATGGGGAACAACAAAGAGGAATTCTAATCCCACTTGACTTGGTGAGAGCCATTTCATTTATTCAAAGGGAAAATATGGAATTCAGGTGAGGAGGCAGCTAAATATAAGTTGAATGGCTAGAAGTGAATAGAAAAGCTGAATCCTTTACCCCAGAGCCATTTCCAGGAGTGTGGACTTTAATACTGAGAGGGTATAAAAAGAAAGGGGAGGGGAGGTGATAAATTTACTCTTGGAGTACTAACGATCTTCACCTCTACTACTAAACTGACATATGAATTATATTGGTGAAGTAAGGGGTAAAATTGCTCCCCAGATGCTGATTACTTATTGTGGCTTGTCTTCTCAGCTACTATAACAGTGTATAGTTTTGGGCAACCTTCTCATCTATTCATGCAGAGAGCTAGACCAGATGATCTCTCAACTAAAAGTCCATAGCATCTCCTAAGATGACATTGGGATGAACTGTTCACGGTAGAGACTAAATGAGTAGTTTGTTAACCAAATTCCCTTGGTAACCTAATTCCTTTAAAATAAGCCAGATTTTGGTCAAATCTGTAACAGCATTAACCTTGTAAGGCCTGGCGGCTCCAAGGGACAGAGTGTAGCCTTTGTGTGGGATCTAGTATTACATGACTGGGAGCTTAAAAACGTAAGCATAGCTGATAGTTTTTCTGTGAGTTTGGCAGGATGCTCTCCTTAATGTACACAATGCTAGCTGAGTCTGTGGACACTGCACTTTTGTCATGGTGATTTATCGGCTACTTTTGATAGTTGCTCTCATCTATATTAATTTTTAGTTTTTGAATAGAATATTTTAAATGGTCATACTTCAGTTAATATAAATACTTAAATTTCTGGATTTATAGAATTTTACAAAGTTAAGTATACTCAAATTTAAATTGATGGGATTGTCTTACATCTTTCAAAAGTTAATTTTAAAAGAATTTTTTTCATTAATTTCTTGAGAAAAAAATGCCAATGTTGGTTTAAAAAGTGCAACTGGAAGAAGCCTAAAATTCTGCCTCACACATAGAGTTCAAATGTATAAACCAATGAATACTGATTAAGTATTCATGTTCTGGAGGCACTACTTGGAATTACATTCCCCACTACCTACTAGCCTTTTAACTCACCATAACCTACTTTTCTTTTTTACCATCAAGTAAACAATCTGAATGATACCGCTTTAATAGATCACTGATACAATGAACTAAGATCAGGTGTGCAAAATACTCAGCACAAACACTAGCACAGAACAAAGCAGGTATTAAGCGATATTACTGAAGAAACCAGAAGGACATGCATGATTGAATGTTGGCATAACTGCAATTAAGTAACTAAGGCATTTGTTTATCTCACTAGAGACCAACAAATTCATGCATGCGAGACTATATATGGAGCATATAATTTCTATTGTTCAAAGACCATTTTTTAAACCAATTCATGAAATAATATATATATATATATTATATATATATTTTTCTATATAATAAAGAGGTAATATGCTAATTGACCATCACACCCTCACAAGATAGCAGCACCCACAGCCACAAGATGGCAGCGCCCAGTCCACTCAGCCCTGCCAGCAGTGAATTTTCATGCAACCATTACCTTTTAAAAAAATTCTTACCCAAGGATATGATTATTTCTTTTAGATCATCTGTTCTCGAGGAGCAGGCCTAAGCCAGCAGGTGGGCATCTCCCAAGGGTCCCAGACTGAGAGGGCACAGGCTTGGCTGAGAGACCCCCTGTGTGCATGGATTTTCAGAACTTACAGATATATATATTTGTATAGCACAAGTCTATAAGTTCTAGATGTGACTTCTGTTGCCAGGATTGCCTCTTAGAAATTGGAGGAAACAATAAAGAACTTCATACTGATTTATAAGCTATGTTTTCTATATGGTGACCTACCAGTTCCTCTATTCATTTGGGTTCATTCTCCTCCCCTTAACTTGCCTTCACTGATTGGTACTTTAATTTAATGAAACAACATAAAGGACATTAAAGAAGTATACTTTTCTTTTGACTCAAGCTTGTGCCTGGAACATTAGATATCTGTAGTAAAATGTATTAGATATCTTAAATAATAAAAGCCTAATATGCTAAGTGTCCCGTCGTCTCGGTGCCATTCAACCAATCAAAACATAATATGCTAATGAGATGCTAAGGCCGCTCAACCGCTCACTATGACGTGCACTGACCAACAGGGGGCACATAGTCGACCGGTCAACCAGTTTCTATGACATGCACTGACCACCAGGGGGCAGATGCTCCTACCAGTAGGTTAGCTTGCTGCTGGGGTCCAGACAATCGGGACTGAATGGGACAGGCTGGACATGCCCAACCTCCTGCATCCCTTCCCTGGCCCCGATTGTGCACCAATGGGGTCCCTCGGCCTGGCCTGAACCCTCTTGCAATCTGGGCTGAGGGGACCCCCCCTCCAAGTGCATGAATTTTGTGAACCAGGCCTCTAGTAATATATAAAAATAGTAAAATATAAATAGCTCCTGGGCTAAAGGGAATACAATATTAGAAATTACCTATGAATAAGGAGAAAAATGTCATTTTGGGGTTAGGCCCTTGAATTATTTAATAATTATATCTACAACGAACACACTAATCTACCCCATCAGTGAACATTTTGGAAACTATTTGCTTGGTTTTTTTAAGTATGATCTTAAAAAAATCTCAATATGCACAAGAGAAAGAGAAAAATAAACACAGATGCGAAAGAAACAAACTGAAATGTGCTTTTTTTAGGCCCTCCTAGTCATCTTTGCAAATTCCTTTAAAGTATGCATTTAGATCTTCTTATGTTCTGATTACATTTACCATTAAAAACATTGGGCAAAACCCCCATTGCTACCATTGTGGAAATGAAGGTTTATGCTAACTGCAAGAAATAAGCTTTCAGACTTCTCTGGTTGCATGAAGAGTGCTGTTTGCCCACTGGCAGTGCAAGAACCATTAAAAGGAATTGGGAAGCATTGTGATGAAGAATTGTGTAGATGAGAACCACAGAGGAAAAGGAGTAACCACTATTCTCCAGATTTTAATTTATTTCCTGTTGTGTAGATCATCATCTGCCTAAACTACTCTTGATTTTGAAAAATAAGCATATTTACAAAATATTTATTTACAAACATGCCCACCCTTGCCATTGAATAGGCCAGGAGGAATGTAAGATAATAGCAATTATTTCCTTATTTCCACAGAGATCCACAAAGTATATACACAGGTTTTGTGGAGAATAAAGAGAGGAGTAAGACAGTGTTCAACCACTCAGAGTTTTGAGAGTAGCCAGGAGTTTCCAATGGTACATATCTCAGCAGAGTGTAACCCTGGGCAAGTCCCTGCTCTCTCTGAATCTCAGAATTCTCATCTGTAAGTGAGAGTTTGGGACTCAGTTATTCCTATGGCTCTGCCATTCCTTACTGAAGAGTTCTAAGATTATTTCTTCCAGGGTAAAAACCAAGATACCTTCAAAAACTCAGGTAAAACCAGACTCTATGTTTCCTTCCTGGTGGAACGACTCTAAGCTGTGAAATCTCAGGAGATGACTGTGAGAAAAAAATCATGTCAGATGTTGATGATGTTGGATAACATTCCTTGAGCACTTAAGATGTGCATGGTCGCCGAAACCGGTATGTTGATATCACAATTATTCACATTTTAGAGAAAGGAAGACTGAGTTTTACCAGCTAGATTGTGTAGAATTACAATATAAGCCCAAATCTCCAGATTCCAATTAGTTCTATTTAGCTGATATTGATACTACTTTACTTCAAAATGAAAGAGAATTACCTATTTCAGGCAAACAAAAATTAAGAGGGAACTCATTTCCAGCAGACCTATGCTTCAAGAAATGTTACAGGAAGTTCTTGAGGCAGAAGAAATATGATACCAGACAGAAATCTGGATTTACATACACAAAAAATGAAGCATTCTAGAGAAGCCTACATAAATAATCTTTTTCTTCTTTTTAATTTCTCTAAAACTACTTAAGCAAAATATACTGTGTTTACAACATATCTACAAGTCAAAAAATGAGGAACACAAAGGACAGCAAGGAGATTAAGAGTATATGATGGTAAGGTCTTGACACTATAAATATAGGGATATATTATTTGAAGGTAGACTCTGATTAATTAAAGATGTATATGGCAAATCAAAGGCATTAAAATTAAGAGTATAAGTAATAAGCAAATAACAATAAAATTGTGAAAATACAAATTCTAGAGAAAGGCAATAAGAACAGATAGGAAAATTTTTAAAAAGATAATGAATTTTAATCCAGCTATATCAATAAGATACAGTTATAGTCAAAGGATTCTGTAATTGAGTAAGCAGGTAGAAAACCAGTAGAGAAAATTGAATATTATTATATTGAAGGAAACTTAACCTAATTAACATTTATAGAACACTCAACTCAACAACAGCATACAAATACTTTTGAAATGCATGGAACATTCACCAAGATAGACCACATTCTGGGACATAAAACAGATCTTAACAAATTTAAGAGAACTGAAGTAATTCAAAGTATGTTCATAGACCATAAGGAAATAATCTAGGAGCCATTAATAGGAAGGCATAGAAAAAGAATCCAAGTACCTGGAAATTAAACAATATACTTCTAAATAACCCATGGGTTCAAAGAAAACCACAGGGAAATTAGAAAATACCTGGAGTGAAAATCAAAGTACAACATATCAAAATATGTAGGATGCAGCTAAAGCAGGGCTTATTAATTAAATGTTTATATTAGAAAAGGCAATAGAGCTCAAATCAATGATTAAAGCTATATCTTTAATGAAATAGAGAAGAGCAAATAATACCCAAAGCAAGACAGAGGAATGAAATAATAGAACAGAAATCAATGAAATTGAGAGCAGAAAAGCAATAGAAAAATCTGTGGAACCAAACGTTGAATCTCTTGAGAAAAAAACTGATAAACTGTATCCACAGTGATTAAGAAAAATTTAGATAAGACATAGATTATAAATATCATGAAAAGGAACAATATAGCAGTACCTTTCTAGGTAAGACAATAATAAAAGAATACTGTAAACCACCACTGTGCCTACAAATGCAGCCAGTTAAAATTAAATAGACCATTTTCTTGAGAGATGTAAACTGTTAAAGTTCACTTAAAAATAAATTTGTAGATAAAACCCTTCTACAAAAAAAAAATCCAGGTCCAGATGGCTTCACTAGCAAAGTCTGCCAAACACTTAAAGAATAATACCAATTCTTGCAATTTTTTTCAGACTATGAGAGGAGGGAACACTTGTCAACACCTTTTATGACACTAGCATTACCTTGATACCAAACCCAGACAAAGATATTACAAAAACAAAAACCCAAAAAACACACACCAAACTACAGTTGACCTTTGAATAATGCAGAGATTAGGGGCACTGACCTTCTCCCCTCCCTGTGCAGTTGAAAATCTCAACATAACTTTTGATTCCCCCAAAACTTCAGTCCTCCTTCAACATCTACAGGGAGTAGTTCCAGGACTTTCTCCCACACCAAAATCCTCCAATGCTCAAGTCCCTGCATAATGTGATGTAGAACAATGCATACAGTTGGCTTTCTGTATCTGTGCATTCCCAACCAGGCACTCAAAATACTGTTTTACATCCTCAGTTAATTGAATTTGCAGATGTAAAACCTGGGGATGCGGAGGGCTGACTGTAAATTTATTGAAAAAAAATCTGATAAGTGGACCTGCACAGTTCAAACCCATGTTGTTTAAGGGTTAACTGCATATGCCAATAACCCTCATGAGCATAGGTGCAAAAATCCTCAACAAACTTCTAGCAAATTAAATCCAACAATACATATAATGATTAGAATCCAAGGCTAATACAACATCAAACAATCAATGTCACTCAAAATATTAACAGCCTTTAGAAGAAAAAGATCATTGCCATATCAACTGATGCAGAAAGTCATCTGACAAAATTCAACATCCTTTCATGATTAAAACTCTCATAACTAGGAGTAGAAGAGGACTTCCTCACTTGATAAAAGCATCTACTAGTAAAATAAAACTATATTTCACATTATACTTAGTGGCAAAACACTCAATGCTTTCCCCTAAGACTGGGAAAAGGCAAGAATGTCCACTCTCACTACTATGCAACATATCACTGAATGTCCTAACCAGTGCAACAGGGCAAGAAACAAAAAAGGCACAGATCTGAAATAAACAAATGAAAATGTCTCCATTCACAGAGAAAAAGCAAATAAGCAAACAAACAAAAAATACCCCTGGTATTAATAAACTAGTTTAATAAGGTCATAGATACAGGGACAATATACAAAAAAACTCATTGAGTTGTTCTATGAATGCCATTTATAACCTTTCCCCTTCTCTGTGACAATTATTCATATACAAAATGAGGTCCAACTAGACCATTTTGGTTCCTTGCTTAAAATAAAGTGGAAGCTTAATATTTCTTTGGTTGAACTTAGTTGGTTTAATATTTTGTACTTGAGATTGAGAGAATAATTTCCATTTCTGTCACCAATTTTGTAAATTAGGATAAAGAGTTAAACCTCACATAATATAAGTAATATGCTCCTTAAATGGATCCTTAAAAAGGCCTACAAGGGTTCTAAAAGACCAGTGCTCTTTGCTATCAGATATCATCTACTACCACTTCCCAGCTTGCTCACTTCAACATTACTCTGGACCCTCTGGTGTTATTCCAACTCTGAAGGCACATTCCTGACTTAGAGTCTTTAACACATGACACACTGCCTCACAGTTTTCAATTCAGTGCTCAAAGGTCATTTTCCGGAAAAGTCTACATCCCACCCAATTAAAAATGCATGGTTCTATGTACTGCTTACTCTTTTATCCACTGCACACATCACATCAAATATGTTATACTAGAGTCCTGGTGCACAAAATTTTGTGCACTCAGGGGGGTCCCCAGCCCAGCCTGTGCCCTCTCGCAGTCTGGGACCCCTCAGGGGATGACCACCTGCTGGCTTAGGCCCGCTCCCTGGGAAATTGGGCCTAAGCTGGCAGTCAGACATCCCTCTGGCAGCCCAGGAGCCCTCAGGGGATGTCCACTTGCCAGCGGGGAGCAGGCCTAAGCTGCAGTTGGACATCCTTAGCGCTGCTGAGGAGGCGGGAGAGGCTCCCACTACCACTGCTGTACTGGCAGCCGTCAGCCTGGCTTGTGGCTGAGCAGAGCTCCCCCCTGTGGGAGCGCACTGACCACCAGGGGGCAGCTCCTGCATTGAGCATCTGCCCCCTGGTGGTCAGTGTGTGTCATAGTGACCAATCATTCCCAGTCGTTCTGCTGTTAGGGTCAATTTGCATATTACCCTTTTATTATATAGGAGTGCCTGGCCAGCCTGGGTGAGGGGCTGATGGCTGTTTGCAGGCTGGCCACAGCCCCTTCAGGATTGGGGTCCCCCTGGGGTGCCTGGCCAGCCTGGGTGAGGGGATTATGGCTGTTTGCAGGCTGGCCACAGCCCCTTCAGTGTGGGGGTCCCCACTGGGGTGCCTGGCCAGTCTGGGTGAGGGGCTGAGGGCCATTTGTAGGCTGGCCACAGCCCCTTCAGGGTGGGGGGTCCTGCTGGGGTGCCTGGCCAGTCTGGGTGAGGGGCTGAGGGCCATTTTCAGGCTGGCTAAGCCCCCCAGCAGGACCCTCACCCCATGAGGGTATGGCCAGCCTGGGTGAGGGGCTGATGGCTGTTTGCAGGCTGGCTACGGCCCCCAGCCACCCAAGCTCCCAGTGGAGGCTGGCTGGAAGCAGGTATCTGGGATTTATTTATCTTCTATAATTGAAACTTTGTTGCCATGAGTGGAGGCCCCAGCCGGCCAGGGCAGGCGGGAAGCTTGGCTTCCTCCATCACCCAGGCAACCAAGCCTCCTGTTTGCTCCAGCTCTGTGGCTGCTGGCTGCCATCTTGGTTGGGTTAATTTGCATATAGTCACTCTGATTGGCTGGTGGGCGTGACTTGGATCGTGGCAAAGGTATGGTCAATTAGCATCTTTGTCTTTTATTAGTGTAGATAATTTACTCTCATGTTAAGTTTATTATTTGTTGTATGTCTTTTCCTGCTAGAAGGTAAGCACCAGAAGGCAGGAATTTCTGCTGTTTTATTCTCTGATGCATTCAAAGACCATGGGATGTCTGCTGAAGGAATTAAATAAATAATTGTGAAATGACTGTAGATATCTAAAATTTTTTAAAAGGAATAAAGAAGATTTTTGAGTATGCAAGTGCAAATTATCTTATAATGTAAATACCCACCACTTTCCCATTTAAAAAATCTTTTTTGAATAAGTCTTTGAATAAATCTGTTATAATAAGTCTTATTTAATGATTAAACTGTGACAAAAAAAGTGTCTTGTAGATAATTAGGTCCTTCTTAAAACAACAAACACAGAAGCATTCAAAAGAACGTCCTCATCTCATTGTACTACCTTTGTATCTAGAGTTATTACTCCATTCTTATTTCAGAAAGAAGGAAAGAATGAAAGCCATAGCTACACCTTCTTTTTTGAATCTGAAAAAATTTGAAACTGGAAAATATCAAGTTCATTTTAGAGGAGACTAGAGCTAAAATATCAATGCTGGTCTACGTGACAAGGGAATGTGCTAAAAATAAAATGTTTAATTACCTTAGTGGCTTTTAAAACTAGCAATTCTACTTTTAACATCCTAATAAAGCCAACAGATACTTTCACTGTTCCTCACATTTTTATAAGGTACTATGCTATTCACAAACGTAAGAACATTCATTATCCTACCAACTCTTCACTAGTCAGGATGACAATGCATGCAATAGTATTCTCATTGAAAGAGAGAAAAAAGTACTGAGGTTCAAAGATGTTAAGAAGATCTGTTCAAGATTTATCACTTAAGAATGGCAAAGGGGGACCCTGGCTGGGTTGCTCAGTTGCTTGGCACATTGTCCATACATCAAAGGATTGCAAGTTTGATTCCAGGTCAGGGCACATACCTAGGTTGGGGTTCTATCCCTGATCTGAGAGCATACGGGAGGCAATCCATTGATGTTTCTCTCTCATATTGATCTCTCTCTCTCTCTCTCTCTCTATCTCTAAAAAAAGATCAATTAAAAAAAAACATATCCTTGGGTGAGAATTAAAAAAAAAAATGGCAAAGTGAGAAAAGTACACTGCACTAAGAGTCAATACACCAAGAATCTGGGTACTACTCTAGTTGAGATTCACTCTCCATTTATAGATTTGAAAGCTCGATTCAAATTAGCTACCTACAACTCTGGACAACAGATTCATGCTTTGCCTTAAGTTAGCAAAGTCCTTGGATGAATGCATCATCTATAAAGTAAATAACACAATAGATAATAAACAAATAAATAAATGAGCACCAAAATAATCTATAATAATAAAAGCATAATATGCAAATCGACCAAATGGCCAAACAGCTGAACGACTGTCTGAACGCCCTTCCAGAGGACCTTCCGGACAAAGCTGCTGCTGTGAGGGCCGAGGCAGCCACTGGGGCTGTGAAGGCCTACTCTTGCATGAATTTCCTGCATCGGGCCTCTAGTGATAAAGAAACCCTAAGCACACTTCTAGTTTCAAATATATGTTCAAGCTATTGTAAAGAATAAAACACATATTAATATTAACATATGGAATTTGTAATAATTATCTATCAACATTTTAAATATATTAACAGTATAGTTGATAGGATATAGGTATCTGTAATAAAATAGAAACTTAATATTTAATATTTAATCTCTCAGGGTTCTTTCTCCCATAAGCAGTTTTTGTTGTTGTTGTTGTTTTGTTTGTTTGTTTTTTATCTGTCTTTATTCCCAGTAGCCTTATTTAATTAAGCTCAAAGCCTGACATGAAATGCAGGTTAAGGCTGGGTACTTTGCTGAACCATGTTGTGTGTGGTTGTAGTAAGGACTGGGGGTGGGACCCTGGAGAGCTCTACCAGTCAGGCACTTCTCCCGACTCAGGGCCTTCTCCAAGGAATCCACAGGGCTCTGTGCTGCAGCTTCAAAATAACCATTGAGAAAATGTTACAACTCATACAAATTCTACTTTATTAATATGCAAAACATGAATAAGTCCACCAATGAAATGCACAAAGGATGTAAACAGGCAAGTGGTTACTAAGTATGTGAAATGATGTTAAACTCAGTAAAAATTATAAAAATGTAAAAGAAAACAACAGGATCTTATATTAAGACTAGAGGCCCAGTGCATGACATCTGGTGCATGACATTCATACACTGGGGGGTGACCTCTCAGCCCAGCCTGTGCTCTCTCGCAGGCCAAGACCCCTCAGGGGATGTCCTTAGCACTGCCGTGGAGGTGGGAGAGGCCGCAGCCACTGCAGCTGTGCTTGTGAGCTGTGAGCCCGGCTTCTGGCTGATTGGTGCTCCCCCTATGGGAGCACACTGACCACCCGGGGGCAGCTCCTGCATTGAGCGTCTGCCTCCTGGTGGTCAGTGTGGGTCATAGTGACCAGTCGTTCCACCATTTGGTTGATTTGCATATTAGCCTTTTATTATATAGGATATTTTTACAGAGATTTAAAAGATAAACATCTTCAAGGCTAGTGAGAATCAGAAACTCTTTCACACCTTTGAGAAGAATGAACAGGTACCCCTTCTGAATGGCTATTTCAGTAGGTATCAAAATGGTAAGATACATACACATTTGACTCAGCAAGCTTATTCTAAAAATCTATCCTACAGAAGGTCTCAAATGGCAAAAAATGGAAATAATGTAAATATCCCATCAGTAGAGAAATAGCTAAGTTATGGTTCATGAATATTATGGTATCTTTAAAAAGACAAAAGTAAACCCATATGTGCTATCATTTCAGAAATATTCCAAGTAGCCCTAACCAGTTTGGCCCAGTGGATAGAGCATCGGCCTGTGGACTGAAGGGTCCCAAGTTCAATTCTGGTCAAGGGCATATACCTTGATTGCAGGCACATCCCCAGTAGGGGGTGTGCAGGAGGCAGCTGATCCATATTTCTCTCTCATTGATGTTTCTAACTCTCTATGCTTCTTCCCTTCCTCTCTGTAAAAAATCAATAAAGTATATTTCAAAAAATATTCCAAGCATAACCTGTTACAGGAAAAAGTGAGATATAGAACAATATGTGTACTACTGTCAGTGTGCCTACATATACACATATAAGTGTTTGAATTGTATAAACATTCTAGATCCTGAAAGTAGATACACAGAACTATTATCAATGGCTTTCTCCAGGGAGAGGAATTGAGGAGAATTTCAGTTTTGATTCTAGATATTTTCGTATAATTTGATTTTTCACTAGCAAATAACTTACTTTTATTAATAAAAAATAAGCACTCTATATTGTATAGCATGCTGGCTTTCTACATACAAGTTGCTTGAATGAGGAAATTTAAGCCTAAGTTACAGCTAAGTGCAATAGCATATTCTGAACTCCACTTACATATCTGTTTGCTGATAAACCCTATAAAATGAAGGCGGAATGCACACTTTATGGGAAGTTCAGCACTTACACATTCTTAAGACAGAAAATATTAAATACTTCTAACAATGAAAAGAAAAAGGATTTCAACAATAATAAAAAAGAATTTAGTGGCATTAATAAAGAATGTACTTAAAACAGCAAGTCACTGTTAAAATAGTTAATAGAGTGAAGAGAATATAAAAATGGAGAGCAGTGGATATTGAAGCTTGGAAGTTTTCAGTGACCCCTCTTATCATGCTTCACAACTCTTGAGAAAAATATCTCTCAGAAAAGGTGGATCAGGATACAAGCTCATAAAAAGAGAGGTTTAAATTTTAAGTAGTTTTCTATCTGTTGCAAATATAAAGGTTAAACGGGAATTTCAAAAGCAATCATTCTTTCTGATTAAATTTTTATCCAAAGATAAAGTAAAATGTTCAAAATGAAGTAAAGACATTATTCACAGGAGATGATGTGAGAGTTAAACATCTGACTGGCTGAGTGGGCCCTCTCATTTATTTATTTTTCTAAGTGAAAGGTGATGTAAAATTGGACTCTTCTTGCTGTGGCAGACTGAATGAAAACCTTTTAAAAGGCAGTTGACTAATTCTGGATTATTTTTATTATTGAGAAGACTTGGCTTACACTGAAGGGAAAGAAAGCAAAACAACTACACACATGTGGTTGAACTGGCAATTAAATAATTATTCATCACAAATAGTTAATCACCCGTTTAAGGGAAGAGGGTGGAGCCCAAACTGCAGCTGTATTTTACCATAGATAGTGAACAAGAAAATTCACCACCATTTAGAGTTCATAAAATCTAAGCATGTAGAAGCTGCACAGAGGGGGAAATCTCCCTTTTCTTCGGCATCATTCCCTTATTTCTGTCACATATCTTCCCAGCTTGGGCTTCCCAAGTTATTATAAGTGCTGACCCAAGTCAACAGATGGCCGCGTTAAGATCTCACTAAAGTGTTCATTGACACCAGGAACTCTATCTTCTCTTTCTCCCACTTCTCCTAGTAGTATTTCAAATCAATGATATCTTATACTTCAGAGGCACAGAAAAGAATGGGAGTCTGTGCAGGGCAGGGAGACTGAGAGAAATGCAGGGAAGCTCAGCACTTACACATTCTGAAGAGAGAAAACATTAAATGCAAACCTAAACGGCGAGGAAAGATGGAATGGACTTGGGAGGTTTGCCTTGCAGAGAAGGTAGTTTATTAGGGAAAAAACTGAGCTTTACCTTTGAATATCTGGGAGAGTAAGTAGACTTTAATTTGTCCCTAGGCAGGGCTAGACTTATGAATTGCATTGTCTATCAAGTGATAATTCAACATGGACAACATATTCAGAAAGCTGTGTCCAGAGTACAGGTCCTAGCATCTGACTGCCAGAGTTCAAGTTCCATTTCCCCTGATATCTGTGCCACCTCAGATATCTGTGCCGCCTGGGACAAATGTCTCAGCTGCTCTCAGTCTCAGTTTTCTCTTCTATGAAATAGGATGTATCCGAGTACCCATCTCATGGGATGAAATATACTATATATGTATTCATCGAATATTACAATTATCATTATTACTTCTAACTTTTTTGTCTTTCAAATAATCATTATATACCAACCACAGACATAGAAACATATGCAGAATATAAAGTATTTTTTTATGATTATCTACTATAAGTAAGGCCCCAGACCAGAAGTTCTCCTAAAATTATCCTCATTTATTCCATACCCATGAGATTTTTCCATTCTGCTGGTGAAGAATATAGGATGTTAAGATAGGTTAAGAAATTTGTCCAATAGATAAATATTTTAATCATAGAACTCAATTTGAACTTCATTCTTACTGACCTCAAAACACTTATACCCTGTAGAATGAGCTCCAGGAAACACATACAAAGATACACTATAGGCCCCTCTCTCAAAAGCTGCCCTTTTAGAGAACATGAGACAGACACATATAAATGCATCATATATGTAAATAAAGATATTCCACATTATAAAGTGGGCAGAAGAGGGAGTGATTACTTCTAAATGGTGAGACAAAAGGAAGCCTCAGGGATAAGGAGGCATTGGAGTTTAGACATAAAGATGTGGGGAAAGGCATTTCAATGCCTGGCACAGAGAGGCAAGGCAGAGGGTCAGAAAGAGTGGGGCTTTTGAGGGAATACAAAGCAGGTCAGGGCAGCTGCCATGGAGAATGTGTGAAATCAGATGAGACTGGATAAACGGGCCGAAGGCAAAGCTTTGATCTCTCCAACTCTTCTATATCGATAAATCTAGAAGATTCCATGCTTTTAATCTGTAGGAATGAATGTCATTAGGCAGGCTGTACAGGATCAACTAGATTAACTGCACAATGCCTTACTACAATTTTAATCATGATGAATCCCAACCCTCTGCATGGGATCTATTACTATGTACAAAATGTAATATGTGAGATGTATCTGCCTGTGTATGAACAAATTGAGGATGAGCACTTAATAAGTTGACCATAGTTTTTTAGTAAATTCATAACAAAGACAGACTTCATGTCCTGTCAGTTTCTGTCTTTCCTTGCTTTAAGTCATCAAAGCCCACTGTGGTGTTTTCAAGAAAATTAGCTGAAGACAATTCCCTCAAGCAGCTTTTCTATTCAATGAGAAGAAAGTGAAATCAATCCATTTGCTGTCAGGGCAGAGTCTGTGGAGATGGGAGCCTTGATTTCCAATTTTAAAGGTAGTTCAAGTTTTAAAAAGGCAAAGAAAGATCATCTTGGTGGGGAGAAAAAAGGATGAAGAATAAAAGACCTAGCTTGGTCAGAGGAGATGTTTGTTTAAGATCATGGAGAAGGGAGAGAACTACAGTTGGATCTGCATGGAAAGCATACTGAACAAGTACTCAGAAGGCTGTAATCCAGACCCATTTCTGAAAATAACCACTGGAAAGTTGCTGATAAGATGGAATTGTCTAGCAGAGGAAAGGCCTAGAAATGTGATTCCAAATCCAACATGTCTTCCCACTGAACCATGTAGTAGAAAAGGCAGACAGGGCCCACATTTGGAGCAGGAGAAACCTTTCTCTCTCCAGCTTGTGTTCAGCCCTAAGCCACGTTTCCTTCAAGCTGGTCTGCCTGTCAGCTCTAGAAAACAACGAGAGCCGGAGAGATGTGGGATACATGCTGTGTGGCTCAAAACCACAACACTTAGGGAAAGGTTCTGCCATTCGCTTACTCATGATGTTGCTTCTGTATCCTCCCTATTGCCAAAGACCTTTCAGGAAAAGCCTGTGATGGATGAGTGGTGTGGGAAGTAATGAAATAGCTGGCTTTCCTTTACTTTTGGGAAAAAGGTCAAAATCCTTAGCATGGCTCAAGTCCTTCATGATCTATCTCTGAACACTCGACTCATGCTTCTCCCTCAAACTCTGAGCTCTAACCACAGGGGCCTTCTTTCAGTTCCTCTAATCAGCATGCTCCACTGTCTGCAACGTCTGAACTCCTACTCCTTCCTACAGCTCAGTGAAGTAGCACTTCCTCAGGAATGCTTTCTCCACCCCTCTGTCTAGGTCAGGTTCCTTTGTTTTATTTCTTTAAAGACAATACTCTTTTCTTTGCAAACATTCTGTCCATCGGCATTAATAGAACACAAACTCCCTGAGAGCAGACTCCTTGTCTGACTTTGCTCACCTCCACTGATTAGCCAGTCACTGATGTGTGGTAGGTTCCTGACAGAATCTTTACTGAGTAACTTAATAAACATTTTCTTCTACAAAAATAAGGTATATCCCCCAATTGTGGACTTGGATGAATTAGAGTTTAAATTGTCTAGTTGGGGCAAATTAAATCTTATCTGTTACTCATTATGTTAAAGCAGATGATCAAGACAGAAAACATCGAGAAATAAAATATATTATATAGAAAAAGTATCTTTTACATACTTTGTTAAGTTAAGTAACCCCAAAAGTTTGATTTGGCTAATGCTAGGAAAGTACACTGACTCAAACTGAATTGTGGTGATGATAACGACTATGATGATGATGATAATGATGATGATGATGAAGGAATGGCAGACACTAGCCAGACACCCATAAAACCACTTCCTCTTCTTTCAGAGTATAGTTACATTTCCAAGCATTCTTTGAAACTGTAGCCAAGTGACTGAGTCCAGCCAATAGAATATAGAAGGAACACAATGCCACATTTCCAGTTTGACCCATAACCCTCCCCCTTCCACCTCATGAGATCCTTGATGCCCTTTCCTCATCTGCCCGATGCAGAGAATCCAACACAGGACTCACAGGTTCTGTGGAATGCACCTGCCACATATCTAATTAGATTTTATCAGAGAGAAATAAACAATTGTGTCAAGTCACTGAGATTTGGGGGGTTGTTTGCGACAGAAGTTAGCATTAAGTACCCAAACAAATACATAAGGTAAGAGATTAAGAAAAATTATATTTATTTTTAAGTTATCTTTCTTGATAAAACTCGAGGTGAGAGCCTAACGTTAGATTTGATGAATCAAAACTGCTTCTAACATGGCTTTTCTACCCAGTTTTACTGCCTCACTTTTTCAGTGGTTGTGGATTCCCAGGGCTGGGCAAGTCCTTGGGGACACTTTGTCCAGCTCCTACCATGCAGAGAGCTCTTTGTCATCACAGGTCATTAACAGCCTCAGCCCAAGGCCTTCCTAAGACAGAAGATAGGAGGATCCCTTGAGGTCGCTCCTCTCAGCCTGAATTAATGGTTAAAAATGTTTTCTTCTGCTGACTCCCAAATCTCCTCTATGTCCTGCTAAATATAAATTGGGAGCAAGATAAGAATGGTGGGGGGTGGGGTAGGGTGACAATTACAGAGTCACAGTTATCGCTATGGTTATAGAATATGCCAGAAATTTTGTGAAAAAGTCTAAATTCACTTGTTATGCAGGTAGTTCTTCGGGACTGGGAAATTATCTTCCCTATAAGTGAGTCATTAAAAGTCACACTTTTATGGGATATTTGATTATTTAATGATTTGAATATATTGCCAACGTCTGGGCCTTACTTATTTTTTAAATATATTTTTTATTGATTTCAACAAGGAAGGGAGAGGGAGAGATAGAAACATCGATGATGAGAGAGAATCATTGATAGGCTGCCTCCTGTACACCCCCTATTGGGGATGGAGCCCACAACCTGGGCATGTGCACTGACCCGGAATCTCCTGGTTGATAGGTCAAAACTCAACCCCTGAGGCTAGGCTGAGCCTTACTTTTAAGGATTTTAACTTTATTGCTCTGGAGTAGGAACCTGGGCACAAGAATTTAAAAAAAATATTCTAGTGATTCTAATGTGCAGTCAGAGTTGAGAAACAGGGAAACACATCTCTACCTATCAACTATTAATATAATTATCGATATAGGAATACTCCAGGGAATCAAATATAATATTGCTTATAAAGATATCTGTCCAAAACATCCTTAAAGTCAAGCTGAATCCATTTCTTGAAGAAAAGAAAAAATTATCTCTTCTTGTCATGCGTTTTACCCACTGAGTATCCTATGATGGAGGCTGGTGAAAGTCTCGGTGAGAAATGCAGGGCTGGAGGTCAGCTAAACCAAGGGCTCGCGTCCTGATCCACTCCTCCAAAGGAATAACACCAACAAGTCACTTTATTTATTACATAGGAGGAGCCCAGAGCCCCTTTCAGACACGGGATATGTGAACTCCTTGAGGGCAGGGACCAGTGTACCTTGTTACCAGCTCTGTTCTAGCACCTGCAATATTAGCTCCAGCACCATTGTACAAGTCCTCCTTAAAGGTTTGTTGAAAGATACTGAACCTGGTTGTATGGGAGACCAGAAATGCTGCCCACTTACCCATATGGGAAGGGGATAGCTTCCAAGCGGCCCTGGCTACCCTTCACTAATAACAAGCCCAGTCCCCATATAAGCAGGCTTCACTTAAAGGGCAGGGTGGTGGCTACTCTGGCTTCAGAGCATCAGTGAAATTATTGCTTATAGACCTCAGTGGGGCCTCGATTTCACTCTCAGTGCCATGGGAAAGGGAGATTTGACTCCCTTATCTTTATAGTCTCCCTTCTGGATTTCTAAGTTAAAAACACCCTTCTCCGTGCCTCTGACACTGTCTGCTGGCCCTTCTGAAGCTAACAGCCACTGCAGCTGGGCTCCCTGTGATGTGGACCAGTGCCCACCAGAGGGACTAGAGGCACACTCACTTGCAGTCCTGGGCCCTGACTTTTCCCCTCTAGGGAAGCTTCAAGAAGCTGCTACCCCTACTCTTCATAAAATCTTCCCTTATGCCAAAAAGTGAGGCCTTTTAAACTAAATGTAGTCCCACCAGTATCGCACGCTGTCCATACAGCTGATACTCGAATGCAGTTACCTCATGTATTTTAAAGGTCTTATTCGTAGGGTGGGGTGACTGAGCAGAGAAACTCACTTTGATTTTACTTTAGTTCCGATTTCAATATAGGCTATGAGTGTGGGAAAGGAGGGACACATTAATCTGATCTATTCTCCTTTGCCCTTTGCTATTTCTCCTCTGCCTTAGGGTAGGTTTGTTCACTCCTAGAAGGAACCTGAAGACTTTCAGATGGTTTCCACTGCCCAGCCTTGCATCAGAGAAGGTGGTCCTGCCAGAGCAACAGAAACCTTTTCCGAAGAAGAGAGAAGGAGCAATGCTGAAATTCTGCCAGTGCAGACATAAATTCTGGTCACAACACTCTGAAGAAGAGGTTTTCCAACACCCTAAGCAGAAGGTCAGGATTCACGGCCCTGTTTTTTTCCCAGCGGCAGAACAGGAGATGCCCTGCACAGTCTGGGGTGGAGGCAGTAAGCCTGTCCAGGTGGGAGGAAGAAACTTTACTGTGTGGTGCTGCTCCCAAAAGCCATAAATGCTGACTGATACGTGAAGAACCCACCTGACTGGAGATGAAACTAGGAAAACAATCCCCAAACCATGAACCATTCCAGGACATGTATCCTTTTCCTGGGAAACAAAATCTTCGAGGTTGTTAAATTGATAACTTCCATCCTGTCCTAAAATCTCCAGGAATAGGATATACATGATGAGGCTGCACACCACGCTTGGTTCAGGGAACAGCACCAGGGGAAGGCAGTGGAAGAGAGGCTGGCAGAGAGGCAACAGAAGGGTGCTGGGCTCACCGGACCTGGGGTCTGTCTTGTCTAGAGCTCATGCATTCAGTACACACTAATTCAGCATACACTGTGTGTGGGGCACCAGGTGGTGGCAGGGGACATACTAGTGTCCTCAATATAAGGAAGGGCAGGAAGTCTCCCTTTCCTCCAAAAGTGGGATAC
This sequence comes from Myotis lucifugus, assembly GCF_000147115.1. Taxonomy (NCBI): domain Eukaryota; kingdom Metazoa; phylum Chordata; class Mammalia; order Chiroptera; family Vespertilionidae; genus Myotis; species Myotis lucifugus. The sequence goes on from NW_005871062.1 coordinate 6,312,524, forward strand.
AGAGATTAAACCATAGTGGCAAAGGAATGGGTGATAGGAAGGGAGACCCACAGAGTGCTGTGAGCAGCACGGATCAGCAGGACAGTGTGGAGAGGCCAAGGAGGCTCCACGGAGCACCTGAGAAATCAGCTGAGACCTGAAGGATGGGAAGGTGTTGGCCTGGGAGAGAGTGCTCTAGGCAGAGACTGATAATGCAAAAAGGCTGGACTGAAAAACTGAAAGTAGCCCAATATGATTACAGCCCAGAGTGAGGTGACTGGCTGTAAAGATCCCAAAGGCCTGTCTTATCTCAGCCACTTAGTCACAGGAGCTCATGCCTTCAGCACATCCATCACCGGCTCCATGCCAATGACAAAAGGTCACATAGACAGGGCATATTAAAATATGTTAAGAAGCTTTGCTTTTATATACAGAATAACTAGGGACAGGATGCATTGGGAAGAAGAACCCATTGAAGGGTTTTAAATAGGGAAGTGACATGTGCTTTAAATTTCAGAAAGATGATTCATTCTTCATTTAATTCTTTGCTAAAAGGAGAATACTGTTTGTATATAAAATTAAGAAGGTATTTTGGCAAGTGCCTGACTCCAGGTGGCAAAGGGACCCGCGGGAGCAAAGAGTAGACAGGTGGGCACTCACTCATTTCTCCCAGAGGCAAGACCCCGATCTGCAGAATGAGGCTATTGTTGAGAGGTGGTGGGTAGTCTCTCAGGGTCCAGTCCATCTGAGGCCTACATTCCATGACTGTGGACAGACCGCAAGGGGCAGCAAAGGCCAACGATTAGTTACCTGCTTTCTATTAGGTTTCAGGGCTGACCGTGGAAATTCTTACTTGCTGAGTGAGATTATTCCTTTTTTTTTTTTTTAAAGTCATCTAAATCTAAAGCTTCTGAAGCATTTTTCTTTTCTTTAAGGTTTTTCTATTTGGGTCAATTAAAATGGGCAAACCAATGAACACCACTGTAGCTCCCTAGAATAAGAATAATGGTATAAGCTAGATGATAACTTTTCAAATTTATATATCCATTTAAAAATCAAATTGGCACAGAAGAATATAAGATAAAAAGTAAAACTCTTTCCCAGAGATAATTTTCTATGCCTATATATGTGTGTGTGTGTGTGTGTGTGTGTAGTATGCACGTACACATGAACTTTGAAAATGGGTGTTTATGTGTGTGAATGTATGTGTATATGTGTTTATCTTTAAACCCAAGTGAGATTCTTTATGCACTGTTCTGAGCCTTGTTTTTTTTCTTAAACTAGTTTTTCTTGGGTATCTTTTATAAGACACACAGATTTACCTTATTTTTTCAAGTAGCCTCCATGTTTAATGGATAAATTTGCTGATTTATTTATTTTGTAATTTTATTCAACTAGTCTCTTCACACTGTCACAAAAATGCCACAATGTGAATTCTTGAACAGGCATTGCTGTGCCCTTGTGCAAATTATCAAACAAAACCTTACTGTTTGAGATTAAACCATAGTGGCAAAATATGTGTAAAATTAAACTTTTGAAAGATAGTACTAAATTTTGTTTCCAAAGGTTGTATCAATTTGTACTCAAATCAAAAGCACATGGGAATAGTACGTTTTCCCACACTTTTGTCAAAACCAAATGTCACAGCCAGTCTGAGAAGGGAAAGCTGATGTTTTAAGCTGCATTTCTGTAGATAAAAGAAGGTTCATCTTTTCGTTGGTTTATTAGCTATTTTCTTGCCTCTTCTATGAATTGCCTATTGATGTCCTAACTCTTATTTGTCTAATGACTGGCATTTTTACAGATAATTTTCATGAGATCTTTATATGTAATGAAAATTATTGTTTCCACTGTCTATTAATTTTGTTCACATGAACACGTCACTGAGCCTCAGTTTCCAAATGTGTCAGGAAGATGAGGTGTCAGCTGTGAAACCACACTGAGGACTGTAAAGCATCTTATAGACAAGTCTTACGGTTTACAAAGATTTCTTCCCTGGAGTGTTTCAAATTGCTTCACATGCATAATCTGGCCACATAGTGGGACAGAATAAGTATTTACTGCTATACAATAAAGACCCTGTAAGAGACCTGGGTGTCTCTTTGTGATTTAAATGGACAGGCACAGTCCATTAATCACACCAGGCAGCCCCCAGTCAATGGAGTCAAGAGGACCCAACTCTCAGACTTTCCAGTTCAATGTACTTTCCACTAAACCAGACATTATAATAACGGTCAAAACACAAAACAAAAGATTCACTGTGGGCGAGGTAACATATTAGGTTGAAATAACAACTGAGGTTAGAGGGACCACAGTGTGGGAGGATCAGCAAGGTCCTTCTGCCAGCAGAGGAGCCACCACAAGAGACTGATGATGCCACACATACAGTCAGCAGGTCTAGACCCTGATTCACTCTGGTCTATGCATTGTAGGAGAGAGCTTGAGACAACAACTGAAAAGAGTACTGGCAAGATTCAGAGGCAATGGACACAGGGGTGGAAATCAGGGGCTGTGCAGCAGGGTAATAAAAACTGGGATCATTTACCCAGTACATGATCACGTACCCCACAGCCGCCCCTTCAGTGCTCATGCATATGGGTTTGCAGCCAGTGATCTCATCTTTGTTCAATTTAGTATCATCCCTCAGTCAAGAAACATTTATTGAGTACTTACTGTGGTTTGTAATGAGGAACAAAATACCATCCCTGCCCTTAGGGAGAGTTTATAGCTAATGGGGTACATGAGAAATAAACAGGTAATTTAAATACAATTTTCTAAGTGTTATGATGGTGGTGGTGGGGGAGGGGAACAGAAGATGCTATCACAGAACACAGGGGAAGACAGGTGCAAGAAGCACACTCACTCCTAAGGGGAAAGTGGTGTCTAAATTGAGGCCTGGAGGAGCAGAGTTCTTGGCTCAGCCATAGAGACAGCATTCCCAGAAGGGAAAGTATTTGCCCAGCCCCAGAGGTAAGGTGACAACCTCCCCATTTTGGAAGCAGGCGTGTATGTCCATGTGCACATGGGCACACTCATGTGTGAGTGTGGGTAAAGTATTACATCAGAAGTTGTTGAGTGAATGGTTACGAGGAGAAGAGGAAAGAAGGGTGGGAATCCAGGAACTCTTGTGCCTTTGCTGAAAGGACAACCAAGTGGTGACACTCACTGAGCAGGAACACAGAGAGGAGGAGGTTTGACATAGAGAATTGTGGGCTCTGTTTTGAAAGTGTGGAATTTGCGGGCCAGTGAGCCTGTGTATGAAGACTGTCTGATAGATACGCAGTCTGGAGCTCAGGGAAAGATCTCAGCAGCAGGTCTGGGCCACAGAGTTTTCAGCACATGGATGATATCCACAGTCAAGGGAGCAGATAAAAATCACTCAGGAGAGTTTATACAGAGTGAAATCAGAAGAAGGATGAGCGTAGACCTCAGAAAAACATGGGCTGTAAGGAATGAAGAGAAGAAAGGAAAGCTGTGGAGTTGTGAGTAGAGAGGCAGGAGGAAAGCCTAGGAGTGTACAGTGTCACAGAAGCCAAATGAAGAAACTGTTACAAAGAGACAGTGTGAACAGCTTTCAATGCTGTAGAGGGCTCAAGAAAGAGAAGGGCTGAAAAGCCCTCAGTGCATTTAGCATCAAAGCAGCCAATGGTGATGTCGAGGAGTGCAGTGTAGTGGAAAGGTGAGGACAGAAGGCGGACTGCTGGGGGCTGAGTTGTAAGTAGGAGGTGAGAGAGCAGCAAGAACCGAGCTTACGTGTGTGTGTGCGCACTGTGTGTGCATGCACGTATAAGCATGGACATCCATACATATTTAGCTCTTGGCAATTTACTACATGCATAGATTCATGGTCTACTACCACAGCCAAGATACAGAACACATCCTTCCTGATGCCCTTTTATAACCACATTCACTCCCACCTGTTCTTAGCCCCTCACTCTTCCCCTCAAAACTAACCCCTGACAACCTTTCATCTATCCTCCATTTTTATAAAGCCATTTCAAGAATGTTACATAAATGGAATGATACAGTATGTAACCTTTTGGGAATGGCCTTTACTACTCCGCATAATTCTCGAGATTCATCCAAGTTGCTGTGTATATCAAAAATTCATTCCTTTTTATTGCTGAATAGTAGTTCAGGCGAAGAACATACCACAATTTAGCTATTCACCTATTGAAGAACATCTGGGTTGCTTCTAATTTGGGGCCATATACAAATATAGAAGCTATGAAGAGATTTTTGAGTCAACCTGTCTAAATTTCTCTTGGGTAAGTGTTCAGGGGGTCATATTACTTGTAGTTGCATATTTAGTGTCTAAAGAAACTCCCAAACTGTTTTCCAGTATAGCTCTACCATTTTACATTCCTTCCATCAAAGTACGAGTGATCCAGTTTTTCCATATCCTTTCTAGCATTGACATTCAACATCATTGGCCATTAGGGAGATGGAAATTTAAAAAAATTATATATATATATATATATATATATATATATATATATATATATATATAATGATCTATTCATCAGAATGGCTAATTTTTTTAAAAAAAGTAACAATAATATCCAGTTATCTATCTGAGACATGATAATACTTAAAAGTTTGGGAGGAAATGAGAGTTATTAAAGAAAAGTAACTTAGAAAAACCAGACAATTTGGGGGTCATAAAAGAGGGAACAAATGAAACAGAGAATTTGATTAAATAGAAAATCAGAAGTCTGGAGATGCCAATAAATTTGGGAGGAGAACTTTATAGGATGATATGACCATCCCCGGCTGAGATATCAAGTCTCAAATGAACACCAATATTAAACAAGGGTTTTGGAAATATGGGAGTCATACGTTACAGATATTCTCAGCCAGGGTAGTTGAGGAAGGACTGGTGCAACAGGGGGTCAAGCAGAAGAACAGACAGAATGTGAGGTAAGGAAATGGAGGCAGTATATGTAATAAACAACTTTCTAACGTCTAGCTGTGTGGAGAAAAGAATAGCTATAGAGAAGTGTGTACTCGATGGAAGGAAAATATAGGCAATGCTAGAACATAACAGCATGCAGATGAGAAGAAGCCAATCAAGAGGGAGAGGCCGAAGACGCAGGATGAAGAACAAGTGCCCTGTGGAGTGAGGGTCCTGAGACAGGGGAGATGGAATCAGCACATTTGTGTAGACCAACTGGAATTGGATATCTGATGGGCTTTTCTGCTACTACAATAGAGAGGATGGGCACAAAGTTGATGGTAGATGCTGAAGGAGTGTCTTCTAGTGGCCCTTTTCACTGTGAAGAATGGGAAAGTTGTCCCTCGAAGAGAAGGAAGGGGGGATGGGGCACAGTCTGAAATCGGGGCCAAGTGGTAACAGTTGAGAGCAGAGTGTAAAAATGTTGGCTGTGAAGTGGGTCAAGGATGGTCACAATTTATAATGAAGTCCATGTGCCTGGCTTTGGGTCAGAGGCTGAGTTCTAGGCACTGCCTTGCAGCCTTCAGGTACACAGAAATGAGCCAAGTGGCAAGGATGGTTCTGAATGTCATGAGACACTGAGTTTAGATCTTTGCATCTTGATATTTCCTGATGTAAATTTGTATTGTAGGTGAAGCTAGGCACCCTTTAATTGCAAAAGGCATTGACTAGTATTACCATTATTTCCACCTAGGGCACGTGAATAACTATGCTATCCTCAAGGCGAGAGTATATAGCATGTGGGGATCAATGCAAGCACACCAAAGGATTCATGTACAAACTTTAGGTCCTTTTTTTTTCTTCTGTGCTCCACTTTCATGTTGAAAATACTAATACAGGTCCTTTTATCCACTCCCCCATCCTTTACAGAGTCCTGTCCATCACATCTCTGTTGAGTGGTCAATCTAATCTCTGTCCATTTCCTTCCACTGACAGGAAGTTCTTGTTTCTCATGACATGACCAATCTCTTTAGATATCTCTCGTGTCCACCTTCTCATTTTTTTCAAAAATATGTTTTTATTGATTTTAGAGAGAGAGGAAGGGAGAAGAGATTGAAACATTAATGAGAGAGAGCCATCCACCTGCTGCCTCCTATACACTCCCTACGAGGGATCTAGCCCACAACCTATGCATGAGTCTTGACCGGGAATCGAACCTGTGACCTTTTGGTGTATGGGATGATACTCAACCAACATGGCCAGGGCATGCCCACCTTCCTTTTAATGCAGTGCACATTGCTGAGGGCTGAATATGTCCCATAAATGGCACTAGCCTCTGTCCCAAAAAGTTTTATTTGAATTCATAAAACCCTTATAAATGTTGTTATAGCCAATTCACATACATGAAGAAACTGAAACTGAGTTTACCTCTCCCAGTGGTTTCTGCCCAATAAATGAGTACACACAGGCCCAGTGTAACTGCCCTTTCATCAAAAGTTATTCAGTGTTTTCATTGTGGGTCCAGAAGGGCCTTCCAGCATCCAGATTCTTTCTTTAAATACAACTTGAAAAGAGGATTGCTCAACTCCTTTGCAAATGTAACCCATTGCCTAACAGCCGAAAGTGTCTCCTCCATTACTGGAATCGGATGCCCAGTACTGGGATTACTGGAAAGGGATGTTATGATTGAGACACTTAAATAAACTGCAAAATTTTAGAAGCATTCTGGAAGGGACAGTGGGCTGCCATTTGGTAAGGACATGGACACAGCAAAAGAATGGTGTGATGAGAAAGTGGCGGGGGGGGCAATATTGAGGTGGGTTGGGTTTGGAGCGAGGTCAGAGAGGCAGTGAGGATGAGGTATTTTCACTAGAAGGGAGAAACAAATAGAAGCCTTGGACTTCTATTGCAAGTCCAGAATGAACAGAAACTTGGGCTTTTGTAGGACTGTATCCAACTGGCTAGAGAAATTCACTGGAGTCTAGAAGGCCCAAGTCTGAGCTCTTTTCCTGACTCCATAGCTGATTCATTTGGGAACATCAACATCTTCACTGAAGCCTCATTTCTACCATTTGTGCTTATGGATTTGGATACAAAATGAGCCTCTTGCTGGGAACCCTTAAAGGGGTTCCATTTGTGGCCTCAGTCCTGGCCCTCACTGACTACTCATTCTCACACAGATTTATTTTGGATAGAGAGACTGCAGTGCTCCAAAGAAATGCTGAACAGTTCTTGGAAACCCAAAGGATTGCTTTCAAATTTACCAAAAGCCCTTGAATTCGAATAACACCTCTGACAAGGGTATAAACATCCAAGCACTTTCTTGCCTCAAACCATTTACAAATATATCCTATTCAGGCAGAAACCAAGGTGACAGGAAACTGAGCCACTGAGGCTCTGGTCTAAATGACAGGTTAGAACCACTCCTTGCATTCAAATCCTCTGACCAGCTCTGTGTTCTCAGGCAACTCCTTAAGCGCTTGAATCTTGCTTTCCTCATATTAAAACCAAAACAAAGGACTTGACTTGTATGCATGCATATAAGCCTAACCAATGAGCACAGACACCAGGGGGATGAGGGCATGAGTGGGGGGTGGGGGGCAATGGGGGGATAAGGACACATATGCATGTAATACCTTAATCAACAAAGAAAAACAAAACAAAACAAACAAAAAAAACAACAAAAACAAAAACAAAAAAAAAACCCTGCACACCAAACTCAAATTTTGGTTAGAAATGTTTTACAAGTTGGAAAGTGTTCAATAGTTATCATTATTATTGTTCCTTAATTCAACGATTAATGGATATCACCTATAGCAAAACAGTGCTGAGGGCTAAAGGTGCAAAGAAATGACTAAGTTATCCCTGGATAGCTATGAAACATATAGCTTAATGTAAGTTAGATAATGATAAATGTCATAAACCTCATTTCATTGCTGCTTAAAATAGATAGAAGAGAATAAGCTCTAATATGTAACCTTACTAGAATTGGGAAATGGGTTATAAATGTTTCCTTCGACTTTAAAACATTCAACAGAACTCAGATATTGTTTTTCTGTTTGTCTTTTTTAAATTTTTATTGATTTTAGAGAGAAAGAGAAAGGGAGACAGAGGGAGAAGCAAAAATTTATTGTTCCACTTATTTATGCATTCATTGGTTGTCTCTGGTATTTGCCCTGATCAGAGATCAAACTCACAACTTTGGTGTATTGAGACAATGCTCCAACCCACCTAGCTACCTGGCCAGGGCCTTGTTCATCTTTTAAATGAGGTTCTACATTTCCTTTTAGGTCAATTTTTTTTAATCTAAGGAAATTGAAATTCTAAGCACTGCACTAGAAGAATGATATCGACATAGTAGATAGATCCAGAAGAAAGTGGTCAAGATGGCAAGAGGCCTGATATCAGCACAGACAAGTGGGTGGAGGAATTAGAATTTAGCCAGGATGAGGGAAGATTCAGATAGACGAGAACTTTTTCTAAGTAACTAAAAGGCTTTGAAGTGGAAGACACATTAGCTATCTTCTCAGTGGATGGGGATGAGTAGATATTGCAAGGAAACAGACTTCTGTTCAAAATAAGAAGTAACTTTTTAACCTTTAGAGAATTCAACAAAGAAAAGAGCTGCCTTGAGAGCTAGTGAATTTCCAATCATTGGAATTACCTTACTTAAAGAATACAATGCTGAATCCATTGCAAAACAATTTTGTAACATTCCATTGCAAAAACACTCCTTTTGAAAAGTGAGTAAGCACCCCTCTGTTTTTTTTCTTTACTTGGCTAGCCAGGCACAAAATGAAAGAAGACCTCCATATGCCAAGACCCACTCATAGACAGAGAACCAAAGGGCACACTTGATGAGTTTGAAGGGGCCTTTCATGTACTACTTGGTGAGCCCCTGCCACCATCAGATCTCTGTGCTCCTGCCCACATTTGATTCCTTCCTGCTTTAATGCTGTCGGTTGTACTAAATGAAATAATTCATTGCCCATAAACTCTGCTTAAAACCCAGTTTTACTTATCAAGGGAATGTGTCTGTAATATACACTTTCTCTAACATCCCTATTTGTTGAGCACATTATCATCAGGTACTTTTTCAGAAGGGGAAGTGACAAATTACTTCAAACTGCATGAATTTCTATAAGTGCAATAACATTCCTCAGTTTCTAAAGGCTATCTTTCTTTTTTTTAAGTTGTTATTTGAATTCAAACTCTGGAAACATGCATAATAATCATAATGATCCTATTGAACAGCTTAAATTCAAATTGTGGAGCATTTGAAATACCATGCTGGCAGCACTTTCCATAAATTACCCTCAAATTCAATATATCCCTACGCGCGCGCGCACACACACACACACACACACACACACACACACCAGTGCCACACTCAAAAATATTTTAAATTATTGTTTCCTTTTCTTGTTCCGTTTAAATTGTTATTTGGTTGATAAATTAGTTCCATAGTGACTGCTTATAAATTTCCATATTATTTTTCAAGAACATAGTTTTGTGGTAGGAATAAATTGTTATTTCCCCTCGGGATAAATGAAGCTTCGCTTTGTGGTAGGGTTCCTGGCCCTGGCTCTGGTGTGAGCCTGTGTTTGTGTTTGAATGCACACATGGGTGTGTGTCTTGGTGTTTAGCAATTCAAGTCTGATTTACTCACTCACCTTGCAATTCACTCTGTATACTACTATTTTTAGGAAACACTGGGAGAATGAATCCAAAGGTCACTTGGGCGAGGAACTGCTCAGCTAGAATCTTTGTAATGAGCTCCTACCTATAGCAGATTGGACTAATTACATTTTTTGAATTTAATGATTAAAGGAAGCTTTTTTAGACATATGAAAGATTTCATTTTCACTTTATTTCTAGTATCTTTGAAAATTAATATTTGTTCACACAGCTTGCCAATAAGATTTCAAAAACTAAAAATGCCTGTCAATGTGCTGTGATTTATTCTATTTGCAATAAATGGCCCAAATAAAGCAATACAGAATCCAGGCATTGTGCAGCAGAACTCCAAGCTTGTGCAATTCACAAAATTAATCACAACTTTGCTCTGAGGAAAAATGTCCCCATAATTTTGAACATATGGGTGTTCTTTGACAGTGAATTGCACTGAAATCTTTCCCCTCCAGTGGAAAACAGTTGGAGTGTTTGATATCACTTACAGCATCAATGAAAGAGTAATGATTAGCTACTTGGAAATAATTAGAAACATTTTTACTGATTAAAGGCTGTTTTGATGTGTTAACAGTCCTTAATGAAAGTCACAATTCTGTGATTTAAGTAGAGGATAGTCCATACAAGTACAACCCCTGAGACTGCAAAAGTAGGGCATTAATTGGTGAAAATAGAGTATCATTACTGTATTGAGAATGTGAGTATTGAGAAGCTATCCCATAACATTGTTTATTTTCCTTAAAAATGATTTTTGTTAAAAGGCCAACTGAAATTTGTGGATTAAAGTCTATTATACCCAAGGGACAGCAGAACTCCTCTCCAATGTTCTAGAGGTCAGAGGGAAAAATCAGCATCATTATCAACAAATATTGACTGAATGCCCTGGAAGTGTGCAAGGAGCTTCATGGGAGGCAGGGAGAAACAGGACATGGGAAGACACTTAATGTCTACTTGAGGAGATAGGACTGTGACATGCTTCGATAAATAGCTACAAAATGTGTCCCTCAATCTTGTGTAAGTCTTCCCCAGCCTAACCCTCAAGACAGAATCCTACCCAGTATGCACTTAACATTCTACACATTGGTCTGTTTGTGGTGAGTTTCTTTAAGGATTGGGGATTGTGCCTTTTCCAACTTTGTACCCACTACAATATTTGAAATATAGAGGTGCTCAGGAAAAACTCACTGGATGGATAAATGACTGAAGACCATTTACTAGTTGGTAGGCAACTGAGAAGCAGAGATAAGAAAACCAGACTCATAGTCAGAGAATGGATGTCAGATCCTCGTTTTAGTTTCTTAGCTCTGTGGGGGCTATCTTCTTGAGCCTCAGTTTTCTCATGTTTAATCCAGAATGACACCTGCCTTGAGGGATTGTTGTGAACATCAAATGAAAAACAACTATAAAAAAGTACTTTGGGCACATGCATTTAAGTATAAGGTATTATTATGCTAAGCAATTGGTACAGGTGGTAAATGCTAAAAGATATATAATTAACATAGTAGGGAAACAGGTAGATTATTAAGTGGAATTGCCTAATACCATCCAACGGTATCTCAGGGAATTGGAAGTTAAGTTATTCTTTTCTGAAAAAGCCTAATTAATCATTCTCTTCCATGTGAAAGTAACATAGAAAATTCACATGACTCTCTTATACATGGAAAAATTACATCTTACTGGGCTTCAGTTTACTAATCTGCCAAAGAGGGCCTGGGTTAGAGCATCAAAGTTCTTTCTAGCTTCAATGGCATCAGTACTGACTTCCACTCAATTCTCTATCAAAATGGATTTAATCTGCCTAGAGCTAAAGTACAGCTTCTTTCACAGTTTTATTTTCAGAAAAGGAAGGACAGCGACCACTATGGCTTTTTCTTTGGCTGTTATTTCTTGTGGTCCCCAGACAAAGGAATGTGACCTTCCTAATGAATCCCATTAAGAAGCCAGAGGAAGGTGATGAGTCCAAGATAATCTGATATGTATGCAGAAAAACCTATTAATCTGATGATATTTTTAACCTCCTCTGATTCCAAATTTTCTGCAGAATAACACACACATTTAAGAATGCCTACCCTAGTTGGTTTGGCTCAGTGGATAGAGCATCAGCCTGCAGACCGAAGGGTCTCAGGTTTGATTCCATCAAGAGCACATGCCTGGGTTGCTGGTTCAATCCCCAGTAGGGGGGGTGCAGGAGGCAGCCGATCAATGATTCTCTTTCGTCATTGATGTTTCTATCTGTCCCTTCCTCTCTGAAATAAAAATATATATTTTTAAATGCCTGATAAATACTTAGTTACCAACAAGCTGATTTCTTTTCCTTTAATCCCAAAAGTTGAAAAGAATTCAGCATGAAAATGAAATGTTTTGAAATTGGGACTGTTCTTCCTTCTTTTCACCCTAACAAATCTATTCCACTTTCAAGGTCTGACTAAATTGCTGCATCATGACCTGGGAGGACTTTCTGGATGCTGGACACCCCGCCCCCATCGCCAACCTTTCCTCTGAGCTCTCACCTCTGCCCAGGTCTCTCTCCCTGATAGATTTTGCCTTGTATTACAGTTGCGTGCAATGTCTGGAGCTTCTCATTCATCTAAGGGCTCTATGAGAGCATAGATTGAGTCTCATGCTCTCCTGTGTCTTGATCAGCACTGAACTTAGTCCCTTGTACACAGAAGGTGCTCATTTAATGGCTCTTACAATCAGCAAATAGTTTACTCTTCAGTGAAGAATATCCAAGAGATAAATGTTTAAATGCTCATTTTCCCCAAGGTAATGGAGACAGTAATCACCCAGCTTCCTCAGAAACACCCTTGAGCAAAATCTGAGAGTGCATTTCACAAAAACAACCTTCTTCCTTTTATTTCACTTTGAACTTAATGAATAGTAATGCTTAACCTACCACCTCTTAATGGCATTGGCAAGTTGGCGAGGCTTATTGATCCGTGCATGAGGAGTTAATACCGACAGAGACTTTGATAGCAAGCACTTTACAGGAGAACACATCGTTACTCCAGCTTTGCTGGAATGACCTGCGGACATTGCCCAGCCAGACTCAGGCCAGTCTGGCTTTCTGCCACTTGTGCCAATTTCCTATTGATCTAATAGGAATGCACAACAACCCTCTCAAGAACAAAGCCCTTCTCTTTCTTCTGGTCTTAAAATTGCGGTAAGATCTAGTGGGTAAAAGTGTATCTTTAAAGAAAATTGAAGCAGGGACATACAATGTGTTAAATGTGAATAAGGTCCTACATAGTGTCTAACAAAATTCTTTAAAGCCATAGGATGATCAATGCACACCTGTTAAATACCTTAACATAGCTTCTATACCTAGAAACATACGATATTCTAATCGCTGCTTTATCAGTCAATGCCAATAATGCATTCACAGACCTATGGTCAAAGGGTATAATTCATTGTTATGGACTAAATTGTGCCTGCCCCCAATTCATATATTAAAATCCTAACTCCCAATGTAATAGCATTTGCAGATTGGGCCTTTGGGAGGCAATTAGGTGTACATGAGCTTATGGGGGTGGGGTCCTCACAATGGGGATTTATGCCCTTATAAGAGAGATACCAAAGAGCCTGCTACCTTTCTCCCCCTACCATGTGAAGAAACTGAGAATGTGACCTTCTGTAAGTCAGAAAGAGAGCTCTCACCGGAAACCCACCATCCTCCCACCTACATTTTTCCAGGGGTCCTCAAACTTTTTAAACAGGGGGCCAGTTCACTGTCCCTCAGACCGTTGGAGGGCCGGACTATAGTTTAAAAAAAAAAAAAACTATGAACGAATTCCTATGCACACTGCACATATCTTATTTTGAAGTAAAAAAACAAAACGGGAACAAATATAATATTTGTATTTGCATGTGGCCCGCGGGCCGTAGTTTGAGGACCCCTCAAACTACGTAGTTTGAGATACAAATTTCCTGGCTCCTTGTGCAGAGGTTCTAGGAGTGGTGCAGAACTCCACTTCTCGGATGAGGACTTTGGGATGATTCCCTGTTTTTGACTGTCAGACTTCAGAACTAGGAGAAAATTTTTTTTATTGTTTCAGCCACTCAGTCTATGGTATTTTGTTATAGCAGCCTGAGCTGATTATACACTCATCAAAAAAAAAAAAAAATTACTACGTACCTCCCCCACCCCCCCAGGGTAAAAGATACTGCTCTGAGCACTTTAAAAAAAGATATATAGCAAGGTCTGGAGGGTGAATACAGTAAAGAACAACAGAAACAGTGAGCTTACTCCTAGGAGCTCACAGTCTATTTACAGGACAGTGAGACCATCTGCCATTGTAAGGCAGAGAGAGTAATGGGTTAAAATAAGGTGAAGGATAAAACAATGGTATAGATAAAAGCTCTGAGGATATGGAGGAGGGCATGCTTATCTTCAGTTAGAAGGACATACCTAAGGATTCTCAAAACAGTGGTAACCAAACTGGGACCTGAGGGCTCTAAAAAAAAAAAAAGGCTTGCTGATTAAGAAAAAGTCTTACTGATGACAGGTCATCTATTAGCTTGAATTTACTTAAGAGAAAGGTAGAGGTTGATTTAGAGTGCAGGAGCTCAACATTTTGCTCTAATCCTGGTCTAATTCCTCATTTTCCAAAGCCCTTGGTTTTCTAAGCCTCACGTCCCATTCAAAGTCATCAGAACATCAGAGAACCTCCACTCAAACTCCCTGGCAAATTTCATCTGCAAGTCAGGTCTGTGTGTTTGACCTTGAGTGCTGTCGCTGGCTTCACTTTCACATCTTGGCCTTCAATCTTTTATGCTTACTTTTCAGCAATAACTGCTCTTCGGCTCCCAGAGCCAAATTCTGTTTGCTTCTTATACACACGAGTCCCAGATCCAAGGTACATCTAAGGGCCAAGAGTCAACAACAATCTTAGGAGATACTGGGATCTAGAGTGAAACAAGGTTTTCCTCCAACGTCCCTTGCCCCACTCCCATAAATATTGAAGCAGCAATAGGTTCATCTATTGAAAAAAGAAAGATGTGACACACACTCCCAACCCAATACAACACCCTCTATGGGTTTCACATCAGTAAAAGAGAATGTCAAAGACTCAAATATTATAGAGGGTTAAATCTAATGAGAAGGAGAAACAAAAACCTTGCATGTTTAGGAAAGGCCACATCTATTTGCTGAAGTTCCAGGAAAAGTTTTTAAGATTGGTTGAAACGGATGATCAAAAGATGGCATTGGGAAGAAGTACAAGGCAGACAGCAGCCTGGGGCACAGACAGAGATGCTGGAAGGTATCAATATCCAGGAGAAGAGAGTACAGTCTGGCAAGTGCTGCAAAAAGCATGCGTAGGAGCGTATTTTGGGACTTCTTACGGGAGCTTGGCTGGAAGGACAGATACATGATCTCAAACCTGGGTGTGCACAAGAAACTTCCCCAAAAGTCTTATGAAAGATGCAAATTTCCTGGCTCCTTGTGCAGAGGTTCTAGGAGTGGTGCAGAACTCCACTTCTCGGATGAGGACTTTGGGATGATTCCAAAGCAGGTGACCTCCTCCATGTTTTGGGAAAACCCAAGCTTCCAGAGTCTCATGATTTGCTGCTGCCCCTCAGACTCCGAGCTCTCAAACCAACAGCGTGCAGGTAACATTCCAGAGATGGAAATGCTGACTATTAACTGTCCTATGGTGATTCAAGTTAGACAAAATTCTCCTCTGCAGATTTTGTATGTACATCCATGGGGCCTGGCACTGTGCAGCTACTTACTGCTCAAAGCTCACACACTTTGATTTTTGCCCATCCCCATCAGCTTCTTGGAACCCTCATTTAGCCACAGAAGTAAGACATACTATTCTCATTCTGTTTGTGAGGAAATTTAAGTTAAAAAAAATGAGGTGAATGAAGAATAGTAGCTGGTCAAGTTGGCGACAACCAGATCTAATTTTAAGTTCCATATTTCTTCTTTAAAAATCATTCCCTGCCTCATACCAGGCTGCTTATGCTGAATATATTACCTAGGACTTGAATTTATTTTCAGGTTTATTTTTATTTTTTAAAAAATATATTTTATTGATTTTTTTTACAGAGAGGAAGGGAGAGGGATAGAGAGTTAGAAACATCAATGAGCGAGAAGCATCGATCAGATCAGCTGCCTCCTGCACGCCCCCTACTGGGGATGTGCCCGCAACCAAGGTACATGCCCTTGACCTGAATCGAACCTGGGACCCTTCAGTCCTCAGGCCTACGTTCTATCCACTGAGCCAAACCGGTTAGGGCTTCAGGTTTATTTTAAAGATCAGTTTTAAAGCATATATTCTCTTTCTCTCTCTCTCTCTCTCTCTCTCTCTCTCTCTCTCTCTCTCTCTCTCTCTCTCTTTCTCTCTCCCCTCTTCCCTGCCCCAGTCATTGTTCTTATATTTGGAAATGATGTAAAGGTATGTATGCTTTTCTCTTCTGAGGGTACAGAGCATTCATAAGACCCTACTAACACAGATTCCATGCTGTAACTGGGAAATTATCATTCCTTTATTCTTTAAGAGATATAAGATACATATGAAAGAAAATGAGGAACAGACTCCTTCCCTATTTTCTTTCCATCCTTTTATCTCTAAAGTAGGAAGTTTACTGAACCACTGCCAACAATTCACTCAGCCTAATGAAGTGTATAAGTAATAGGATTAAATAATCTTAAATCATTATTACAGTGGCCTGATGCTGACATTCATCCAAACTCCGGCAAACACCAAGTGGTGAGTTCATGCTTGATTTAAAAATAAACAAACTAGGGCAGTGGGAAGGTTCTAGCATAAAGTTTCAGAGGCATTTAACCTGGAAATCTGAGACTCCCCATCTTGGTTGGGGCTGAAGCAAACACTGGCCTATTTCTACACTCTCCAACCAAAATTGATGGAATCCAACATTTGCTAGGGATGTTTTTCTGGAGCCTGGAGCCACATATGGTTAAACCTCTTCATGTCAGTCCCAAAGAAAGCAGTTCTTTGAAGGCATCATCAAGGTTTATGGTTTCTATTCCTGCCTCTGCCATTAATAAACCATGTAACCTCAGGCTAATCAGTCAGCTTTCTTGGGCTTTAGTAAGTTTTCTCAGCTATAAATGATGTTTTTGAATTTCTAAGGTTCTTCTAAGACCTTAAAAAACATTCGAATTCTGTGACAACAGAAATTAATGTAAGTTGGAATTGGAACTGGAGGAAAAGTTCATTATGTTTCATTTTCTTTCATTATGTTTTGCTTGGTCTCATTCTTGTGCTGTGCATGCTACTTACAGGTGTGTGTGTCACTATCCTTACCCAGGGCCACCTTGGATCCTGCAGGATGTGGTGAGCAGTAACTAAGATCACCGAATTGCTGGGGGCTATTTGGGGGAAAGGCCTAACTAAAAAACATTAGCAAAGAAGAGTGCCATAGCTATTCTTCCCCCACCCAAACGCCTTGCTGTTGGGTAATTATGGGGTGCTGATATGTGGAAGGGAGAGGTGCTTTCCAAAGCATATTCATAACTAAATCATTTTGCTCATGAGTTAATCATCCCTGTAAAATTTTATAGTATTCTTAGACCACTTACACTTTTAAAGGTTTACCTAGGTATTTTGTATTTTTTGTTAATTCTGTATATGTTTTTTTCCTGTTGTATTTTCTAAACCTATATTTAAATTTTTATTTTGTCAGCTTACTAAACTTTTGTTAATCTAATACTTTAGATTTTCTAGAAGAATAATCATATCATCTATAAATATTTATACATCCTAATCTTGTAATACTGAGTGAAAAATTCTCAGAAAAGGGGTATGATACAATACAATTTATTTAAAATTAAGAAACATTAAATGCAAATAACACTATACATTTTTATAAATAAGTAGAAAAATATAAATAAATGCATAGATAGAATGTAAAATTAGCATAGTGGTTACCTCTGTACAGAAATTCTGAGCTGGTGATTAAGGATAGGACCTAAAGGATTTCATCTGAATTGTTAATATTTTATTTCTTAAATAATGGATACATAAAATTTAATAATATTGTGCCTTATATTTGAATCTGTGCTAGAAATATTACATAATAAATTCAAATGTATATATAAAAAGTCTATTATATAAAAATATCCATATGACTATTGCTTCCCAATTTCCAAAAGAAAGGCTAGAATGTTCAGAACAATTTATATATATATAAAAGGCTAATATGCTAACTGCCCCTCCGCCAGTCTGACTGGTTGCTATGATGCAGACACTCAATACAGGAGCTTCCGAGCTGCACTGACTTGGCAGCTGTGGTTCTTGTGTGACGTACCCTGAAACCAGAGAGCAGGGATCTTGATTCCTTTCGGGGCCACATGATTCCACCTTCGGCAGTGACTTATGTTGGTGCTGGGGCACTGTTGGCCCAGAATTTGGATTGCTGCAAACTTGCATTTGCGTTCCACATCCTGTATGACAGCAACTTTGCAGAGTGCCCTCTCGCACTTCAGGAACCCCTTGGGGGATGTCAGAGAGCTGGTTTTGGCCCAATCCCCTCAGGCCAGGCCGGGGGACCCAACCTGACAGAGGGACCCTGTTCACTTGCAGATGCTGGGAAGGGACCACAGAAAGTTGGCTCCAGGGTGTGTCTGGACCCTCTCACCCAGTCCTGCCCCTCTGGCCACCTTCTAATTAATTTCCTTCCAATGAGCATGAATTTGTGCACCAGCTCTCTAGTATTACTATAATAGCTGTGATTCTGTGCATAACTAATAAGATTTAGGAAGAAGGCTGGCCATTAGTTTATTTAATCCTATTGAACACTTATTTTTTCTTCTATTTTAGAGTTTCTTTGTGTGTTATTGTAATTTTTAAAAATAAGAATGCATTATAAATTTTATTAAATGCCCTAAAAACTATCTAGTATTTTTAAAATTTGATAAATCAATACAATGAATTATGTTACAAATTCCTAATATTGTCCTAACATTGCCATCATGGAATAACTTGGGATGTTTCATTATGTGAAATTTAATTTGTTAACTTCACTTAGGATTTCTGCATTGGTGAAAGGTTAGCATAGTTATCTTTTTGGGGCAAGCTAGACTAGGTATTGATTGGGATTTATAAAATGTTTTGGGAAGCTTATCTTTTTTCCTCCTAGGCTTTGAAAGTTGAAACAACACAGGAAACAGCCCTCTAAAGATCCAAAAAATCCTGTCAATAAAATTTCCTGGTTCGATCTTAGGTAGTATCTCTACATTTCACTCATGCTTTTGAGGTTATTCAAGTTTTCTTCTCCTGTATTTTAGATTTGTACAAAAAATAGCCTCTTTTATATAAAATTTTAGGTGTAATAATTTCAAAATGTGTGAGCTTCCTATGCTAAGAACTTCTTTTTTATTCCTAATTTTATCTAATTTTTGTTTCTTTTTTCTTATTTTCATTGGATGTTTAGCTTATTGATTTTTCCAAAGAAACATTTCCTGTACCTAATAATTCTAGTATTTTTTCCATTTATCAATATGTGCCTTTATTTAACTAATTCCTTCCTCCTTTAAGTTGATTTTGTTGTCCTTTTCTATTTTTTTAGGTTAATATATTTGCACTCTTGTTGCAATTAATGACCCCAGCTTTGCTTGAAGTTCCACTTTGGCTTCACTTGCTTCTCACTGTCATGCAGAGTTACCATCATCACTACTTCTAAGAACTCATCACCCCAGGAGTATGTTTACTTGTCTACTCATCTATAGATGTGTGATTCTGCCAGCCAAAGTAAGAAATGTCTACCTTTCCCTTTCAGTCTGTGATATGACATATTTTTTAAATCTTCTATAGATATTAGGAGAAAAGATACAATCTCCTTGGTTATATAGATTAAATCAATCATATTATTCAACTTCTATAATTGGTTTGTCACAAAGACTGCAAGAAATGTGTTAAAGTTTTATAAAGAATATGGTTTTACCATCTTCATCTCATATTTATATATTTTAATGTAATGGTATTTAATAAAGAGAAGCACAGGACTATTCTTCAGGAACCGTGACCTCTATCTAATCTAATAATAGACAAACATGGTAAATGACCGTACCTTTGCTACACCTCCCATTGGCTAATCAGCGAGATATGCAAATTAACCGCCAACAAAGATAGTAGTTCATTTGCATATGTAGGCACAAAGGGGCGGAGCGAAGACTGAAGGCGGCTCCGGCCAGAGCAGCGAAGGCTTGAAGGCGGCTCCAGCTGGAGCAGCGAAGACTGAAGGCGGCTCCGGCCGGAGCGAAGGCCTGGGTCCCGGGTGCCAGAGGAAAACCGGTGCCGTCAGGCAGGGGAAGGGAAGGCCTATTGCATGAATCTTTTCGTGCAACAGGCCTCTAGTAATAAAATAATGTTCTTTGTCCTATTTGATAGTTTTTTCTTGAATTGTACTTTATCTACTATTAATACTGCAGTTAGTAGGTAATAAATATTTTCTTTTGGTCAGAATTTAATGTTACATCTTTTCCTACTTACTTATTTTTAACTATTAAAAATAAAAACTATTAGTTTTATTGGTTCATTGCTTAGTACCATTGTATTTGCTCTTTTAAAAAATATATTTTATTGATTTTTTACAGAGAGGAAGGGAGAGGGACAGAGAGCTAGAAAGATCGATGAGAGAGAAACATCGATCAGCTGCCTCCTGCACACTCCCCATTGGGGATGTGCCCGCAACCAAGGTACATGCCCTTGACCGGAATCGAACTTGGGACCCTTGGGTCTGCAGGCCGACGCTCTATCCACTGAGCCAAACCGGTTAGGGCTGTATTTGCTCTTGATTGTCCCCCACCAACACTTTATTTTGATTAATTTATTTGTCTGCTGGGATATTGAAGTCATTTTTTTCATAAAGGTGATATACATTATTTTTGAATATCCATGGAATATTTAAAATAAACTATTTATATAGAAGGCAACACTGTTATGAAACAAAAAGAAGTTACTAATTGGTACAGATGGTATGATTCCACTGTGTGTATGTAAACACATGTATAGAGATGTGTCATTATAGCTATAAACATATATCCATACTCACATACATTGAAATAGAAAAGGAGTTTGTGTTAAAAAAATATAAACTGTTATGTTATTGAGACAGGATAGTTATGCACCTTTGGATATATTTTCAAATTTTTTTCTCCTAGGCATATAATACTTAAAAGGGTTTTTTTTTTTTGTGTGTGTGTGTGTGTGTGTGTGTGTGTGTGTTTTGGTGTTTTTAATTTCTATTTGAAAGCAGCCCAAGTGTCCATCAGTAGATGAGTAGGTAAAAAGCTGCAGTACATTTACACATTGGAATACTACTCAGCTGTAAAAATGAAGGGAATCTTACCTTTTGTGACAGCATGGATGGACCTGTAGAGTATTATGCTGAGTGAAATAAGCCAGTCAGACTGCAAATCCATATGACTTCATTTATATGTGGAATCTAATTAACAAAATAAACTAACAAAGTGGAGTCAACTTACAGACAGCGAACAGACTGACAGCTGTCAGGGGGGAGGGGGTTGGGGGCTGGGTGAGAAGGGTGAAGAGATTAATCAAAGGAAAAAAAAGACTCATGGACACAGACAACAGTATGTTGACTACCATAAAGAAGGGGGCATTGGGGGTGGGGAGTAAAAGAGGGCATAAATTGTGAAGGAAGAAGACTTGACTTGGGGTGGTAAACACACTATACAACATATAGATGATGTACTATAGAACTATAAACCCGAAGCCCATAATTTTACTAACCAATATCACCCTAATAAATTCAATAATAATAATAAAAAGATATGAAGAGCCACTAGAGAATTTTAATCTCTGAAATAGCATTGTCAACTTGAGTAGAAGAATGTCAGTAAGGAGAAATGAAATAAAAATAAAGGTTATATATCTGAATAAAGAAAAAATTACTACCATATGAATGAATATTCTGAGCTCAGTATTTCTCTAATAATAAGGCAAAAGCCACATCTATAAAATTCAGTTTGGTTTACCTATATGTTTTTTTAACTTGACATTATAGAAAATAGTAATAGAGAAAAATTAATTAGGAAAGAGAAACCTAGTACTAACAAATGATATTTCCAATCACTGTTTGGATATGTGGGAAAAGCTGGACTTGAAAACCAAAGGCTAGGGTCAAGTCTCAGATCGGGCACTCATGCTCCATGGAACCAAGCAAGCTGACCATTTTCAAAGCTCTTACTACTGGAAATGAAGGCGGTTATAATTGTACCTATTTTCTTGGGTCCTTAGAGGATGACACGAGATAAAAGAAACGTACTTTGTAAAAGTTAAAGCACTACACAAATATTAGTTGTTATGATTATTTTTAACAAAAGAAAAAAAGTAAGAGATTTTTGCCTTAAAACCTGAGGCCTTTCAGGGAAAGCCACATGTACAGGTAAATGCTCAAGAAAAGACAGGGACTGATTGCTTTTCATCAGTATAAGTTCAGCACTTCAGATACTGTAATACAGTAAGATATAATCCATGTGGTCCATCAGCTAAAAGGTTGAAAATGGAAGACTATAGTCACAGGGGGTTATCAGTATGTGCATATTTTTAGGAAGATGAACATTAGTTTCAGGATTTTATGAACCCAGCAATAAAATTAGAAGATCAGTTCCTAATCTTCATTTTGTCTTTTACTTTGAAACTATAAAAACCACTGCAAAATGGGACTAATACTCTCCCGTCTGTTTCACAAGGTTCTAATAGGCATGATCATGTACAGTAATAGAAGCTCAGAAGCTTTGTAAACTGTAAGGAGCTATATAAATGGAAGATAAAACTATTCATAATTGTTAGCATGGTTAAATCTCTTAAAATAATAATTGACAAGTTTTCATCTTTCTTGAAGCATTCTCTCCCTGTTTCTGGGAGAGTACTTGTGGAATGATGATGTGAGATACCAAGAAGAAAATGCCTTTATACTGGTACTAGAGGCCCAGTGCACAAAATTCCTGCACTTGGAGGGGGCGGGGGGTCCCTCAGCCCAGCCTGCACCCTCTCACAGTCCAGGAGCCCTTGGGGAATGTCTGACTGATGGCATCCTGTGGGGAGTGGGCTAAGCCATCAATCGGACATCCTTAGTGCTGCCTTGGAGGCAGGAGAGGCTCCCCGCCACCACAGCTGCACTCGCCAGCCGTGAGCCCCGGCTTCTGGCTGAGCAGTGCTCCCCTGTGGGAGTGCACTGATCACCAGGGAGCAGCTCCTACATTGAGTGTCTGCCCCTTGGTGGTCAGTGCACATCATAGCGAGCAGTTGAGCGGCCTTAGCATACCATTTGCATATTACGCTTTGATTGGTTGAATGGCTAACTGGATGACTGGACACTTAGCATACTAGGCTTTTATTATATAGAATGTGTGCATGTGCATGTGTGTGTGGTGTGAAAGGAGAGACAGAGACTCCTTTGGAGATGAGTGAGCAGAGGTGGGCAATCAAGAAAAGAGAAGGAGGGAAGTTCATGTGGATTTTTCAGATTTTAGTCTGAACTTTCAGTTCATTTGCCAACATCCACATAAAGCCCTAGCCATAACTGCCTTTAAAACATTTTATTAGAAAAAAACTAAGCATAAAAAAGAACAACTTTCCAGAAGAGGTAGAACACCTACCTCTTAATGTAGGTGGAAAAGATCGAATACTTTAACTGTAGTCATTGAGTGACATAAGGAAGCAAAAGGCCACTAAAGTGTTGGCCACTAATGTGCCAAACTCAGGAAACTCTAAGTGTTTAGTCTCCCGTGGAGTTGGCCTCCTACTTCGTGAGGCCTTTTAATCACTTGGATCTTGACTCTAATAAAAATGCCTACACAACTTCTACTGCTGGAGAGCTAGGAGCTGGGTTCGCTCCACTCTGAGGAAGAGCCCTGGGTGAGGGGAAGACCTTGGCTGCCATTTCATAAACAGGCTTGCTGAGAATCTCTGATGTGCTGTTTGTAGGCGCAGACTCCTTGGCTATGCTAAGAACACAGAAACTGTAAATCTACACTTATGGGTAAACCTGTCTCCTTCAGGGCAGAAGGGCACACAAGTAGGAGGCTCTGTTGCTACTCTTCAGACTCATAATAACATAAAAATATTCTTAAGCAAAGCATGAAAATCTTTGTCCTTCTCATATATGTCTTCATATTCCTTCTATGCTATCTATTTATTTTGGTACTTTCACAGAAACTGCAGCTATGAAATTACCCCAAAGTTAGAGAGTTTCTAAAGTGTATCAAATTTGCAGAGGGAAAAAGCAATGACAATAATGCTATTAATCAAATCAAACCCTTATATTAGTAAACAATTTCATGATGTACAAAATAAACCTGCTCATTCCTTCTCTTTGAAGACAGGAAAAAAGTTAGTATTTCCCTTTAATAAATGTAAATACTGGTACTCAGAAATTAAATGACACACCAGGAGAGCAAGGACTAGAACCAATATATTCTATCTTTATCAATTTGCTTTCCAAGGAAGCTTAGTGTTCTTAAATTTAATCCATAAGAATAATCAAAGCTAAGATTTTAAGAGATCTATCACCAAAGTAGAAAAGCATCTCATTGGTTTTGCTAATAATTCTACAAATTAAAATTAAAATAATGCACTCAATAAATTGATTCTAAATAAATATAAATACAAATTTTCAATAGTGGATAGATTATAGGTTAAAATGCAGTCTCATTACTATGATGGTTCTGTAAACTGAAAAATATTTCTGAAGAAATCTAGCAAATGTTCTCCAAATTGCCATAAACTAAGCAATATAAATTAAGAAAGTTATTAAAAATAAAATAATATAAAAATTTTGTTTATAGGCATGCTATTAATAATACCAAGAGATTAGAAAGTATCCAATATCATTCTAGTGGCAAATGGCTTGAAAATTTAGTGTGTAAACGTATAAAACTAAACAGATAAAAAGCTAAAAATAATTATTATTAGTCATAGGAAGCAATGTGCATATTTATATGAAGTCAATCAATAGGAAATACAAAACGAAGCATGTACAGAATGATTAAAGAGAATTACAATGCTGTACAGAGTGAGGCTTGTTTCATTACATGTATGTATGTGCAAGGATTAAAGATTTAAGAGAATATAGGAAAAGATGAATAATAATTAAAACAAAGTTTCCCTCAAAATTATATAAATGTTTAACTTAAATATGATTTAAAGTTGATGAATTCAGGCAAGAGTAAATTAAGTTTACATTACACTGGTCTCCCCCATAGACTCAAGAGCATCAAACATGGGTGGTCTTTACAGAGAAATGAATAAACTACTATCTTCAATGTTCTGACACTATCAATTTAAAAAACAAGTAAAACAAAACACTGACTGAGGCCTAGGGCCTGGCTCTCTCTGCTTTGCACAGGATGTCTTTCTTTCAGACATCAGTTTCCACCAATGGAATGAGAGGCAATTTGAATGCCATTGCAGGTGTTTGTTCTAAGGGCTTTGGTTCCAAGAGGGATACATGCACACAGCTTTCCCAGTCCCCACATTTCTAATGTGGCAGCTTATTGGACTTAAGAAAGTTCAGAAGAAATTAAAATGCTAACACATCCATGAGGGGCTTGAGGCCTGGGCTGACCTCTGAAATCAATATTGAACAAGGGTCTCTGAATAAATCTTAACTGAACTCTGATAAGAATTCAATTACATTTTACAGTCACCATGGATAAATCTCATTAAAGAAAAATCACGATTAAAGTTTCTGAGGAGGGAGAGA
This sequence comes from Myotis lucifugus, assembly GCF_000147115.1. NCBI lineage: Eukaryota > Metazoa > Chordata > Mammalia > Chiroptera > Vespertilionidae > Myotis > Myotis lucifugus. The sequence goes on from NW_005871062.1 coordinate 6,337,788, forward strand.
AGTCAAAAGGATGGTAAGAATTTCCATTATTCGAATTCACCCAGGTCTTCCAAGGATGTGACTGAGTACCTCCCAGACAGCGTTCCTTGTTATAAGCATTGTATAGCATCAGGCAACCAAAGCAAACAGCTGCGGCCTGAAGAATCACTGAGTTCCTATGCCTGGAATGGGGGCAGAAATCTGAGCCTGCACACTGCAGAAACCCATAATTTAGCCAGATTGGACATTTTTTTGGTTTTATTACATACTCAGGAGAGCAAGCAAAGCATTTAAAATGCTACGTCTGACAGGTTAAAACAATTCCCTAAAGCCTGCTGAATCTCACTGCACATGTAAGATCCTCACATTCAGACTAAATAGGCCAGAAATCCTGTCAAAATTAACCTCAGAATAGCATGTATTTCACTACCATTCCTTGAGCAAGCCATGTGTGCTTTACAATGATTGCCTCATTTCATATCCACAAACCTTTGGGGAAAATCCAGAAAGCACCCCATTATATAGATGAGGAAACTGAGGCTTAGAAAGATCAGGTAACTCTCTCAAGGAGACAAGACATTAAGTGATAGCACCAAATTCAGACACATATTCTTTACATCATGTTATATTGTTTCCCAATATCATTTATATGATTCCTAGTTCATAAGGGATAAAGAAAAACTGAATGAGGCTCATTAAAGTAGCAAGAATCAACAAGGCAGTCCAAAAAGGGATGGAGAAAAGATACAAGAGCTACAAAATCACAGAAGCCTGTGCTCACTTAGTATAAGGACAAACAGCCATGCATAGCTGCTTCTCTAGGCTCTGCTGACATCACCGTCAGAGCTCACTATGACTAGCATATTTCATAATGGTGGTCCTATGTGAATGTCATTGCGAATGACAGTCTGCACAATCTAATGACAAAGGCAGGGGATTTGTAATTTTCTTTTGTCAACACAGAATTCAAAGGGTGATATTTGAAATATTCTCATTTACTACAGAGGTAAGCTTTTGTTCACTGACTTCCCCTGATATGCAATTGCTCCTTGCAGATTAACAGGACCTTACTGTGTTGGTGTTTATGTTCTGGACAAACTAAAATAGTGTGACGCCTGTAAAAATAAACAAACAAACAAACAAACAAAAAAACACGGGACTAGGAGTGCCAACAACTGAATATAGCCCTGGCTTGGACACTTTATTCCTCTCTGCTTCTCTGTGTTCTCACTTCTAAAGAGAGGAGTTAGACTAATGATCTTCAAAGTTTGTTTGTTTGTTTTTTCCAGCTCCAAAATTGCCTGGCACTATAATGATGCTGTATGCGTGTTTAAGTTGTCTTTGGGGAGAAAAAGGAAATAAAATTGAACCTAAAAATGCAAAACAATATTAAATCTTGTAAGATCTTTATCTCGAAGAATCTTCAGATCTGTGCTACAGACTCCAAGGCTGCAATGAGTTAGAGCCGTCAGGTTATGGGAAAGTGCCAACGAGCCAGGTTCTTCTGCAATCAACTTGAAACTTGGGGATCTGCAAAGCTATTTATAACTCGCATTGTCTTGCACCAAAAGCTTCCTTTATGTTGACATTCTTGGGCACTGAGAGCCAAACCATGGCTCTTTTGGGGGTTTGCAAAAAGCACTACTTTTTCCACTAACAAGTGTTCAGCAGACACATTAAAATCATGCAGAAGGATAACAAAGACATTTTCTTTAGGTTAAAAAAAAATCTGTTCACCCATTAAATTGCTGTATCATATGATTGCTTAATGTATACATGTGAATAGCCTGGCCAAAAACTAAGATAATGTGACTACGAGTGTTTGTTAGTCACCCATCGATGTTATTAAAGTATAGTTGTCATGTTCTTCAAAAAGACAACATCAACAATTGTTAGCTCAGTCAGCATTACTATTCATGTTCCTTTAAGGTGCGCTATAATAAAGCGTTTCTCAGTGTGCATCATTGAAAACCTCTGGGTATGATAGGTAAGAAATCTTCTGGGTAGAAAAGATGTGATTCAAAGGACCCAGGAGTTTAAAAGTGCATTGACAAGTCCAGAGGCCCTGTAACACTTCTCAACAAATACTGACAATTCAGGGTGACAGCTAATAAGGAGGGTGTAATGTTGCCACTTGGGAAACTCTCTGATGCTATGAGGGATATCATGATAGCTAGTACATACAAGCTTGAAATCCACACAGTGACGATCTTCCCAGCAGACCACTAAATGAATGGCAGCCCCATCCCAACACACCTTTTCCACATGAACACATGGGGAAAATTAAGATATGCCAATTTACATGCACACATATTGTGAAGTCTGGGCGAAGTCAAGATCTGATGGCAACATTCTATCTGAAGTGAATGGCACTTTGTCAAAGAAGATATCTTTGCAAAGTACCCGAGGACCAATTCTGAACTTACAATGTAGCAGGGCTCACAGTAGGCTTTCTTCTCCAGGGCATAGAAGGGCTGCCCTCGGAGCTTGTTGTTGCAGATGATGCACGTGAAACAATCCACATGGAAGACCTGGTCCATGGCAGTGCATCCTGTCCCTTCCCCAATGACATTTTCCCCACAGCGAGCACAGCGGCCTGAAAGAGAGGAGGGATTGACTGTTAAGAACACACAGAGGAACACTTCAGTCCTGGGATAGAAACCAACACGGGAAAGACAGCAGCTTCGTAATGTCTGCAGCAACAGCCATGGGACCACCACTATCGCCATCACCGCCATGAGCAAGATCACCAGGACAGTCACCACTATGCCCTGTAAGGCCAGCAGGATGGGGATTTTACATCCCCCTATAAAATTGAGGAGTTGACTGTCTCAGCCAAAGAGCCCGCAGAAAATGACAGAGTGGAACTCAAGTCGAGGCCAGTGCCATGACTACTCTCACATGGGAGTCTAAGGACAATGGCTCTCGGGATGGTAGGAATAGGTGGGATTGACTAGAAAAGCCTTTCTTCTCAGGGAGTCTGCCTGTCTGGTTAGACTGGGAGGGAATGGGGTCCAAAAGCAAACTTCAACTCTTTTCACAAAAGCCCTGGTTGTAAAACCTTTGCATCCAGCTCTTGGTGACAGGCAGGTCAAAAGCCAGGCTCTTTCATTTCCAGACAGCTCTGACTGCCAGAAAGTTCTTTCTCATGTTGAGCTGGAATGCTTCCTCACTCTAACGGCTACCCAGTAGTTCCAGTTCTGTCTTCAGGGGATTCATGAAACAACTCTCCTCTCTTATACTTGACACTCTTTAAAATATTACACTTCAGTTAGTGTTGCTCCAAGTCTGTTCTTGGGTTGAACATCCTTAAATCCTGCAACAGTTCCACACACTGTAGGGCTTGAGTCCCTCATGACCCAGGGTTCTGCAAATTTCCAGCATTCTTAAATGGATTCATGGGGCATCTGGACCACAGATGCACATCAGGTTTAGCTTTAAAATATTCACATTAATTCTTAAATAACAATAAAACATCATTTCAGAGAAATATTTATGTCAGCGAGAGACATTTTGCTGGTTGCAATCTGTCTCTGTATCGGGCTCCATCGTGGGAATCTTGTCAGAGGTCAGATCCACATCCAGGTTCCCATCTCATTCTTTATTTCTTCTAAGTAATTACAGGTCACTGGGGATGTCTGCAAGGATCTGCAGGCATTTATAGGTAAGCTATAGCAAATCTAGTGCTTCATATGTGTCAGGCATTTTCTAGGTGCTTTTTCTATGTTAAATCCTTTCATATTCACAACAACCTATGTGATAGGGACTGTTATTATTCCCATTTTACAGATGAGGAAACTTAGTCACAAAATGGTTAACTAACTTCAAACTCAAGCAGTCTAGTTCCAGCACTTACGGTGTTAACCACTATGTAATCTTGCTTCTGCCTGGTTCTATGAATCAGTATTGAACACAGATCTGACATTATGGAGAAATTTCTCACTGAATGAAGACTGCTTTCAGCACTCCGTCACATTGGATTGACAACCATTTCACACCTAAAAATAGGAGGGCTAAATGTTTCAACTTGGGAGAAAAGAGGAGAATATATTTCTAATCCTCCCTAATTGCATTTGGCCCTGTAAAAAATTTCTTTATATTCTGTTGCAGGATTTGAATGTCTTTACAGTATAGTCCATTATCTCCCTCCTAGAAAATAAAAAATATCAAGTGTTTGAAGAATAGTTAAACCCTTGACAACTAAGTCATCTCCACTATAATTGACATATTATAAAGTCAATATATTATTGACATTTGTCAAAAGGTGTGGCTTTATTTTCAAACTTCTGTTGAAGAGTTAACTTGTACCTGATTTTATTATAAAAATGTATAACCTTAGAGGGGCATGTTTAACATTATGGATGTTCATTAACTTTAGTAACCAAAGCAGGTTATTTCAAATAGCACTATTTTTTGTGATTATTCGGAACAAAACGCTTAATTGGTTTACTAGAAAGTTCACTGAGCTATGTTTGAAAAAGATGCTAAAATTCTGAGAACTTCATGGTATTATCTGACAACATTTCATTACAGAAAACATATTGAGGATAATAGGCAATCCATAACATCTAATTTTTAAAGAGTCATCATCAGACTTAGTGCTTAAACTCTTGTTTTTCAACTGCTTGTGCGGAAAGATCACATTCATCCCAGCATATACTGATTCTTTTTCTATATATATTGGAAGCCTGTTCACTAAAATTTACATTGTAATATTAATCTGAAGTAGTATTTATGGTATTATCTTTATTACTATTTTTTCCACCTTCAATGAATCATACTTAAATCACTGACCTCCTTTGGTTGATCTGAAGAAATATAACAATACAATAGTAAATAATGAAAAATGTAGCTTTAGCATCAGCAGAAAAAATCATACTAACGACATGAAAATATTCTGGGCTGAATGGCACTGTTACTAAACATTGATTAAAAACAATTCAACAGAGGTTTTGTGGTACATGTGATATTTTTATAATGTGCTGAGTATTAAAAGAACTTATATGCATACATGCATAGCCCATGCACAAAGACAATAGTGCAGTTAAGGCCAGGGGTGGAGCAGGAGCTGGGTGGAGTAGGGCAAAGGGTGGAAAAATGGGAGACATTTGTAATACCCTCCACAATAAAAATAAATTTAAAAATGAGTAAGTTGGATTCCTGAGAAAATTATTTCAAATTTAACAAATTTTAAAGTAGTTAAGTGCAGGTCAACAAAATTATTTTTAATTAATTCCCTTTTAGACATCAAACTGGATTCCCTGATAATCCTTCAGGGACTACTAGTGATCTCTGGTGGAAAAAATGCTTTCAAGCAGATGTTATCAACTGTTGGTCATGCTGGTCTACAAGGCAGGTAGGGGTAGCAATTATGATCTAGACAACAACCGCCCAAAGGGTAATATCTGGAGTCCAAGAGTCTGGGCCTAAAGGCTGATAGAGAGTCTGAGAACCTGGGGGAGATTTCAATCACTGATTAGATGGAAAGATCATAGCAGAGCCTTGAAGGACAAGCTGCAAAGTAAACGTTGGAATTCTCATTCTATTCAAGACATTCCCCAGGTATCTACTCTTTGCCCAGTACTATATTTGGCTTCCCTGTGACATACAACAGTGGATCAGACAATATCAGTACCTTTTACAGTCATTAGGGGACTATATAGATTCCACAATCACATGAGAAAGTGTCACATGGGAAAGTGCAGTGGAATGTGGGAGGAAAATCACATCTGAGAAGGTTCAGGAAAGTTTTAGTGGGGAAAGAAGTAATTGAGCCCAACCTTAAAGGATGGAATTTTGACAGGTGGGAATGGAAGAGAAAACTACAACACAAAAACCAAATGCTTATTGAACCCAAAAATTCTGCAGTGATTTGGTGCTGGCATAATAAGGTTTTGTCTTCTCAGCTATGAAAGCCGATGGGCTGAATTCATATGGAACAATCCTTTCCTTTATATTTTGGAGAATATTCTTCCAGAGTGGGTCAGGCAAATATGCTGGCCCCAGACATGACCAGCTCTGCTGCCTTCGGTATTTTTCCTATTCTTGGGAGAAATCAGGGACACTAGGCTCGAGGGCAGTCAGTCTGGCACCTTTAAAATCACAAGCACAGAAAAAGAGCAAAGAACAAAAATTAAAAATAGCCCTGCACATCAACAGGACAGTAAAGGTGCCCGAATGTTCCCTTTTTACATGAACAAAAACTTTAACCATGGCTTTTAGGGAGGTATTGAGAATGGAAAGAAAGTTCCTCAAGCATAGTGCATTCTTGCCCCTACAGGGGCTCATACTACACATCACTGAAAGCATACCGCACTCTTAAAGCCCTTTTTTAAGACAAACATCTCAGCACTTTCAAAGGAGGAAAACCAGGGGAATAGTACAGGACTAGCAGGCATCAGAGCATCAAGGAATGATCATTGATTAGGGGCCAGTAGGAATCCCAGGGTCAAGTTCAAATGCAGGGCTGGTATGAGAAGCTTAGCACAGGAACTTAACAAATCCAAGCAACAGTCATACAGCCTGGGGAGAATTTTGTCAGTGAATTAAGTCACCTGAGCAACAACAATAAAAATGAGCTTGTTTATATATTATTGCTTATTATATATGTTGCTTTATGTCAACTGTGGAGATAGTCATGAATTCTTCTCACCCATTACTCCTCCTTTTCCTCCCAACTATAGTAACCTCTGCAACCTCTCTGAAATGCTTCCTTCCCAACACAAGCCTGCTATTTAAATTGAGCTTCATTATCTCCCTTGGGCCATTGCAATGGCTTCCTGATTACTCCCTTATCTCTGGTTTATTTCCTCTTATAAATGGAAAGGCTTTATGGAAATCTTAGTACTTGAGCTAAGTCTGGAAGGTTACAGTTTTTGAACAAGTTGTCTTGACGAATGGCATGGGTAGAGGGTGCTTTTACAAGGCAATCAACAAAGAAGCAAGGAAGGCAGAGTAATGGAATATGTTTTCATATTTAATGGTTCCCACTTTCTCTTTTCATAATATGAATTTATTTCCTTTACACTATGAAAATAAAGTGTTATTTAGAAATGTTTCTTGGGTGATCAATACACCATTAGGACATAGACTGTCCTTTGCAAACAATGCTGGCTTTGGAGGTGGGACCAAAAATGTCCATAGCCATTTGGAGAGTTAGTGCTATGGTGATCAGGGGTGACAGACTCCCGAACTTGTATATTATTCAATATCAAAAGTAAAACAGTAAATTTATGCAGACATCAAGCCACGTCACATGTGTCTTCATGTCCTCCTTGCTTCTTGATTTATTTTTAGAAATTTTAGGCACAAGCAAAATTAATATTCTATCTTTAAATATTATAAAGAACTAAAACTTTAAATGCCAATTCTACAACATATCAGCTTTCTCATTAGATACCTTCAAAAATATATTCTGAAAAAAGTCCTGCTCCAAAAGTTAAATCAATAAGGTTATATCAGGCTAGGGAAATGATGGTCATGTATACCTAGAAACAAAGCCTGCCCCAATTTATATATATATATATATATATATATATATATATATATATATATATATATATATAGCCACTGGGGTTATTGTCCTAAATCACGAACTCCATTAAGGTGGTTCACAAATTATCTTCCACTGAAGATACAAAAGTATAATAGAACAAGTTTTCTTTCTTTATGTAACAGGTCCATAATGATATTCACTGATGGTTCTAGGCCAGGGGTGGGCAAACTTTTTGACTCGAGGGCAACAATGGGTTCTTAAACTGGACTGGAGGGCTGGAACAAAAGCATGGATGGAGTGTTTGTGTGAACTAATATAAATTCAAAGTAAACTTCATTACATAAAAGGGTACGGTCTTTTTTTTTTTAGTTTTATTCATTTCAAACGGGCCAGATCCGGCCCGTGGGCCGTAGTTTGCCCACGGCTGTTCTAGGCTGATGGCATTTTCTAATGGCCAAAGTTTTTATTTTATAGAACCCTGCAGCCTCAGTGTATATAATAAGCAGTTTTCTTAAAACTTGCTTAAGTTCTAGGACAGTGATCCGCAATCTTGCCTGTATGTTGGAATCATCTGAAAACTTTTAAAAGAAATACTGATCTCTGGTCTGTAATCCAGAGATTCTGATTTCATTGGTCTGAGGTGGGAGACCTAGGATGAAATTTTTAAAAGCTTCCAGGTGACTCTAATGTTCAGTCAAGTCAAGTTGAGCCACTTTCCAAGAGGTGCCTATTTCTGTGCTACTTGTCAGGAAAACAGCTAACAAGTATCACCCAAATAGGTCTCATCTGCATGCAAAGCAGTGCAGAGGCAGACTGGTAACAATGAGTTGGCTGGAAAAAAAACAAATTCTGTGGCATTGTAATATATATTTCTTTTCCTCAACAAGAGTCATTTCTCTTATGTCTTAGTTTGAAGAGTTTTCAATGGCTTTCTCCCCAATTGATAACTACATAAACAGAATCTGCTAAATGTTCTCATAAACTATTGCCAGTGCTGCGCCAGAGAAAAGCAGTTCATGTGTATTGATTAGAAGTACTACTATGGAACAGGCTTCTTTTGTGTCACAAATGAATTGATAATATGGCACTGCTGTGTGGCCTAAGACAATATAGACCAGTGATGGCAAACCTATGACACGCGTGTCAGAGGTGACACGCGAACTCATTTTTTTGGTTGATTTTTCTTTGTTAAATGGCATTTAAATATATAAAATAAATATCAAAAATATAAGTCTTTGTTTTACTATGGTTGAAAATATCAAAAAATTTCTATATGTGACATGGCACCAGAGTTAAGTTAGGGTTTTTCAAAATGCTGACACGCCGAGCTCAAAAGGTTCGCCATCACTGATATAGACCCTACAAGAATGTCAACTGATAGCCATGTAAGTAAGGTGTGGCATCACAAATTACATCATGCATCAAATTTAGTCATTACTACTTTCTTGGACTCTGTCTTTAAACAATGTAACATTATTTAACTACCAGAAGTCAGTCCTGCAGTCAGTGCTGGGTCGCCATGGTGACCAGCACTGACTGCCACTGTTGCAGGTGCAGCAACCCAGCACTGACTGCCAACAGGGCTGCGGATCAGGCCCAGAGGCAGCTGTTGATCAGCCCTTGCCTCTGTCTTTCTCTCCGGACCTCACCAGCAGCCCTGCCTCTCTTTCCAGGCCTAGATAGCAGCCTGGGGGATACTGATCATCCCCGCCTCTCTGATCAGGCCTGGAGATAGGCCTGGAGATGCTGACTGGCATAGAAACTGACCAATCAGAACCTAATCTGGGGGAACTGTGAGGAGCCAATGGCTGCCTAGGAGGCAGAGCTTTTGATGCTGACTGGCATAGAAACCAACCAATCAGAACCTAATCTGGGGGAACTGAGAAGGCAGAACCTAAGGTGGGGGCTGAGGAGGGGTTTTAAGGGCAACAGCTGTTTGGTGTAAGGTGTAAGAAAGCAGTTCTATTTTTTAATGACCAGTTTGGCAGTATAGTGCATACAGCTGGCTATCAGTCCAGGTATAGGGATTATGTATTTTTGTCTGCCAAGAGCACTCCCTCCTGCTGTAAAGGCTCCCCCCCACCCCAATTTAAGCAATCCCATCCTATATAATCTATACTAATAAAAGGGTAATATGCTAAATAGACTGGGTCGACCGGCCATCTTCTGGATGTCCGACTTCCAGACAAAGCCATGGTGGTGGGGGCCAAGGCAGAGGCCGTTAGGGGCGATCAGGCCGGCAGGGGAGGGCTGTTGGGTGCGAGATCAGGCCAGCAGGGGAGAGCAGTTGGGGGCAAGATCAGGCCAGTAGGGGAGGGCAGTTAGGGGCAATCAGGCAGGCAGGAAGAGGGGTTAGAAGCAATCAGGCAGGCAGACAGAGGCAGTTAGGGGTGATCAGGCATGCAGGCAGGTGAGTGGTTAGGAGCCAGTGGTCCCCGATTGGAGAAGGTGCAAGTTGGGCTGAGGGAACCTCTCGCCCACCTCCCCCCCCATGCACAAATTTTGTGCACTGGACCACTAGTATGAATATAACTGCATTCTACTACTACATTCTATTATTGCTTAGGTGGGCCATGCAGAAATGCTTGAAGACTCAATGGACATGTGGATAGCAAGGTGAAGGAAGGGGTAGATAGCTGTTCCTTTCTCTCCCTTCCCTATACAGTACACACACACACACACACACACACACACACACACACGCGCGCGCGCACACACACATACTTGCAGGATGACAAAGGAAAAGGAGCAATGACTGCTATGGCACTAGGACCAGTGATAGACATGTGAAACATGGTGAATGAGAAACAATCTATTGTCTCTTACTTCACTGACAAAGGAGAGACAAATAAGAGAAACATTTGAAATACAAAATAAGAAATTAAGCTAAGGTAAGACAGAAACAACATAAAACAAACCCCAAAAATGACAGAACGGTTCAGGAATGGGTAGACAAAGGCCTGGGCAATAAACCTGATGTTATGGGGGGGGGGGGGTGAGGAACCTATTGTTAAAAGGAAGTCATTATGAAGTCTAACCATGAGGTGATTCATTTATAGATATATATTTGCTTAGGTTGGACCTTCAGGTAAGGAGGTGAATCGGAGGGGGAGTCCCACATAGGGTTGCAACAGCAAGTATGCTTCACTGATTTAAATATACTGCACTGTGAAGAAGTATTGCAAATATATGAAAGAAAACCACTGTACTGTTTTCTGTTCCAGGCACTGTCCTACCACTCTTCATACATTCTTTCATTTAGCCCCATCAACCTTTATCTGTTCTTATTTGATAGATAAGAAACCTGAGGTTAACTGACTTGGCCAAGGTCTCAAAGGTAGAATGAGGTGAGGCTGAGATTAGAACCAGGTCAGACTTGCAAAGACCACCTTCTTAATCAGCATGTTTTTTCCCCTATGAATATATTTTAGTATTCAATCATAACTCTGATGCTTTTAGCATTGTCTAGGAGGGGGGCCCATTCCATCTCCCAGGGAAAGAAGAGCCAGCATTGCATCAGTTCTCCATCATCTTGAGAGGAGGGTCCAGAGTGTGCATCTCTGGTCCTAGACATAAGGAGCTCTTCATTTTGAAGTTGTCCAACACCTGCTGTAGTTGGAGGGAGAAAGTAGAAGGACCTCTAGTAGATACTTTGTAGCTCTTACCCTCATTGAACTTCATGGACAGGTAGTCAAGACACTTGTTTCATCTGTCCTTTCTACAGAAGCTGAGAAAGGTGACTTCTGTGCAAAGTACTTGTCACAGAATAGAGAGTCAGTGTGAATTCAGGAGTGCTCAACGAACATCAGGATATGCTAGAAGAGGAAATCATTATAGGTGAGGGTCCTTCAAAGAAGATCCTGAGCTGTTGAACCTCAAACTCTGGCTTCCCACCAGGAAAGTTTTTAAAAATACTGATGCCCATGATCCACTTGTAGGGATTCCAATTTATTTGGGGTGGGGCTCTGCAATAGTGATGTTGATGTGCAGTGGGTTGAAAGCCATTGCTGTAAAGGGAGCTGTGTGTTTATGTGTTCCACACACTGTAGTTTGTCCTGGAATATTCTTAGACATCAATGATGGCTAGAACCAATAGCCCTGGCTGTCTGAGCTACATTTTAGGAAACCACTATTTGTTGGAACCATGTACCCTTGTCCCAAACTTCACTAAACTAATTAACACACACACACACACACACACACACACACACACACACACACACACAGAGAGAAGGCAGGAAAACCACTTTCTGATGACTTCTATTCTCAGGAAAAGCAGCACAAACAAACCGCAAAACCAGACAACAAGAACAAGAACAAAACAAAAAACAACACTGCTTTGCAGTTTGGGATAATGATAGCCTTTAAACAAAGTTCTATATAACGTGGTGTAACGGCAATCAGACAGAACTGTGGGGGTGAACTCACTAGTTTTGGGAGCCTGAACAAGTTTCCCAAATTTCTGAACCTGAGGTCCCTTGTTTTCAAAACAAGGAAAGTAGACAAGTAGACTCCTGGGAGGCCCAGGTGGTCTCAGTGAGTCATTTATCTAGCCATTTTGTCAACCCTTCAAACACACTGAGTCTCTATTCTGTGCCAAGTACTATGCACAGCAGTCACCTTTTCTCTGCTTCTGTAGAAAGGAGAGATGAAACAAGTGCCTGACTACCTGTCCATGAAGTTCAATGCAGGTAACAGCTACAACGTATGAACTAGAGGCCTTTCTACTTTCTCCCTCAACTACAGCAGGTGTTGGACAACTTCAAAATGTAGAGTTCCTTATGTCTAGGACCAGAGATGTACGCTCTGTCCCCTCCTCTAAAGATGATGGTCAATGTGGGATAATAGAGATAGCTGCATCTGTAAGACAGTTATGTAAGATTTATATTCACCAACATGCTATGCATAGAATTTAGTGCTAGAAATTCAGTTCCAAAGCTGAACATTTCTGTGGCCCCAGAGAGATCATAATGATCAAGGTATTCTGCACATACTATTTTCCAAGCATTGTTTTAAGTATTTGAATGTACTATCGTATAATCTTTCTAACAACCCCACGAAGTAGGTCCTTATCATTATCTCTACTGTCCTTGAAGAAATGTCAGTTTAGAGAGATTAAGTAACTTGCCCAAGGCCATAGAGTTAAAAAACTGAAGTTGGAATAGGGGCCCAGACAGTCTGGCTCTAGAGCCCTGCCCTCTAACCTGGCTTATTACTTATCAACTCCAAAAATTCCTGAAAACTCTGGTCTGGCAGGAAGCTTGTGCAAACCTTATCACGTTGGCTAAAGCAAGATTTCTCTTCAAATTAATTTTTATACATGGACAATTTCATATTCCTGCACTTAATTTTTAATCTCTTCTTTTATACTTAAAATTCGTTTCATGATTGATCTGCTGACAGAGAAAAAAATCAATAACTACGAGTAGTGTTACAACTGCTACTGCAATGATTATTTTTGACTTATGATTTGAATCTGGTGTGTAGTATCTCACATGGGGATTTGTGTTTCCCTCAAGCTCCATGCAAAGCTAAAAATCTTGACATTTGCCTGGGTACTTTTACTTTTTTTGGTGGAAAATCCTAAATGCATTCTGGTTATTTAAGAGCAAACCTAATACTGAGGTAACTCAAGAGGGTGTTTCTAAAGCCACTGTATTTCAATGCCCCACAATAGCCATGGGCTTCTCCTTATGATGCTAGTAGGCACTCCTTCTATTTACACAGTGCTTTATAATAGACAATGTACTTTCTCACCTGACACTACCAAAAACAGCAAAATAAAAGTTATAGCTAATATTACTTACAATAGCAATAGTGTGGTGAAGGCCTGGGGCAGGGGAGCAAGTGTGGGCTAGAAGGGGTCAATGGGGGGGTGAGGGGGACATCTGTAATACTTTCAACAATAAAGACAAATTAAAAAATAAATTTTTGATACATGAAGATGGAGAGCAACTGCAAGTTCATATAAGACATCATTTCCATGTTGTCATTTAAATCTTACAAGAACTAAAAGCTAGATGAGACAATTATCCTCTTTTGACAAATGAGTTAACCTTATGAATGACTTAAAGGGTAAGTAGCAGAGTTGGAATTCAAACTCAGTTAACCTGGCCCCAGTCTAGTGGACTTTGAGCTAGACCACATGACCTGTGCATCTGACACTGGGCCCACAGATGGGTGATGTTCTCACCCATCAGAAGCTCATTAGTCTTATTTGGGTTTTGGTTTTCTATTTTATACTGAAATGGCTGCTATACATTGTTAAGAGAATTTAAAAAGTCCCAGATTATAAGAGCATGTGGAAAACATAGACAGCATACAGTCCAATCTAATCTACAGATACAAAAGCAACAGCTCAGAGAGAGGCAGTGCCTCAAGAGCCCATTGCAAGTCAAGAGCAAATATGAGGCCTGAATTCAAGACTGCAGGCTCTCAGTGAGGTGCTCTTTCATCTGCACAGGTGTGTCACCACAAGTATTAGTTTCTTCCCACTAGTAGGCGCTGTTGCCTGGGCATGAGGAATTTCTCCCACATAAGGTAAAATTTCATTGCCAATAGGAGTATTGTGTGGAACACTGTAGTCCACAAGAATGACTTCTACATGATTCCAGAAGAAGGTTAACTCCGTCATCATCAGAACCAGGACACCCATCTTATTTCTGTCTAAAACACCCGGCATGTGCTGCATTTGTACTTCTGTCTGTTCTGAAATTCAAAGCAATGGCAGCAGAATGTGAGGTAGTGGGTTTTGCAACATACCTCAGGGCCAGAGAAGGCCAGGCACTGGTCCCTGTTTGACCAAAGGTGGTCTGAATTTATTTGTTTTGTACATTAGAGTTACATTTAATAGTCACTGATAGAAGGTTTCTGACTTTATTTTGTTATTTTTAAAGAATAAAAACCCCATTGACTGGAATAAGTAGTAGATTTGTGGTTAGAAGAATTGGGTTTTAGTTCTAGCTGTACTAGATATAAGATCTGTGACTTTGGGAAAGCTACTCCATCCATCTAAGCCAGTTCTAGGTACCTCAATAGAAATACCAGCCCTAGTGAACTCAAAGAGCTACTGGGAGGATATATATTATAAAAGTCTATATAATATATTCATATATATGGTATATAAATAATTTGTGCATATATATAATTACAAATGACAATAAAAATGTAAGGAATTACATCAACATGTATCACTGTAAATAACTTTTATTATGCATATTGATATAAATTACATGCACAATAGAGCAAAAGGTACTTATGTATCTGGGTCTCCTATCCAGAGATTACATTCTAAGGAATACCTATGCAAAATCCACAAGATGGAATGCATTGCTGAATGTGAGTAGATAGATTTTGAGGACCTAAACTCCCTGGAAATACTGGCAGTGCCATTTATCTTCTCAGAGGAGTAGGTAGTTGGATATCATCAATATTTGACAGATGATACTATCACAGACCTTATCGGGGAGACCAAGGCACAGAGCCTTAGATAGCTCAGGCCAATCCCACCCTATGTGTCTGTAAAATCCTCCTCACTAAGCTGCAGTCTGCATTGATTCCATTTCTGGCGCTTGCATAGCAACACTGAGCTCTCTGAGCGCTAAAGTGACGTCTTGGGAACAGTTATTAATACACGTATGTATGCACACAGTATGTGAAAATATGCACGATTGAAAGTGACTCGTGTATTACTTTTAGGCAATACTTCCCACTGGGAGTATGCTCTGCAAAAATTTCTCTCTCTCTTAAGACGCTTGCACAGTCATCTGCTATCACTTACCAGAATGTTTGGGATAAAAATGGTGTCAATTTTAAGGAAACACACTTCTCAATTTTCTTTGTTAACATCTGAATAAAACATGAGAAGCTTTCTACTTTTCCCTTCTCCCCTTTCATTCACAGAATAAGTCTCTTCACAATCTTGTTTTGTGTGGAGAGGAAACAGTCACCCTTGTTTGCCACCTCCAAATTAGCAGAATTCACTGGGTTTGAAAGGAGAAAATTTAAATTCCACTCTAATAAGTTCCACTAGTTATCATTATTTCTGAGGTACAGCACAATGTTTTATAATAAGAACACAACAAGAAACCATGTTTCTACCTTGTAGGAGCTGATAGCCCTGTGAGATCATGAGAGGTCAGCAGAAGGCAGGCACCAGAACATTCTACAGGCAGGATTGGGCTGGGATTGAAGGTACACTTTATGGACCATTTAAGAGTTTGGAAAAATGACATGTTTCCTTAAGAAGCCATGCACCCAGGCTGGACCTATACTTTCTATCTCCTTCTATTAAAATGAATACATTGAATCAAGTGTTTTCCTGAGCACCTTCCATTTTTCATTCTAAGGTACATTTTATAAAATGAAAAGGCAACTTGAAGTTTAGATTAAGTTTCCTTGAGGGTAAGGAGAATATGCTCAATGGTGATCTTTGGAAAATCCTTTAAGACCCACTTTAAAAAAATATTTTTATTGATTTCAGAGAGGAAGGGAGAGGGAGAAAGAGGTAGAAATATCAATGATAAGAGAGAATAATTGATCGAGTGCCTCCTGCATGCCTCCTACTGGGGATCGAGCCCACAACTTGGACATGTGCCCTGACTGGGAATTGAATGGTCACCTCCTTGTTCATAGGTCGATGCTCAACCACTGAGCCACACCGCTGGGCATGATCCAATTTTTTTTAAAAAGACTATTAAAGTTAAGAAATATAAGCCACAAGAAAACCAAGCAATAGGCATATTCTATTTATGTCAGCAGAGCATTTCTGGGAGATTCCTCTTATACTAATGTAGTTTCCAGTTTTAGATTATCATATTCAGTAAACACATTTAATTTTTACAGTATGACTAATACCCAAGTGCCTAGTAGCTAGTGAGATAAGTTAAGGGCTCTCCCTTCCTAAGGCTTTATAGGAGCTCCCAGAAACCGTGTATATTCACAGAAACTGCACCAAAACAGATAAGCTCAGTAATGGGTTCTTGCATCAGCTCCGGCTACGTGCTTATTTGTAGTCCTGTCTTGAGCAAGAGATAGCACACAGGGGGAATGCAAAGTTGAAGGTCTTTAACAAAAATTTGGACTGTAAACACAGCTTGGCATTATCGGCATTCTGTTAAGTTCAAAGATGAGATAGTTACAACAAATACAGCTTGCTTTATTTCTGAAACAAAACTGTGCACATATTTGTGGCCATACTACTAATTAACCTGTAGATTGTTCCTTTCATCTATCCAGTGTTTTTCTCCTCCCTGTTCCAACATGTTGGGGTTATTTTTTCCCATCTGGAACATAATCAAACTGTTCTCTTCTAGGCACTAGAGAGGAGAATTGTACAAATGATGAAGAGAGACTGACTTGTACAAAAAGATTAAAGGAGCTACATGTGCACATAAAATGAGGCTGAAGGATGACTAAGGAGTGCCATGAAGACGGTCTAAAAATATTTGAAAAGCGTAAATACCGAGGAATAATTTAGCTTGGTGCAGGTTATATTCAAGGAAAGGAAAGATCACTATTTAAAAAAAATGTTTAAATATGTAAGATGTTATTCATGGGATATGAGAAAACTGTAGCAGAAGGGTAGTTGAAAAAGCAATGGAATAAGAGTCAGCAGACATGAATTCAGGGGTTGGTTTTACCAGAGATAGCTGTGTGGTCTTAGGAAGGTCATTCAACCAACACGGGCCTCAGATCACTCTTGCAAATTAGTGTGAACCAGGATTAGGGATTTGTAAAGTGTCCCAACAAACTGTAAGAGTTCTGAGGATTCAGCTATATTGGATTTTTAAAACAAGTGGAGGGGAGTGCTGATTGATGAGAACCCCTTTATCTGTTTCATTTCTATACCATTAATTTCTTCAGAATAATCTTTCCAGAAAATGATTGACTTAAAAAAGTTAGCACAAGAAATTTACCAACTTCAAAAGTTTGAAAAAGGTATTGGAGATTGATTTTAGAGCCATTCCTGTTCAACAGACTCCCGACAAGGCAGAGAACTTATTAAAGTTATGCTTTTACAGAATGTTTACTAAGTCCCTCCAAGGGGCAATGTAGCAGTAAGAGAGATATGGAGCTCAAATACAACTTTTAATACAGAATTGCCAAAAATGCATTAATGAATAGAGGAATCCTTCTTCTAGTTCCTGTAAGACTGAAAGTAATTAATCCCCTTTAACATTTACTGAGAGCATCCAACAACCAATTGTTAAACTCATGATAAGTAATGTAGAAGATAAATATTTAAATTAAACAGATATTGAGTGCTTACTGTATGTGAGACACTGTCTGCCAAACTAGGAATCCTCAGTTTACTTCTTAGTGACCCTCAGTCATGTGTCTTTGTGAACAACCAGCTAACACTGCTATGGGCGCAGCCTGACTCCTGCTCCAACTTGCCACCAAAGTAAGCTGTATTGGATCCCAAACCTACTCAGACCATTTGAACTTGTCATTGTAATTATGTAAATTTAAAGAGTAAAAATGTTTTGATAAAATGCTTTGGAAAAGATCCATAAATACATCTCACATAGGAAAAAAAGGATACATTGTTCAATTAGGTATAGATAAGCAATTTTAAAATATTAGGAAAATAATTTTAAAAAGCAAAGCATTCAGCATTCACATTATTCTACAGGTGTCTTTAAGTTCTTACTCTCTAAAAAAACCCCAACTGGAAATTGTAGAGGTACCATTATAATATTATGCTTTGTAACTCAAGTCAGACACAAGGACAATAACACTCACTCAAATTTGCCTTGGCCATTTTTTTAAAGTGATAAAATATATATTTTGGTGTTTATTTATAAAAATAAACTTTATTAAGGTATAACTTATGTATAATAAATTCACCCATTTTAACTGTGAATTTTGATAAACTTTAAGAAATTCATATACCCTTGTAACTATCACCATGATCAAGTTCTACAAGTTTCTTTACCACTCCCCTCAAAAAATTTCCCTTAAACCTCATAGAGTCATATCTTTCACCTAGCCTCAGAAAACCACTGTTTTCTATAGCTATAGATTAAATTTGCCTTTTCTGAGAGTTTATAAAATGCAATTATATAATACATAGTCTTTTTTGGGTTGGGAGATGGGTCTGGCTCCTCTTACTCAGCACAATGTTTGTGAGGTTTTCCAATGTTGCTGTCCTTGTCAGTAGTTCATTTCCTTATTACTGATGGGTAGTATTCCATTGTAAAAACTAATTTTCCTTTCACTTGTTGATGGACATTTGAGTTGTTTCCAGCTTTGGGCTATTGCAAATAAAGCAGCTATGAACTTTTGGGTAAAGGTCTTAGTGTGGAAAATTTTTCATGTCTCTTGGGTCAATATATGAGAGTAAAAATGCTAAGTCATATGATAAATATATGTTTAACTTTTTAAGACACTATCAATCCATTTTCCAAAGTGATTGTAGCATTTGACATCCTTACCAGCAGTGCATAACAATTCCACTTGAACCTTCCTCTAGTTAACAATTAGTAATGTCACTCTTTTAAATCTTAGCCATTCTAATCAATGTGCAGAGATGCCTCATGGAGTTTTAATTTGTATTTCTCTGAAGACTAAAGATTTAGAGCATTTTCCATTTGCTTACTGGTACTTGTGCATTTTATTTAGCAAAATGTCTGTTAAAATACTTTGCCTGTTTTTAAAATGAATGGTTTACCTTCTTTTTGTGTTCCAAAAGGTCTCTTTATATTCTGAACACAAGTGCATTGTCAGATTCACATATATTGCACTTATTTTCTCCCAGTATATGTCATTTAATTTTTTAAATGGTGTCTTTTAAAAAGCAGAAATTTAAAATTTTTTATATGATCCAATTTGTCTTTTTGGGGGGACTATTTTTTAAAAAAAAATCTTCTTTAGAAAACATTTGCTTTTCCCAATGTCATAAAGATTTTCCAGTATAAGTTTTCTAGGTTAGCTTTCACATTTAGACCTATAATCCAAAATATGTACAAGACCTTTATAGTGATAAATGCAAAGCATTGTTGAGATAAATTAAATAAAAATCTAAATAAAGGGCTAGACATACTATGTTCAGGTATTGGAACTCAATATTATTAAGTTGTCATTTCTCCCAATTTGATGTATTAAATGTTTTATTGGTATAAATGGCCAAACTGATTGTAAGATTTGTATAGAAACTAGAGGCCCGGTGCATGAAATTCATGCAAGGGCCTCAGCCCTCGCAGACCTGGCTGCCTTGACCGGCCCTCACAGCCCTGGCTTCATCCAAAAGGTCATCTGGATGGTTGTCTGAAATATCATTCAGCTGTTTGGTCTAATTAGCATATTAGCTCTTTATTATATAGGATGCAAAACATTAAGTTGAAGCACTTATACTACCTGATATCATGATTTGCTCTACCTGATATCATGATTCCCCAAAGTTCATGGTGATTAGCTCATTGGGCCCAAATGCATTAAAGAAGATTCTATTGTATTTTTCCCATAAAATTTTGACATATAATGTAAAGGTTTTAGTTCAAATAACATGTTCAGGAAAACACTGTACTTCCTTTACTTATTTCCTCTATTATGACTATAAAACCAGCATTTTTTTTTTCATGGTGCATATCAGTGAAACATACTGATGCCTTTTTATTTATTTTCTTCCTCCAGAAGGGCATTTGTACATATCTTATCAAATAAATAGATGTTTTGCCTCATATTGTTTATTTTCTAAAAACAGTAATTGTGCCTGGTCATGGAAACTAGGAAGAGGTAGAGAGAGGATATGTAGAGAGGTTTTTATATTTTATCAAGAGATCAGAATTAGTACCTGGTTTTTGATGTTAAACAAACAAGAAAACCCACACACACTTTTTCTTTTTTCCCTGGCGGGGGAAGATGATAATCATTTTGCAACTCACAAGAATCAAATTTAAAAGTGTTTCATTATGATGAAGTCATCTCTCATGGATCACTACAGAAATATATAAATTTTACAACCTGCTGAGTACATCAAATAAGTGTAACTGTACAATCACAATCTGAAAAGAAAAGACTTCTAAATGGTTCTTGCCCTGTTAATTCAGGTTTTTCATTTCTTACCATTTATCACGCCTGAAATATTTAAAGTTATGAGATCCTAAGGTATAAAGCACTCCTTATAAAGGCAAGTTCTCACTAGTAAGTGAAAGTAATTTTCCTAACAGTGGAATAAAATATTCATAATGGATTAATGTGAAAGAGTAGAGACACAATGAAATGTAATTTATCTTTATTAAAATTAATGTCAGACATTGGGCTTCAAAAGGTTTCTTCTAATAGAAAACATGAATGTAGCAAAACAGAAAACATTACTTTTTTCTTGGATACCTAAAATGCAAAACATAGTCTGAAGTCCACAGGTGGACCCATTTACTCATTGTTATTATTATGAGCAAATTAAAGTACAGAGCCCATTGGACAACATAGTTCCTTTGCAAAAGCAACATGTAGTGAACTATGGCAACAGAGTAATTGGCTTGATGATGTCTCTGTTAATGTTCACATTAGTTCTCATATACACAACCTGAAGAAAATTGCCTCACAATCTATTAGTATCTGGGGATACATTTTGACCCTGGCTGGGCATGGATACCAATGCTGATGTCTGTGGACATTCTGCCTGAGAAGCTAAAGGCACATTTTTAAATAATTCTTTAGTATCAACAAACTAAAGCCAATGATGGACACTGTATGATAGTCATTAATTATTTACCTTCAGAAATGCGAGATATAGAAGACCTAAGAAGAAATTTTCAGATATTATTACAAAATGGCACTGTTGTATTATTATCAAGCAAGCATAAGGATTACTCCAAATTATGAGTTTTAGCAAGAGATAAAGTCAGCATGACTACAACCCAAAGGGCTATTGCAAATTCTGGTGTTTAGCAGGCTCACAGGTAACACTGTTTCATCCATTCAGAACTGATTTATCAAGGGTATTTTGTGACCCCAAAGTAACTAAATCTCATATTTAGTTAGGAGGTAGCCCATTCTCCTGGATGGGAACCAATTTTCAAGAACTTCTAAATTTATTTTGACAATCCTCCCTCCAAAGTTTCCCCAGAATTTCATCTCCTAAGGAATTATGCATTGACATACCATTTAAGGTTTCAAGCCCTCCTATACATCTTCTAAGAACCAGTACAGATCCTCCAGTCTTAAAGGGAATTATATGAGTTTCTTTTATGACTTGTTCCTCGAGTGCTTCAAGTTTTCCAATCTCTTTGTCTTTGCTTAAGTTACTCCTACCTTCTTGATGCCCTGCATCCCATTTACACCAATCACAATCATACATTACTGTCCAATGCCTATCTCAAATGCTGCCTTTTCCAAGAAGCCAGATAAGAAATAAGTGGTTTTCTTCTTTCGTTCCTTCTTCCCTTTCCCTCTCTCCCTCCCTCAGTCTATCCTCCTTCCTAATTCTCTCTTACTAATGAATAATACAATGTTTCCTCTTCTGTGAATTCTTGGTCCATTTTTCTAGTGGGTTGTTCATGAAGCTTTTTTGTACCACCAAATCATACAAAATGCCCCCTTTTTCCATATTAATGTAGAGATATTTTACTCTTTTTAGGCAAACACATTAATTCATTTTGTGCTACAGGCATTTATATATTTGCCTCATCTCCCCTGCAAGATCTTGAGGAACTTTTATTGCAAAACTATGCTTACTTATTTATGTATTCCCTGTGAATCCTAACCAATGCCTGCTATCAGAAGAACTTCAAATACATATATGCAATGGCAAGCCATCATTTTTAAAAAATAATTTAAAAAAACTTTACTTAGGACAGCAAGTCTTTGCAAGAAATGAGTTTGATATGTATGCCAGCTAATATTCTCATAGTAAGAGTTGAAAGGTACATCTTTAATTTGTCTATAGGAATTATGTCTTGCTGCTGTCAAATGAAGGAATAAAATTAATTCAACTTTCATAACAGAAGTTAAATATATGTAGAATCAGAGATCCAACTAAACATTCAAAGTTGGATTAGGGGAGACTGGAAAGTTTGGTGTAGCAACTAAGAAACTACCTTTGTGATTAACAGCAGCCCACAATCTATCAAGCTACTATGTTTGAAAATGAGGATCCATTACACCTATATAAGTATTAACACAGTAAAATAAAGAGCTTTACACTCACCACTAGGGAAGAATAACATTCCCCACATATTCTAAGCCATATTTCTATATTAAAAAGAACAACTTAGAAGTGTAGTTTCTGAAGTCATTCTTTGACTTGTACTTGGCCAAGTCACCTAACCTATCTGGGCAGAAGTCTCCTCACTGTGCAACATGGATATAATTATACCTACTTAATCAGAGTTGCTGTAGGATTACATATATTAATGCATAAAAATAATGTTGAATAGTACCTAGCACAGCTACAAATGCTATTTTATGGTAATTGTTCTAATTTTTTTACACAACCAACATAGAAATCTAATATTATTTTGCTTGTGTTTTATTCCTTGATCATAACTCCCCTTCACAACCCGTAGATAAACGTTAACCTAAATCATTGTTTAGCTTTACATATTTTGAACCTCAGAGAATTAATGTCATACTAATTTTTGCTTAATGTTATGTTTGCAAAATTTCTTCAAGATGATTTTATCAATGGCAATAGTATATATCACAAAAATGTGATTATTGCTCTTGTCAAAGATATACAGATTCATCATAGATCACTTGGAAATAACACTGCTGAGAACTTGTTTCCTATAAATTGTATTTTCTTATAACAACAGATCAAGATAGTTGACTAAGAACATCACTGTATTCCAAGATTCTATTGAAATAAAAGCATACAGGTACCAAACACAATAGCAACAAAAAGAAAGTGAAGGAAAGAGAAAGAGAATGTATGTGGTGGAGGGAGGTCACAACAGACAAAATATTTCAATTTATGTCTGTACTGAATAAAAGCAAAGGAGAAGAGGTTAAATTAGTGGAACAGGCCACCTCTTACAATACGGTAGGTTGGAGCTGAGAAAGAGGTAAAAAGAAGACTTATCTGTGGACCATTTAAATAACACAGATTTTTCTCAAGGAATTCCTAGACATGCTGACTTCAATTTCATTCTAAATCACAGGGTTGGAAAAGGTGGACAAAGGCTTCATCTGCCCCATACCTAGAAGGCATTGCAATATTTCCGAAGGCTACAAATCATTTCAAAAGCCCACGAGGAGGATCTGCAACAATAAACCAGAGCCCAAATCAGCCAAAATCACTCTGGAGCCAAGTGGTGTCTGGGTGTAAGACTGCCTAAGACCAAAAACACTGCTGAATATTTGCTTCCCCCATGTCACAGCTGAGACTAAGTGGGAAGAGGACAAATGGCAGCAGTAATTTCTCACTTCTCTTTCAGAAAATAAAAACAGGTGATCAGTGGGGAGGAGTTCTGAAATTCATCTGCAAGAAATTTAATCTGGGCTGCTTACCTGCCTACCAGGGTTGGCAGAACCAAGAGTATATTAGGAAGAACTTTTTTGCAAAACATTGACTCATAAAATTTTTGAGGCCAAAGAGGCAATTTTAACAAATCTTTCTGAGTTCTAGACTCCAGGTCCTTGACCTTCAATACAGGGATCTATTTACTCACAACTTTCCCTACCTGTTCTTTTGAACATTTTGATTTTGCTAGTTAATTCTATTTCATTTTTTAAAAAGTATTTCATGGTTATAAAAATAGTACATGTTCATTGTGGATAACTTAAAAATTAAGGAAAATTATGGAGAGCCCTGGCTAGTTTGGCTCAATGGATGAGCTTTGGCCTACGGACTGAAGGGTCCCATGCCTGGCATTGTGGGCTTGATCCCCAGTAGGGGGAGTGCGGGAGACAGATGATCAATGATTTTCTCTGATCATCATTGATGTTTCTATCTCTCTCTCCCTCTCCATTCCTCTCTGAACTCAATAAAAATATATTTTTTAAAAAATATGGAGAAATAATCATAATGATCATTGAGGAAATCTATATTTTAATTGGATTACTTAAAAACTTTCTATACATATTTTTTTACATAACTTTGATCACCTTGAATGCACAAGTTTAACCTATTTTCCCCCAAAAGAGCATTTATATAAATATAGGATGTCCCAAAAAATGTGTACGCACTTTAACATCTGATAGCTCAATTTGAAAAATGAAATGTATTTTAATAAACACTGCTTTTATAATTATTCAAAGTATGTGTATACATTTTTTGGGATATGCTATATATTAAATTCTTCATATTTTATAGTATTTTAATAATATCTCATCACTTGAGATATTAAAACAAGTATTTTTTTATTGTCACTTAGACTATGCATTTGTCATATACATTGTTCCTCAGTAAACATTATTGCAAGTAGATGTTCAAGTTTCTATTTCATTAGGACATGTCTCTTTATATATACATTCATCTGTCTGTTTTTCTGTCTATCTACATTGCAAAACATGAAACATTTAATGTTCTTGCACAATATTGCCAAATAATTTTCCAGAAGGGTGAGCCAATTTATACTCCCAACAGCTGCAAATAAGAGTAGTTTCTTTTCCTAAATCTTTACTAATTTCATAGATGAAAAATTTGACTTCGGCTGTTTTAATTTTCATTTCCTACTACTAAGAATAAAATTTAATTATCCATTTGTATTTACTTGCTTACAAATTACTTACATTGTTTGTTTTTTCTTATTGGGATTTCAATAATTGCATAAAATTTTTTCATGTCATATTGACAATATTTATTGCAATCATTTATCATATTTATTGAAAATATAATCCCCATTTCTTTCTTAATTTTATCTTTAGCACTATTTACATATAAACACATAAAATTTTGTTTACATATTTACATATAAAATTTTTGTTGTCAAATCTATTGATAATTTATTTTCTGTTTTTTTTTTTCCCTTATTGCTTTCTAAGCACAAAGAAAATCCTTCCTCAATACTAGATTGGGTCAATATTTATATTTTACTCCAGGCTTATTTTTAATTAGTTAATTTTTAAAGATTAAATTATTTAATCCATCTGTATTGGGAATAGTGTGAATTAAGGAACTATCTTAATATTACTTTAAATTAGCATATAATTTTAGGAGAGGTCTGTGGCTGGTCCCGTCTACCTCTCTTAATCAGGGAGGTAATTCCTATTCTGCTCGTCCAAACCAACCATGCAGGGGTACCCTAAATCATAATCCCCCTAACCCTGCTAGGATAGTTCAATGAATCTCATGTCTACCTTTGCTATCTGGCCATTTGACGCCTGTATAGACACACAATGATTTTCCAACTGTTGGTATGTAACCCCATCCTTATATCTGACATATCATTCTGAAAATATTTTAGACCATTTCTCTTTCTCCATGACTTTAAAATAGATTAGTCCAATACATACAATAGAAATTGTATCACAATAAAGGTGATTTAACTTGGTTAATTCATTTAAGCATTTTGTCTTGTACCTATACTACATTTATTGTTATGTTTTGGACAACTCTATCGAGAGATTAATCAGGCCATTTAATTGCCTGAAACAAACATAGAATAACTTCTGAAGAATCAGATTAGAAAAGTCAAGATCACTGGGTCAGGGAATGATGATATGGCTTAACTATAAGAATCAGACTCAACAGTATATTTAAATTTCTAGGTATAAATCAGTTGAGATATCTTTTAAAAAATAATTCTGCTGATAATCAAAGATTTTAACTATATATGCATGTAATTTTCAGGGATGGAATCACTGAAATGCTAGGTCCATGTAGAGGATAGCATTCTTGAATTCAGGGCACAGGATGACACGGAGCGGCTCCAATTTCAAGAAGGGCTAAATACCTTCAGGCTCTTGACCATATGCTCCCCAAACCTATCAATGTTCCTCCTGGACTCTTTTCAAACTCAGCAAATGCATCCTTTCCACTGAAGTCACTGGGATGGATAACAATCTTCACAGGTCATCTAATCCATGCACCTGCCTTTAGGCAGGGCTGCTCATAAAACCACCCCAGACAGATGCTTCTTTGCTGTTCTCAAAATTCCCCAGGGAAGGTGGTTCCACAGGCTATCACAATAATACATTCCCATGTTGCCCAGTCACCCCTAGGACACTGAATCCTAAGCATTTAGTTAATAGCAGGTGGCAATGAGACAACTCTTTGTCTCTCTCTGAGGAACTGGAAGTTGGCCAAATTAGCCATGGGGCAATTGCCAAAGGGACCCCAATGCTGCTCTGAGCTTTACAAATATCAAATTAAATGGGGGGTATTTAGTGTTCCCAGCTGTAAAAATACCAAATTCAGTAATGAGCAGGGCAAGTTTTAAAATGCTCAGTCAGGAATTTATATGTTAGTAATAAAGTTCAAGGCTTGATTTATTTCTACTTAAAGAATTAGAAAAATTTAAAAAAAGCACCTTGGAAATAAATTTCTAAATAATTCTTAGATGGAAAAACAACTGAATTATAAAATATTTATAATAAATTTAAAAATATATTTCAAAACCTATGGGATACAGATGAAGTCAGAGAAACCTTTATAAATGTGCATGTTTTCATTATTAAAAATCAAGAATAAATAAACTAACATACAGATTAAGCTACTATAAAAATGAACAATTAAATAACCTAAAATAAAGTAGAAAGTAGAAATTAATAAAAGCTAAACACTAACAGTAATAAGTTAGAAAACAAATTACACACACACATAAATACCCAAGAAAACTCTTAGGAAAGTTTAGCGAAGGCCGTGGTCAGCAAACTGTGGCTCGCGAGCCACATGCAGCTTTTTAGCCCCTTGAGTGTGGCTCTTCCACAAAATACCACAAAATACCACGTGTGGGAGTGCATGTACAGTGCGATTGAAACTTCGTGGCCCATGTGCAGAAGTCGGTATTTTGTGGAAGAGCCACACTCAAGGGGCCAAAGAGCCACATGTGGCTCTCGAGCCGCAGTTTGCCAAGCCGCAGTTTGCTGACCACTGAGCTAAGGGAAAAACAGGAAGAGTAGACAAAATAAAGAGAAAGATATAAATGTAGACAAAGATATTTTTTAAAATTATAAGCGAATAATGTGCCTATGACAACATGCTAACACAATTAAAAATCTTGATGAAATGAATGATTTTCTAGCAAAATATAAACTACCCAATGGATTCATTCCACCAGAAGATAGATAGATAGATAAATAAACAATAGACAAACAAACAAACAAATAAATAAATAAATAAATTTCAGTGACCCAATAATCACAAAGAAATTTTAAAGTGTGCTAAATATTTATTACTAAAAAAGATGTGGATTTTGTTGTTGTTGTTGTTAATCCAGAGGATATTTTCCCCAGATTTTTAGAGAAAGTGGAAGAGAGGGATGGAGGATGGGAGAGAGGGAGGGAGGAGGGAGGGAGGGAGAGAGAGAGAGAGAGAGAGAGAGAGAGAGAGAGAGAGAGAGAGAGATGGGGAGGTTGTCTTGAGAGAGACACATTAATTGATTGGTTGCCTCTGAATTTGCCCAGGCCTGGGCCTGGGATAGACCTGAAACCAAGTTATATACCCTTGACCAGAAATGGAACCCGTGACCATAGGTCCATAGGCTGATGCTATAACCACTGAGAAAAACTGCCCAAGGCTTCACCTTTATTTTATGATGAAGAAATATGAATCAGATACCTTATAAATGTTTACCTCTTCTTTTTTCAGTAGGATACTCTTCTATGATCTATATTGATTAGTCTAATGGTCATCATCAGCATTAATATTACAAGCTGCAGTCTATAGTGGTTCCTAGAAGAAGGGGCTTTTGAAATATAAATGCAAGTGTATCCTCAGAACTATTACAGCACATTGCCTCCTAGCCAGATCTTAGAATAACTTTATTCATTTCTGAATTGTATCACACCTGATTCTCACTGTTTGAAATTAATGTTTCCACTTGGGAGCCTGTTTATTTTCCAATTCTGAAAAATCTATGCTTTGATGAACACATCCTTCACCATAGTATCAGTCACAAGATTCCTCAGTTCCCTTTAGTGTCCTCCATGGAGATTTCTACCAAAACAAATTCTGAAACTCCTGTATTAATTATTTTCAGAAAACAAACTTTCATGAGACTGACTGGAATGGGGTTACAAATATAAAACCTTTCCTCCTGACCACTTCTCTTTACCCATATACTCTTTAACACATATGGTTCCCCTAATCTTTCTTCCCTCTCTCTTCTTCTTTCTTCTAGTACTTTACTGTAAATAAAAAAGAAGGAAACGAGAGGAGATAGTGAGGGAGAATGGAAGGAAACAATGAGGGAAGGGAGGGAGGGAGGGAGAAAGAAAGGGGGGAAGGAAGGGAGGAAAGAATGAAGCACTAAATGAAGGACTGGACAAGGATGACCAATGTAGATGGGAACCAGGCTGGGTCTCTAATAACCTATAAACTGAAATGTTCCATATAAAAAGGATTAAGCTTATTTGGGAATCAGCAAATTTGTCAGAATGACCTCTCCCACAGTGGAACTATCGGCACCATAAAAGTTTTAGGCAAATCTCA
The DNA here is from genome assembly GCF_000147115.1 of Myotis lucifugus. Classification (NCBI taxonomy): domain Eukaryota; kingdom Metazoa; phylum Chordata; class Mammalia; order Chiroptera; family Vespertilionidae; genus Myotis; species Myotis lucifugus. Next base: position 6,366,803 of record NW_005871062.1, read on the forward strand.
AGTTTTCCTTTACTCCAATTTTATAATCAAAAGGAATAGTTGATTCTAACAATCAGGCTTGTGGGAGGCACCTCCATGAATGTCACAAGGATCAGCCTCGCACTGTTATCTCTAGAGAAACTTTGGAAATTTACCAGGAGGGCATTGTGGTTGGCAGCAAAATGATTTCCAAAAGACGATCATGTCCTAATCCCTGGAACCTGTGAATATGTATGTGACAAAAGGGACTTTTCTGATGTGTTTAGATTAAGATGGTTGAGATAGGGACATTATCTAAGATTACTCAGTTGGATCCAATCTAATCACACGGGTGGTTAAAATCAGAGAACCTTTCCTAGCTATGGTCAGGGGGAGACTTGACTATAGAGAAATGGCCAGTGATGATGTGTTGCAGATTTGAAGATGAAAGAAGGAAGCCAACACATAAAAAATGGGGCAGTCTCTAGAAGTTGGAAAAGGAAATAAAATGGATTATTTCTTGGAACATTCAGAAAGTAATGCAGCCCTGCCAACACCTTGATTTTTAGTCCATAGAGACCCATGCTGAAATTCTGACCTACAAAACTAAAAAAATTATAAATTTGTGTTGTTCTCAGTGACTAAGTTTTTAGTAATTTATACACCTGCAATTGAAAACTAATACAGGCATCATAAAGTAATATTGACACAATAATTTATAGTTCAGAAAATACTCTCATATAATATCAAACTAGTTTGAGAGTGAAGAAGGGAGGAGAAGCCATATAGTATTCTCATTTTTGCCCACCCATGCCCTACATTCGTATCTTTTTGAAAAATGATTTGAAGTATGGTTATAGATGTTACGTCCAGTCATACTTCCTTACCAAATTTCCCAAATTTACTCTTCTTATTGCTCCTAGACTAATGAGTACCAAGATATCTGTTACCTTGGGGAATTCTTTTTTTTTAAATATATTTTATTGATTTTTTACAGAGAGGAAGGGAGAGAGATAGAGAGTTAGAAACATCGATGAGAGAGAAACATCGACCAGCTGCCTCCTGCACATCTCCCACTGGGGATGTGCCCGCAACCCAGGTACATGCCCTTGACCGGAATTGAACCTGGGACCCTTCAGTCCGCAGGCCGACACTCCATCCACTGAGCCAAACCGGTTTCGGCTACCTTGGGGAATTCACTCAGTTCATAACTACCATACACTTCGCAAATAAATGATGCAAAAATGAAATAAGGTTTCCTGCGATAATGGAAAGAACTAGATTTCAGCCTGAGTACTGCACTTTGGTAGTTATGATTTACACTCCTATTTCTCCATGGACATCATTTTCTTCATCAAAAAATGACAGAATTAACCTCAGCAATCCTGAGAAAGAACAAAGTTGGAGGGATATCAAACTATATTACAAAGCCACTGTTCTCAAAACTGCCTGGTACTGGCACAAGAACAGACGTATAGATCAATGAAACAGAACAGAGAACTCAGAAATCAACCCAAGCCATTCTGCTCAATTAATATTTGACAAAGAAGGTAAGAGCATACAATGGAGTCAAGACAGTCTCTTCAGTAAATGGTGTTGGGAAAATTGGACAGATAATGTAAAAAAATGAAACTAGACCACCAACTTACACCATTCACAAAAATAAACTCAAAATAGATAAAAGACTTAAACATAAGATGGGAAACCATAAAAATATTAGAAGAATCCATAGGTAGCAAAATATCAGACATATGTCATAGCAATATTTTTACCAATATAGCTCCTAGGGCAATGGAAACTTAAGGAGAAAAAAACAAATGGGACTACAGCAAAAGAAAACATCAACAAAACAACAAGAAAGCCCACTTCATGGGAGAACATATTTGCCAATGTTATCACCGATAAGGGTTTAATCTCCAAAATTTATAGGGAGCTCAAACAACTTAACAAAAATAAGATAAACAATCCAATAAAAAATGGGCAAAGGACCTAAGTAAACACTTTTCAAAAGAGGACATACAGAAGGCCAAGAGACATATGAAAACGTGCTCAGTCACTAATCATCCAAGAGATGCAAATCAAAATGACAATAAGGTACCAACTTACACCTGTCAGAATGGCTATCATCAACAAATCAACAAATGGCAAGTGCTGGTGAGGATGTGGAGAAAAAGGACCCTCGTGCACTGCTGGTGGGAATGCAGACTGGTGTAGCCACTATGAAAAACAGTATGGGGTTTCCTCAAAATATTAAAAATGGAACTCCCATTGGACCCAGTAATCCCACTTCTAGGAATATAACCCAAGAACCCAGAAACACTAATCAGAAAGGATATATGCACCACTGTGTTCATAGCAGCACAATTTACAATAACTAAGATTTGGAAACAGCCTAAGTGCCCATCAGTAGATGAGTGAATTAGAAAACTGTTGGTACATCTACACAGTGGAATACTACACTGCTGTAAAAAAGAGGGAACTCTTACCATTTGCAACAGCATGGATGGAACTGGAGAGCATTTTGCTAAGCAAAATAAGCCAGTTGGAGAAAGATCAGTGTCACATGATCTCACTCATTTGTGGAATATAATGAACAAAATAAACTGATAGATCCAGAGACATAGAAGCATCAAACAGACCATCCAACCTCAGGGGGAATGCAGGATGGAGGGATGCGAGGGGGGTGGGGAGTGATAGATTAACCAAAGGATTTGTATGCATGTATATAAGCATAATCATGGACACAATAGTAGGGTTGATGGTGAGGGCATGTGCTGGGGAGTTGGAAGAAGCCCGGAGAGGTCAATGGGGGAAAAAGGATTCATATGTAATACTTTAAACAATATATATTTTTTAAAAAAATGACAGAATTAGGAGATGATTTCAAGGTAATTTCCTCTCTAAACACACATAAATTCTTTTTTTTTAATTTCATTTTGTTGTTTAAAGTATTACAAATAGTAGTACATATGTCTCTTTTTTTCCCCCATTGACCTTCCCCCAGCCTCCCCTACTCTCCCCGACACATGCCCTTACCCCCCCGCCCCCCCCCCAGTGTCTTGTGTCCATTGGTTATGCTTATATGCATGCATAGAAGTCCTTCGGTCGATCTCTTACCCCACTCCCCTAACACTCCCCAGCCTTCCCGCTGTAATTTGACAGTCTGTTCAGTGTTTCTATTATCCATAAATGAGTGAGATCATGTGGTATTTTTCTTTCACTGCTTGGATTATTTCACTTAGCATAATGCTCTCCAGTTCCATCCATGCTGCTGCAAATGGTAAGATTTCCTTCTTTTTTATAGCAGCATAGTATTCCATTCTATAGATGTACCATAGTTTTCTAATCCATTCATCTGCTGATGGGCATTTAGGCTGTTTCCAAATCTTAGCTATTGTAAATTGTGCTGCTATGAACATAGGGGTGCATATATCCTTTCTGATTGGTTTTTCTGTTTTTTGGGGGATATATTCCTAGAAGTGGTATTACGGGGTCAAAATTTAAAAATGGAACTGCCATTTAACACACATAAATTTTTAAGTAAGCATGAAGAGCTTGAAAAGTTTTCTACCTGATGGTGGGACCATGATAAACTACACACACACACATAGAATGATTTTCTGAAGATCTGCTTATTTTTTTTGAAAATAAAAAGTAATCTTTAAATCTATATATTTGCTTTGAAAATGTGGTGGATTATTGAAATGGATGGATTATTCACATAGCTGTATTCAGTAGCAGTAATGCTGATGTGCAAAATTAAAATACACAAAAAACACACCAAAAATGTAATTGACTTAACTTGCATTTCTGCATACCTAAGCACTTCCTGTTTTGAACTCTGAGAAAAATGACAGCAATACTTTTTTTCTCACACCATAAGTTCCTTGAATCTGTTCTCATGAAATTTCCAGCTCCATTATCCCCTGTGAAGTGGCTTTATAAAATTATCTAGGCTGTTAGTAATGTTATATGGTAATAAAAGTGGTTATCCCCTCTACTTTTTATAAACCATTAATGTGATGCTACCTCTGTTTAACAGTAGTCACCCATTCTCACTTTGCACAGAAAAAATCCTTTCTATGATATATCACACCAGAGTTTTCATCATTGAATGTGATGTTCTCTGCCTGACCATGCCCCACCACTTTTTCTTCAACTCAATTTTGCTTCAGTCCCAGAGAACTTCTTTCAACATCTTACTGTTCCAAAATTCACTGGGTCTTTTTTTTGCCTCTTTTCTTCTGCACATGATATTTCTTCTATACTTGGAAAAATTACCTTCGTCTCTAATGGAAAAATTCTGTTCCTTTCTGAAGATTTTACTCAGATCTCACCCCTTAATGTGGCCACTCACCCCAGGGCCCCCAGACATTCTCTCTCATAGTCATATGTACAGAGCTACTTTATAACATTTACACATGGTAAAATGATTATTATATATTTTTCCTTTCCTTAACCTCTAGTAGTCAAGAAGTTTCTTGGGAACAGAGACCTCTGAACTTAATTATTTATAGCCGCTTTCCCCCCCAGAAAGGATTTATAGGAACTCTTGATTCATCCCACCTAGGTTAGTGATGGACATAGAGTAGGCTCTCAATAAATATTTGCTTACCAACCAAAATCAAATACCTTATAATGTACTGTGTCATTACTAGACATACTGACTCACTAAAGAAGAGAGATCACAGAAAACTGAGATTATTCACCTGCTGAGTTTCACTATTTCTGCTATTTGTTTAGTTATCAAAGAATCAGAAATTGAAAAGAGAACAAAATGCTATGTTACCTACAAGTCTACTATTATGAACATGTGTATTCCATATTGATGAACTGCTACTTAACTAGAAACAAGTGAATATATGTAGAGCAGCATAATGTAATGAAGGTATTCTCTCTTTACCAACTGACTTGTTATGGGATCTCAGGCAAATCAATGACTCACCTCTGACTCTTCTCCCTGCCCCCTCCCCCCTTCTAGTCCTCTAGAACGACTGAGGAGAACACAGTGCATTCCACAAAGGCAGTTTTGAGAAATAAGAAAATTGCCTAACAGTGAAAGTCAGAAGATGCAGGTTCTGCATGTACATGTGTATAAATGAGCTGCGATCTTGGGGGAAGTCGTCGCCACTCTCTGGTTCTCAGTTTTTATAAAAATGATTACTAATTCTCAAACCTCCCTCCACCCCCACTCCCCCCAGCCCCCGGCCCCCAGTTAACACCTGGAGAATATGGCACATTCCATCAGCTAAATTTTCTCAGAGTGATAGCAGTTTCTCAGCGGAGGTGGGACTGGGTTGTGTTAGGATCACAGTCTATGTATAAACAAGGTAGGCACACAAGGGTATGTAGGTATAGTGATAAAGCTCCCTCAGGGGTTTCTTAGGCTTCTACATGAGACATAGAAAACTCCCTCCATCGCCCCAAAACTATGATTTTATAATTCTACTAGAGGCCTGCTGCATGAAATACGTGAACGGGTAGGGTCCCTAGGCCTACCAGTGGTCGGCAAACTCATTAGTCAACAGAGCCAAATATCAACAGTACGACGATTGAAATTTCTTTTGAGAGCCAAATTTTTTAAACTTAAACTATATAGGTAGGTACATTGTTATTAACTTAATTAGGGTACTACTCCTAAGGCTTAGGAAGAGCCACACTCAAGGGGCCAAAGAGCCGCATGTGGCTCGCGAGCCACAGTTTGCCGACCACAGGCCTAACCAGCAATCAGGGCCGATCTGCGGGGCAACTGGCGGGCGATCAGGGCCTCCCCCCGCCACTGGCACCCGCCTTGACTGGCCTGGGACCTGCGGGCTGGGGGCAGCTCCTGCGTTGAGCTTCTGACCCCTGCTGGTCAGTGCGCATCATAGTGACCGGTTGTTCCAGCAGTTGTTCAGCTGTTTGGTCAATTTGCATATTAGGCATTTTTATATAGGATGATTCAGTATGCACAGAAAGGACAATAGTACAAAATGCAGACCATCTACAGAATATAGTTACTAACTGAGAAAAGTATTCTTATTAAAAACAGACATATATGCTCAAAAAACATGAACTTAGACTTAATTTAGGAGAATCTAGGCTTTGCCTTTTACTGTCTTATCTGTGTGACCATGCACAAGGTCCTGAACTGCCTCTGGATTGAATTTTCTCATCTGTAAAATCCAGATAGGAATGCCTCCCTGCAGTGGGGACAAGGTGTGATCAGCTGTGCAAAGCACTCAGCATGGTGCTGGGCAGAGTCAGTATTCAATACATGGCTGTCAACAGTTGTGAGGTTAAACTAGTAAAATGTACGTAAATGAAGAAGACATTCCCTGTCTTTGCAGGTTAGGGTTCCACTTCTGGTTTAGAATCTCACATCACTCAGCTCAAGATTGGGCTACCAAACACTTCTGTGAATGAAATGACTATCAACATTATTTTAATGTGTTTTATATTTACTCAATAACCTCAAAAGATCTAGTTAACATTTTAACATCTTAATAAAAAATTCCAGAAGATCTTATCTGTGGCCATCATCAGTGATTGGTTTCAAGTTTATGTGTAAACAGGACAAAGCCCAGGTAACTGACATGAGATGCTTTAAAACTTTCAGTATTGTAATAATGTAGTGGACATTTTCTGAAAATTAACTGTGTAACAGGCACTGTTGTAGGTAATTTACATGTATTACCATTAACTTATTTAACCTCAAAAATACTATCATAAATACTATTATAATCATCTCTATTTTCAAATAAGAAAACTGGTACAAAGAGAGGTCAAACTTGCTCAAGGCCACTGTGGCAATGTAGAAATTTAAATGCAGGAAGTCAGGTCTCAGATCCCAAACTCTGGGCCTCTCTGGTATGGTGGATAATAATAATATCCCTGAAAGGGCTGTAAGAATACCTGAATTCTAGACCTATCTAGGTGACCTTAAATTAGTTACTCCCTTCCTAGACTCATGGTTTCCCTGTCTAAACAGAGGGATTTGAATTAAATTTAAGGTTCCCCAGCATTAAGAATATCAGAATTATTATCCTGACTCAAATATTGACTATATCTCTCTTTTTTATGACTCTTTAACTCCAACCATCCTGTGATTTGAATGACAAAGATTAGCATCTGAAGGAGTCTCTAACCACCCCCCTTTTTTTATATTTACTTTTTTTAGCTGTTTTTTGCTTTGTTTTGTTTTTCCTGGCATGTGTTATGTTGGCAACACAATCCATTGTGTATACATCCATGTGTTTGTAAATGTTTATGTTGTTATTGCAGTGTATTTCCCTTGTTTAGAAGAAAAAAATAATTTGTAAAACAAACACAAATAGAAAGGAAACAAAATTAGGCAGACCAGATTTCACCAATAATAGGAACCTCACGGTTCCATTTGTCACACTATTTACAGTGTTATTTCCATCCTCACCATCACTGCAGCACTCATTAGCCCTTCTCCTGCTTAATTTTCTCTGTAGGATATACCACCATCTGACATACTATATATAATTTAACTTATTTATGTGTTTGTATCTCCTTCTAGAATGGAAGCCAAATGACAGAGGCTTTTTGTCTCCTCCATTCAAGGCTGTTGCACCAATGTCTACAACTGTGACTGCACACAGTAGGTGCTCAATAAGCATTAATGAAGAGGACTAAATTGCTTCTTGATATGGAAGATCTCTGGGGACTGATGGCATGTCACTATTAAACTTCTTCTGTTTTCTCACCTCACTTAATACCATCATCTACCCAAGACAAAAGCCCAAGAATGAGCCTCAAATAATCTCTCTTATTCTTGCTTAAATGTCACAACATGATTATCTTGGGTTAGGCTCTAATAGGTCCCCTTAAACTGATGCAAATGACACCCCAACTGACTTACAGGGTCCCAAATCCTCTCCTGTTTAACACCCCAACCCCCCTTAATAATACCCAGAGTGATTTTTAATTAATATCTATCAGATCATGCTGTTACCTTGTTTAAATCCTTCATGGATCTTCAGGGCCTTCAAAATGGACTCCAGACTCTTTAATAGGAAACCAAAAGCCCCTTTGAACTAACCACTGATCATCCTTTTAGTCTCATTTCCTCTCCTATACACTATTTTCTAGTCATATTGCACATTTTGTAATTCTCTCCTGGTCTCTTTATACCCACTGAATTGTTTGTCTGAAATGCCCTCGAATTCATGCTTTACCTAGAAAATTTCATTAACATTTAGCCCCAACATCAGTTATATTTAAAAACCCCTGTTTCTCCAATTTGCTAATCATAGAAGCCATGCTAACTTCTTTCTTCCCATAGCACTCTTCACCTAACTGTGGAATACATTTGTCATATTAAAATTGAGTTATTTGTAAACACTGTCTCTACTTTGTAGACTAATGTTTAATGGCAATGCCTAGTGCTGTGCTTGGCCTTCAATAACTATTGAATAAAAAAGTGAAGGAACAAACAGATGCCATATATTTTTTTAAACCTAGAAATCATTATCCTTCATGTAAAACATGTTTATAAATGAAATCAGATTCCAAACCCTTGCCAACAAACACAAAATTTAGAATTTTCCTAGTCTTACCTAAATAAATCTTGTGGCCTGTCTAGGGTATCTCTTTACTTCGCAAGTGATGGCAATGCTGAGGCCATTCCTTCCACAGGTCTCTTCTTATGTGATCTTCCAAAAAAATCCACCTTGGGCCTAATGTCTCAGTGAGAATGCTGCCATTACAGACAAAGTCGCAATGGCAACTGGATGCACACACCTGAGTTGTATTTCCTTGATCTGCCAGAGAAGAACCAGAAGCAACAGTATCTCCATGTGCCTGTGACCAGAGATGTAGAGGATAAGAGGTTCCAGGAAAGTAGGATGTGGAGTAGACTGTTCCCAGGATTACTTTAGAAGCACAAGAAAAGTTTTCTTTAAAAACAGGGTGTCACAACAGCTACCTGAAGACACCACACATCCAAAATTAGGAGTGGGAACTAAGTTGAAGAAGCAGTTAATCAGTGTCTGGCTTCCTGAACCACCTTAGTGAAATAAAATGCCAAAATTCACAGATACATTGACACTCCTGCTGATGGCCTAAAATAGCATCAACTTCCGACTTAGCGAGCCAATTGCTAGCTATTGTATTTAACTCTTCTGCCTCAATAGGGTGATCTTATTTTCAAGAGGAGTTCCCTTCTCCCTTTCTCATTTCCACTTTGGCACTGAGACAAGACTTTGCTTTTTCTAAGGCTCATTAGACTAGAAGAAGCCACTGTGGATGGATTTTTGAAAATTAAAAGTAACTATTTCTGTGTGTAAAAGAAGACACTGGATTGGGGAAAGGGGAATTCTGGAGATTAGATATGCTAAAATCCCAAGAACTAGTTCCCATTCAAGAGGGAACAGAGGAATAGAGATGTGTCTCTTAAATTTTGTTGTTAACAAAATGAGTATTGCATTCAGCTCTTGCCTTATATCACCTGGAGTGTCTCAGCTTGGCACCATTACCTTTGTAGGGGAGTCAAGAGAACATTCCTGAAGACATCTGGTGTAATGAAAACAGAGTGATGGTACACCTGGATTTCTACCTGCTGCCTGGTCAGTGATGGGACCCTTCAATTAGGGAAAACCTAATCAGATTTAAATAATTACCTAAGAGAAGCAGAGGAGAAATGAAATGGTATTTTGCAGAAGAGTAATATGATAGGCACAGACTCTGTGGGTCCAATCTGCTGCCAGGCCTAGTTAGCTGATGGTCTGCAAGCTATAATCACAGGCACAGTATATGCTGGGGTTAAGAGCCAGGCTTTGGGTTTATATTGAACTTGAAATACTTACTAGACTCTGGGAAAATTATCTGAGTTATTTTCTTTGCTTAAATTCCTCATCTGTGAAAGAATAGTGCCTATTTCATAAGGTTATAGTCAAGAAATATGAATAACACATATAAAACTTATAGTATATGGTATGTGCTCCATATATACAAATCTTATTTTATACAGAACCATTTGTGGAAATATTTAGGGTGAATGCAGATTAGAGAAAAGTCCTGGTGAAGTGCCATAGAGAGATCTAACACGTCTTCTAGCTCTGCTCCTCATTTTGCTCTTTGGGGAAGAGCTAGACAAGAAAGATATTTCTTCTCAGTGATCTTGCAATAAAATAGAGGGTATAGACATACAAACACATATTTATATGTATATCATAGAGTGTATATATACATATGTGTGTATGCATATATAGAGAAAAAATAGAAACCATACAAGTTATGAATAAAATGTAACAAAAAGAATGAGAAATAATTCTGACTTAATTGCAGACTGTGTTCTAGGGTAGATTATAGTGCCTCTGTTGGTACAAAATACTTTTTTTCTTGTTTTAAGTTATACTTGCGAGTGAAGTAGATTATACATCTGTATCTTGGACCCCAGCAGGACAACATCTTCACTTCATCATTCACATCAATAACCTGAATAAGTTAAATTCAAGGAAGCAGCAATTTCACCCTGGCCAGGGTTCTGTTGCTTTGCTGTCTTCCTACTCCCTACTGCCTGACCAAAGGACCCTGGAATCTGAGGTAGTCCCAGCTTATTCAGACTCTGATTGGCCTCTATAGAGGTGACAGGTACATTTCTGAACGGTTTGGGCAATGATTGCATGATAGGTCTCAACCTCTCTATTGGAATGTTTTAACCAAGGGAAATAAAATGCAACAATTTCAGCAGACTACAAAGAGAAAAAAAACCAAACAGGTTTTCTACTACCTACAATTATCTGCCTAGTAGTAATGCATCCTTTGTTCTTCTGAAAAACACTCTATTCTGATGATGTAGACACTGAGAGTAAAGCTCTGTGGTGGTTGGTTTTCTTTAATTTTTGTCTTTGCATTTCAGATGAGAAAGTGGGATATGATTCATCCTGCACAATCTGAGTCATTTTTGTCTCTTTTCAATTAGTTCTCCTGCATCCCACATTAAAAAGCAAGAGTAGTTTGCTCAGCAAATGAGAACATTGTGGTATGTCTTTGTGTGTTGCTTTCTCACACACAATGGCTGAAAAACATTTTTTGTATTATCTAATGATATTATCCAATAAGAAGAGAACATAATAAAAAAAAGTATTAATTCAAATAGAGGCAAGCACCAGAGGGGTTAGTTATTACAGCCTAATCATAAATGGCATAAATCAAACGAGATGCTGCTCTAGGAAGTGATACTAGCATCTCTTAATTTTTTATCTGTTAAGGTTTAAGATGCATTTTAATATATATTTATTTAAATTAATTCTCACAATAAGTATATAAAATAAACAGGGATGGTAATGATCTTTTTAAATAGGTGAAATAATAGGAACTCAGGAAGATTAAGAGGTTATATATAATTGCTGGAAGTACAAGTAATTTAATTCAGAAAACCTAACTTCAGAATTTTGTTCTATCTCTTAATCTTTTCTTGGATAAACTGATTTCTCTGGCAACACAATAACTCTCATCTTAAAACTGGTAACCATAGCACATTGCAAATGTCGAATGTCACCGATGTAACACAAAGAAGATATAAGACTTACACTGGGATTTCTTGACTCCAAGTCCAGTGTTTGTGTCACTATGCTATGTAACAAAAGAAAAATTATTTATCTTTATGGTGGTGCTGTATTATCTCCACTAAAGGCCATTGTCACATTAATGTTTACCAATATCAATATCACTATCTATGCCAAAGTACTGTTAGCAAACCACATTGTTACTGACCCAGGAAAACCTTAAACAGTGACACTAAGTTAATCCTTATATTCTGCAATCCTATTTTATTTATTTAATTTTATTTTTTTAAATATATATAATTTATTTCAGAGAGGTAGGGAGAGGAAGAGAGAGATAGAAACATCAATGATGAGAGAGAATCATTCATTGGCTGCCTCCTGCACACCCTCTACTGGGGATCGAGCCCACAACTGGGCATGTGCCCTTGATCAGAATTGAACCCGGGACCCTTCAGTCCCCAGGCCAACACTCTACCCACTGAGCCAAACCGGCTAGGGCCTATTTTATTTTTATTAACTGACACTTAAAACGCTATTTTAAATGCAAACCTTAAGAAACGAGGAACAGTACTGAACAGAGTATAAAGTGGTCTATGAAATATAATCCTTGAGTTTCTTTCTCAATTTTTCTCAGGCACTCTGAAGCAAGTACTGTTGTAATTCTGCATAAGGGAGTTGCTTTCCTATTCACCTACTCTTTAAAGAGGAAATATATATATACATGTATTTGAGGTAAATAAATTAGGCCAAAGGATCCCAGTAGATCATGAAGTCTATTTCCTGAGATGAGAGACGAGGTTCATGGAAAAGGGCTGGCCTAAGACATCACAGCAAGTCAGTGGGACAGGGTCAGGCCCAGAATCTGCTCTCTGAATGTTCCATACTTGGCTCTTTCCACCACTGCACTGCCTCTCATATAACATGACAATAGAAATTAGCTCACTGGGTAACCTTAAAGACATCACTTTGCTATGGTGTGCATCAAATTGTCTTCTTGTTGACTTATATCCAAATATCTCAATATTTTGCATATTAGAGGGTTCATGGATAAGTATTTTTTAATTTAAATATGGTATTTAGTTTAATATCTTTTAGGGGGAAAGCAACAAGTGCTTCAACCTATAAAATCAAAGTATGAATATTGTTGACATGGATGAAGATAAAGTAGGTTAAAAATTAATTTATTTAAACAAAAATGTTAGGCAAATGCAAGTATAGATAGTTTACATATAGGGTAAAACTATGAAGGTGCCCTCTAATGACCAGAGAAAAGGAAGCTCTCAAACTAGAAGATTTCTGACTTTGCCATTATCCTAAGGCTGAATAGGAGAGAAAGAGAGAGGCAGTGGAGGTTAATGTTATCCATTACCACCTGCTTACTGCACCAACTTGGCCTCCCACAACAAGTCACTCTTACACAGTGTTTCTGTTCTTTCTTGCTGAATTTTAATAACTGATGCTCACTTCCAGATAGGAGTAGAGCTGGGTCCAGGACTCTCATATATTACAGGCTTGATAGAGAAACAAATGAGGACAGAGATAAGAGCTGTGCAGTGCTGTAATAAATCTGGGGGACTTAAATGCAACATGACTGACAACAGATTCATACCTAGGAAGAAGATCAGGATGAGGTCATTAACTGGGACCTGTTTCTGGGACCTCCCAGTTAATTGGCATTGCATCTTTTCAGCTTGTTTTTGTTTAAGAGCCCTCACTGTCTTCCTTGAAAATTTTAACCATGGCCTCTTCTCCCCAGCTATGGTGTCTTCATATGGACTCCTCTGGCATTTTATGTCCCACAGGTCAGCTGGTAATAGTGGCAAAAGCCCCTGAACCTAAATGAAAAAGAATGTCTTTTCCATTGCCAGTAATGAAATCTACTTTCCATTAAAACCCTTGGTGCTAGAGGATTTAACAAATGCTTTCTCTTCTAGGTCATGATGGTAACTCATTTCTATTATCTCCCATAGTGTACACTACAATGATTGGTGTATAGTAGGCACTCAATAAATATTTGTAGATAAATGAACCCATTTAATTAAAAGAACAACAGATGCCTACCAAGTAGAACTCCACAGATGTTCAAACAATGGCTTTGCTGACAGTTAATTAAATATGCCTTCTGACAATTCTAATGTCACTTCAAAGTCTGGAAGGAGATGATTATCTGAGGGTTTTAGAGAAAGTTATGGGGAAAGTGCTGGTGGGGGTGAAAAAGGGTGGTTTGGAGGGAAAGGGAGTTGAGTTCACAGTTACCAATATTTGTATGTTTAAGATCAGAAAATGCTAATTAGTACGTGTAGGTTGCAGGTCTCAGTTCTCAGTATACAACCATAGATAACCTATGAACTAAGACTTTTTTTTTCCATGCACAATGTGTATCCTACCAGCTTTTTCTCGTCCAGAATGTCAAATTTGTTTTCACAGTTGTTAAAGGAATCTCTTCTCTATTTTTCTTTTCATTCTTTGATAAAGAGAATGATGACCCCAATATAACTGAATGAGTAGGTGTCTGCTATTTGTATTAAGACAGGATACACATCAATCCTGGGTGGTGTTTCTTTCACATCTTTGGAGAAACCTAGTGATCTTTTAGAACTGGTTGCTATGTAAAACACATTTAACCTTGGGGAAAGGATGTTTCTTTCAATGTGATTCCCTGCCCATCTGACCCAATTAGATTAGACCAGATGAAAATTGTAGTATTGGGAACCAATGACTACAAATGAACTCTAGACTGGGCCGGGGGGGGAGAGGAAATGGGGTTTAGAACTTTAAAAGAAAATCTTAACTATGTAACCATCCATTGACCAATTTCAATCCTAATTTTCACAAACAATGCATGCAAAAGAGATCAAGTCCAAAGGTGTCCATCTAATTTTGATTTAAGTTCAATGAATATATCAAGCATGTTTTAATCTATATAGTTTCCAATACCTTTAAGTGATTAAAAAAAGGAATAAGAAATAAAAAAAAAAGATATATGCACCCCTATGTTCATAGCAGCACAATTTACAATAGCTAAGATTTGGAAACAGCCTAAATACCCATCAGCAGATGAGTGGATTAAAAAACTGTGGTACATCTACACAATGGAATACTATGCTGCTGTAAAAAAAAGAAGGAACTCCTACCATTAACAATAGCATAGATGGTCATGGAGAGCATTAAGTTAACTGAAATAAGCAAGTTGGAGAAAGATAATATCACATGATCTCACTCATTTATGGAATATAATGAACAACATAAACTGATGAACAAAAATAGATCCAGAGACAGAGAAGCATTGAACAGAACCTCAAAACTCAGAGGGGAGGTAGGGAAGGGTTGGGGGAAGGGGTAAAGATCAACCAAAGTGCTTGTATGCATGCATATAAGCATAATCAATAGACACAGACACAAGGAGGGGTGAGGGCATGTGCTGGGGGGGGGATGTGGGAAAAGGAGATATATGTAATACCTTAATAAAGAAGTAAGTAATTTGACAAGGACAAGAAAAATATATTGGAGATCTCTTTAGTTATTTTATTAGTTATCTCTTAATTATATTCTATATAATAAAAGCCTAAGCGACTGTTATGGTGAAACAACCAGAATGACTGGTCACTGATGCGCACTGACCACCAGAGGGTGGACACTCAACACAAGAATGGCAGCATTCTCACAAGGGGAGCGCTGCTCAGCCAGAAGCCGGGCTCATGGCTGGTGAGCACAGCAGTGGTGGCGGGAGCCTCTCCCACCTCCATGGCAGTGCTAAGGAGCAGCAAGCAGAGCAGTAAGGAGCAGTGAGCAGATGGGTGGTAAGGAGCAAAGGGTCCAGGACTGTGAGAGGGATGTCCAATTGCCAGCTTAGGCCCACTCCCCATGGGGAATAGGCCTAAGCTGGCAGGCGGACATCCCCGAGGGGTCCCAGACTACGAGAGGGTGCAGGCTGTGCTGAGGAACCCTCCCCCACACCCCCCCCCCACACACAGTGCATGAATTTCATGCACTGGGCCTCTAGCTTGAAAATAAAAGATTCAGCACAGTATGTAAACATAATTCCTAAGAAGCTACTGATTTTATTTTACTCTTTTTCTAGGCAGAGTATTCTTTGTCCAAGTTTGAATAAGGTGTATCCAGGTCTGGGTTCACCAAAATAGCTGGCCTTCACCTACTTTTTCACCTTTGTGAATAGCCCAGACATTCCTTCCTCCTAGTAGAGGGTAACTATTCTTTATTAGAGTGGAAGTTTGGCCATACAGTTCAAAACACTCCCAGCTGTGTGACCTTGAATGAGTCATTTGGGCTTTAGTTTTCAGAAAAATGAAAGGTTGTTCTAGATAGTTTCTAAGATTAAATCTTCTTTATGGTATATTATAAATCTAGGTTTCCAAATCAATGCTTACAAACACCCCATATAGCCAAATTAATTAAAAATTAACATGTGCTAAGATGGAACACATTAAAATGTTTAGGATTATTCATTTAGTGCTGTAAACATATATTTCCCTGAACAAATGCTTTGCCAGAAATCACCACCACAAAAGGAAATATATCTAATGTGACTCATTAACTAGAAAACATTCTATTCTCATGACCCACAGATATGTTAAACAAAGAGCTGCAGAGAGACAAAACCAAGAAATCCATTTTCCCCCAAATCAATAGTCTTTTCTCTATACCACTCATTTTCTAATTTACTTCTACTGTGGTTTGGGGTTTTTTAACTAATTAGGTCATTTTTCTGTGGGGGGAAAAAAAAGACCCTTAAAGGCCTTCGATTCCATCTGTACTAGAGGAAGCTGCTCACCTGGATTCATTTCCTAGTTTGTAATTGACAGGAGCACTCTGGAAATCATTTTCTTGACACAAAATAATAAAAATAATAAAATATAAACCTCTCAGCTGAGACCCTCTAAGCATTTATCAAAGCAATCACCTTGTCCCTTATTCTGATGGAAAAGCTTCAGCACAGGCATGTCGACTGACCTTACAGTCCATGACCAATCCAGCAAGATGGTGCTAGGACAGTGCAGTGGGTGGAAAGAGACCCAGATCTGGAGTCAGTAGGCCTGAGCCTCAGTGCAATTCTGCTGTTTAGAAGACATATGCTTTGTTAGGGTGGTAGTGGCCTTGGAGCATAAGGAGTCTCTTAATCATTCAGATCCTCTGTGTCTTCACACACCAAATGGAAATAAACATACATACTGTATATTTTGTGGGTCTGCTGTCTAGCTCCAATGATATAAAGAATATAAAAGTGCTTTACAAAGAATTATATAAATGTTAATTATAGTCATATAATAACAATCAAAATCTTGGAGTAGAACTGGAAATTAGGTGCAAGAGGCTGATTCCCAGGCAAGTTTAGTCATTCAAGACATTGAATATCACAATTGGGCTGTGCTTCCAAAACTGAATTTCACAGTCCATAAGATGAATGCATACTGATCATCACTTCCCCAACAAGGGGTTATTGAATTATGGCCTAGACGCTTCTAAGATTTGCTTCTGTCTGTTAAAGAAAAGTTAATTCCTTATACTGAATGGAAACTTCTCAGTGTCCCCTAGCTTGTCTTTGGTGCTAACTCTGGAAGCACAATCCATTCCTTTCTCACAGGGCAGTTCTCCAACAGCCAGGGTGCCAGGTTTTCTTTTCTCCATACCTTCAACTGTACTTCAAATGGTGCTTTTCACTCTTCTTAGCATCTCAGTGTAAGTCTTCTAGACATGCTCACTTATGGACTGGTATTAATACAGAAAAGAAATGATTTATCATCCCTGTTGTTTGGGCACTCAACTTCTTTTTCATGAACATTCATTGGATCTCCATTTGCTCACAATTGCAAAGATGAACAATACCAAATATGGTGAGTTGGTTTCTCAGTAAAGTATTCAGGGAACATGCCTGTCTATGCCTTTCTTCTTTAAAGGCTTACGAATGCCAAGTCCCTGCCACCTCCTATCTTCCACTTTCTGTCCAATTGACCTCTGAGGCAGTAAAACTTCACTTGCCCTAGAACAAACTACTGGGTATATGCAAATTGTCCCAACATGTCTCACCTACAATACTCAGAGACAAACAAAAACATTATTAGGTAAATGCCAAGTTCTGTGAAGACAATTTACCTGGTACTCCCTGAATTCTTCAAATAGCTCACTAAACAATTTTAAGACTCATACACTTCAGTTTTCTTTTTTAAAAAGGAATAAGACAACACATTGTAAACAATGCCAAGATAATTACAGCTTTCTGCTTAAAAATAAGTTGGTAGATATTTTCAGTTCATCCTCAGATATATTACACTATTTATTTCTGGAGTTACTGCATTCTAATAGTGTGTCTTCAGTCTGAGGATCTGTACAGCCAGAACACCATTATTTTGGAGAGAATCATGTTATGGTCACAGAAATAAATATGTGGAATCTCTCACATACAAACAGGCATTCTCTTTCAAAATGTAGGAAAGCACAAAACGTAGAGGCTCTGGATATATCAATCAACATGGAAAACAGGTAAATGCAAAGAGATGTGTCAAGAATATCTAGATGATAAACTCAACCTTACTTTACATTTTACCCTCAAAATTGTCTGAAAAGTATAAGTTCTAATGCTGGCAACTAGCCCTGTAAGCCCCCCAATTTTATAGCAATGATACCTTTCTCCCCTATTCATTTTGATAGCTAATTTAAAAATTCTCTCTCCTATGTCATGTTCTGAAATGTACCCTAACTTACAATAATTTATTGTTCATCATCCCTTGTTCTTCTTATGATTTATCACTGGAATTAAGAGTGTCCTCTAGTATTAACATACTTTTCTAACTGTCCAGAGAAACAGGTTGCCCCATGATGCGAGCACTGGAACCAAGGCATGCAGTTTTGCTGCAGATGATTTGGGCTGAAGACCTTCTTCCTGGCTAATTGAACTAGATGTGAATTTACTCCTAGCTCCACCCTCCTATGTTTCCTTTTTTCCCATTACAGGGTGGTGTTTTGAGACCCAATCAAGGACCTCAGTGTCAATGGGAAACTGCTACAGGAAAAACTTAAGCCAAAGTCAATGGAAAACATTCAGAGCATGAGAGACTTTATCCCCCCTTCAAAGGTAAGAACTCACCCATCTGCTGTATTATGGTTAATTCTTTGTGGCATTTACTTAATACTGTAGTGGAGGTCAAAATTTTTTATAAAGATGGAAGAGAAAGACTGTGGAAACACTAAAACTAGTACCTTTTGAGGAAGAAATCATTAAAAAATATACCCAGCTAAGACTTAGTTAAAGGTTTCTGCTTGTAATATTCTATGCAGAACTGACTTGAGAAAACAAGATGAACTGTAGTTATTAGTGATCTGCCTTCTCCCAAGGTCAAGAGCAGGGCTAGAGTTTGATGACATGGTTGCCTGGGAGCTATTAGGAGTGCTATCTTCCTAAAGTATACATCTGGGCATGGTAAAAGCCCATGCTTAGTGCCACATCAGTTAATTCAGGAGTTATAGAGAGTTAAACTCTGATGTCAGTGACATTGAAGTCCAGGCTACAAAACTTATAGCCCTGGTCACAGGGGGTCTCTTACTTAAAGATCATGACTTCAGGAGGGAAAAGATGACATGAGGCAGGGATAACCAGCTGCAGGAACAACAGATTCCATTCTGTAATGGTCATAAACCAGAGAGAACTTGAGATAAAAAAAACACAAAAAACAAAAACACACCAAAAACAAAGTCTTAATCCTGACACTTGTTAGCTATATGACCATGAAAACTCACAGAGCCACTCTGAATCTCTGTTACTTCATGTGAAGAATGAAGAGATTGTCACCAGGTCGGTCAATCAGACCACGGTTGTGATTAAGCTTTGTAAACTTGTAGAGCTTTAGATATATGTAAGCTTTTGTCATCACCACCATAATAGTTATCATCTCACCATAATAATATAAAAGTTATGTGGCCTATAGAGGATTAAAAAATACACAAGAAAGGGTAATTTCAAAGACCCACAATAGTCATTAAAATAATCAAGTTTAAAAGGTACAGAAATATGACTCTACCTACTTCTACCATAATTCATAAATGAATATCTTAGAAAGGAGTCTAAGATAATTCATTTATGATAGGCTTCAACACATTTTGGGGGAAAATAAGATGCCCCGTGTAGCTATGTAGTAACAGCATCTCTAACTGTTTTAATGTGAAGTTCATTTTATTCTATCTATCATCTTGAGTGTTTCAAAGTTGTTTCAGACATCATGACATTGCACCCTAAAACCTTGAACATCTTGCTCCTAAAAATAAGGATATTGAACATCTTACTCCTAAAAATAAGGATATTGTCCTATCTAATCACAATGTCATTACCATAGTCAAGACATTAACATGGATGTATTGTCTCACACAAAGTTCATATTCAAATTTCTCTAACATTGACCCAAATAATTATAGTTTTCTTTTTAAATCTAGATTCCAATCAAAACTCATGTCTTGCATTGGAATGGCATGTTGCTTTAATTTCCTTTAACCTAGCATAGTCTCCTCTAACATTGACTTTTTTTCAAGAATTTAGGAAAATTGCCTTAAAGAATGTTATAACATCTGGATTTGTATATTTCCTAATGGTTGGATTTAAGTTAAATACTTTAGCAAAACTATTACATAGGTATGTTGTATACTTCCTACTATATCATATCAACTGGCACCTGTCAATTTGTCCTAGTATCAATGATGCTAAATTTCATCATTTGAATTAAGAAGGTTTGCTCCAGACCGCTACATTATAAAGGTATCTTCTTTGTATATAAGCCACCTGGGAGGTAATTTTTTGATATCCCTCACTTAAATTAAAAAAGGGGGTGGGGTTTCATTGAAACAAAGCAACATGACCACAGGAGAACCTACTCCATTCACCCATTTACTTTTATTTTGTTCCCCTTCTCTCCCAGGTGCAGCCTGTAATCTAGTAGAAGATTTTTGACAAGGAAGCACTTAATGACTGCAAATCAACTTTAGTGTCAATGAAAATTTCAGCATTAAATAGGCAAACTGGTTGAAAAAGAAAGTAGGTGATGGGGTTAGGTGGGTTAGTTCTTTTAGGGTGGTACTTGGCAATGTTATTTCTAACCCAGAATGGAACTAAGGTAAAATTAAGATAGAGGGCAAGAGAGGACTCTTATAAATCTCTCTTGTGTCAGGCCCTTCTACAGACACACTGATATGTAGCCCTCCTTCCCTCATCTCCAGGCAGACTTATGGACTTTGTCTACTCTCACATAGGCCAGGCAGACCCAACAAAGTGCTGATAATCTGCACTGACATCCTTGCCTTTCTCCTGTTCTTCCCAGGAACTCATGAACCAAGTGAGGGCAGAGATTCTCTTTGCATCTAGATGTCCCTAACAGCCAGCACATCTGCAGGCATGGAAAATTTCTCAGGAAACATTTAATGTTTAGAGTGGAACAGTAAATGATAGTTCCGTTAACTCATCCTTTGCTTTCTGCTTTTAAGAGGTAGAGCTGACATTCAAATCAAGACATTCTGGCTTTGGAGCCCACATTCTTAACCACTATTGACAGAACAGTTCCCACAGCATTTGACCTCAATGTGCAAAGGTTCATTATGTAAGATAAAATCACTAGCCTTTACTCAGGCATTAAAACTCCTCTCCACAGTATGGAGGTTTTGCAATTTTTTTTAAAAAAAACAGAACTACTTTATGACACAGCAATTCCGATTCTGGGTATATATCCAAGAAAATCTAAAACACTAATTTGAAAGAACATATGCTCCCTTATGTTCATTGCACATTATTTACAATAGATAAGATATGGAAGCAACCCAAGTGTCCATCAATAGACAAGTATACAAAGAAGATGTGGTATATATATAAATTGCAATATTACTTGGCCATAAAAAAGTATGAAAGCTTACCATTTGCCACAACATGGATAGACATAAATGGTATTATACTAAGTGAAATAAGTCAGACAGCAAAAGACAAGTACTATATAATTTTACTTAGATGTGGAATCTAAAGAACAAAATAAATAAACAAAACAGAAATAGACTCATAGATACAGTGAACAAACTGAGGGTTTCTAGATGAAAGAGGGGTTGTAGGGTAGGTGAAAAAGTGAAGTGATTATGAAGTACAAATTGGTAGTTACAAAATAGTCAAAGGGATGTAAAGTACAGCATAGGGAATATAGTCTATAATATTATAATAACTATGTATGGTGCCAGGTGTTAGAATTACAGAGGGGATAACTTTGTAAATTATATAATTGTCTAACTACTATGATATACACCTAAAACTAATATAAAATAATACTGAATGTCAACTGTAATTAAAAAATTAAATTATAAAAACAAAATAATAAAGTCCTCTCCGTATTGCTCTCAACTTATTTCTCCAATCTTATTTCCCAATATTTATTCCTTCCAACATAGGTGATTCTCTTCACTGGTTTTAAACCCTTCATGTTAAAAATTCCCATAATCAGAAATGACCTCATTTCTATAATGTTATCACACTTGCAAATCTCTATTAGCATACTTTTAAAGACTTGATTCAAAGGCTAACTACTCCACAAAACTTTTCCATTCTTGCCTCAGGATGTCCTTTCTTTTTTCTGAATTCTCAAAGAACTTTGAACTCACTTGTCACTTTTTATCTTGAGTTATGATTAAACACCATAACTCTGTGCCCATCCCCTTTTAGACTATAAGCACCTTTAAAGTAAGTCATGTTTGCCTGTCTCCATATGTCTCTAACATCTAGAAGGATAACTTGCATCTAATAGGTACTTATTGTATGTTTTCCACATAAAGCAAACTTTCCTTGAATAATCCTGGCCTCAAGTCATATTTTGTTCATTCTATCTACTTAGAAGAGAATATCCTCTGTTATTTTCCATCTGTACAAAGCTGGTATTCTCCATGAAACCTTTCTAAATATCTATCCTAAACCTTTGGATGTGCCAATATGGTCATAACCTGGATTGTGGTGATGGCAGTGGAAATGAATACATAGGTCCAAACCCACCAAATTGCATACATTAAGCATGTACAGTTTTTTCGTATACCCCAAGAAAGCTGGGGGAAAATCTTTTAGAAATAACAAAATGTATAGACCTGGAGCCTGGATTCTAATCCAGTCACAAAACTGACTAGTTGTTGATATGGGCAGATTACTTAATATTCCTGTGTCTCAATTTCCTAATATGGAAATAGTAATAGCATTTACTTTACAGGGTTATATTTTTTAAATATGGATTAAATGAGTTAATACATATAAAGTACATAGAATAGTATTGCCATATCATAAACACTCAATAAAAGTTCATCATCATTCCACATTTTTATCATGGTTTATAAAGATCATTTGGTAATGATTATTTACCAATGCATGACATATGTTCTGTTTTTTATAGGAACCTAAATTTAAATCAAGTATTAATTAATTTTAAGGGGCATATCTTGTTTTCTTAAACTATGGGATAACTTTGATTATTGAGCATATTTTACATTACAAGAACATGGCTAAGTGCTTTCTATAAATATTTCATTCAATGTGATAACAGTATAAGCTAACTACTATTTCCATATTAAAGATAAAGCAAAACAAAAACAAATATTTAGAGAGATTAATAAGTTTTGAAGTTGTCCAAGCTAGTAAGTAGTAGAGCTAGGATAGTTCTTGAAGGCAAATATAATAGTTAATTTATATGTTTCCCAAAGTGCTATATATATATATATATATATATATATATATATATATATATTCATTAACATATTTTTCCTTATTGCTAGGTAGTTTCTGCTATGATATTTGAAGCATATATATTTGGTATTATTATTTTTCATTTTTAATATACTTTAATACAGAGAACATACTTTTCACTTTTAACATGCTTTTTAAAAAAGTTTATCTTATTTCAATATATATCCTTCTTTCACATCAATGACAAGAACATAATATACTTATAGTATATTTTAAAATAAGTAGATACTTTTTTTTACTGTTTTCCATGTCTTTGTGTTAATCTATATCTACTTATATTTAGCTTTTAGCTATGTTACATTTATTTGGGTTGATGCTGTTTCCATATTATCTTACTAGTATTGAAAGAAATGCCAGAGAACCTTTTCCGGGGCTCAGATGGATGAGGAACATGGCAATAGTGATTAGTCAGCGAGGGGAAGAGAGGGACAGAACCTAAATTTTAAGTTCTCACTATTGTGCTTTTAGCTAAGCTATGCTATCTTCTGATTACAAATAAATGCCATGATTTTCACATCCTAACCCAGTCCACCTACCATGTGGTTTTGAACCAGTGTTTTCTGTTTATTTTTTAATACATATTCCCCAATAAGAAGCAAATGGGAAGACATGCAAATTGGAAAAACTTGAAGAAGTACAAGCCCTGTGCATAGTGCAATTTCCCACCTCTGTGCCTTCCCAATGCCCCCAAATGTCTTTTCTCCATATGTACTTAAAGCAGCACTACTGAGCCCTAACTTGTTTGGCTCAGTGGATTGAGCATCAGCCTGCAGACTCAAGGGTCCCAGGTTCGATTCCAGTCAAGGGCATGTACCTTGGTTGCGGGCACATCCCCAATAGGGAGTGTGCAGGAGGTAGCTGATCAATGTTTCTCTCTCATCAATGTTTCTAACTCTCTATCCCTCTCCTTTCCTCTCTGTAAAAAATCAATAAAACATATTTTTTTAAAAAGCAGCACTACTGAAAATTAGGTCAACGGATGGGTGTCTGACTAAGGAATGTTTGTCACCCTGTGATGAGACAAATACAGAGAGTATTTAGAAAAAATTACAGCAATTTAATAGAGTAATTTATCCTTGTTAAGTCTGATAATGGTAAAACGTAGGTCTTCCATTTTGTATTTTTTTTTAATTTCATTTTCTTAGTAACTAATTTTAATTATACTCTATAAAAATACTGATCTCCAACAGACTGGGCAGGAATCTTTCATAACAAAAAAACCTGAGAGGTATGCTTTAGGGTCCAGGTTCAAGTGCCACCAATTCTTCCATAAAGCATTCCTGATGAACAGAGCTTTTTTTTTTAAATATATTGTATTGATTTTTTACAGAGAGGAAGGGAGAGGGATAGAGAGTTAGAAACATCAATGAGAGAGAAACATCGACCAGCTGCCTCCTGCACACCCCCTACCGGGGATGTTCCCGCAACCAAGGTATGTGCCCTTGACCGGAATGGAACCTGGGACCTTTCAGTCCGCAGGCCGAAGCTCTATCCACTGAGCCAAACCGGTCAGGGCGATGAACAGAACTTTTAAATTTTTATAACGTTTGACCTAAGCAAGCATCTCTCATGCCTCTTAATAATTTTAGCTACATTAGTAATTATTTGTGCTTTTCTTCTCTCTTCTGAATAATTACAACCTCTTGGAAGACAATTATGTATCCATAACACCTCATAATTGGCATGTAATTCATAAATTCACATTAAATGAATGGACAGATGGATTAATTGTTCATAATTATTCACAGGCTTAGACAGGGGAGAAGTTAAAAAATATATAAAGGGAGCATCCTTTCCTTGAACTTGGATAGGGAAAAGGATTGAGAGCACAGAGTTTGGACACTGCCCAATTCCACATTTTGTATATTAATATTTAGACCTGAATACACACAAAAGCCCTATTTCTGCATAATAAAAAGCTAATAAATGATCAAAAATTAAGTTTTAAATCAAATGTATCTCACGAAACTCTGAAGTACCCCTGAGATTTTAGTATAAGCCAAACAGATATCACATTATGGCAGTCTCACACAAAGCAACTTCCAGAACACTCAGATGTGTGCACATGGATACCAACTCCAATGCATGCAGACTCTAGTCCTTTACCACTGGAGCTGATAATACTCCTACTTACTAATTAAGGAAAATAGGACAGGACATTTACTTCAGAAGTCAGCTCTGGGACCACTCACCAAAGTATTCGTCGGCAGGTGGATTTTCCATGTCATACAGCATCTTCTTGGTCAGGTGCTCTAGTTCATCTTCAGGGCGGAATGAGGGTGGATTAGCTGGAGGCCCCTTTGATCCCATTTGTCCACTCTGTAAAGCAGAAAACACAAAGTCCTTTAAATGCAATTTAGACATCAACCAAGACAGTCCAATAGTGTTCACACTGTAAAGGAAAGAGCATTGGACACGGCTATTAGGAGACCTGGGTTTTATACCTGGTTTTATCAGTAGTTTTGTGTCTCACCTTGGACACAGCAGTTGATTCACATGCATCATCTATCAGGCTTTAGAAATCCATGTGTACAACAGACGCTACTTCATTCAACAATTGCTAGGAGTCACTATGTATCAGCTTTATATTTATCAAAATGATAAATACATAGAGCCTCCCTCTTATGGAGCTTATAGTGAAATAAAATGAGAGATAAAGGCACATCAAAAATGAAAGATAAAGCAACTGTAGAAAGTGCACCATCAGGGTACAAATGCCACCTCTCATATAGCCTGAGAGGAAGAATTCCAGAGCAGAGGTGGTGACACAGACTAGGACATATTCAGCTAAAAGAGGTTCCTCACATTAAAGTGGCATAAGGAGCTCCTGGCGCTTGTGTATTTCTGGAATATTTATAATGTTTGAGATAGAAAATGAAACACATCTATTGAATACAGGTGTCCAGAAGGTGAAGGGCCTTGTGTTCCAGTCAAGGAGTTTGAATAATGTTTTTCTTACCAGCACTACAACCAGCTAGATATCAAACGGAGAAGTTAAATCAGTGGCATTGACACTGGGCTGGTGTTTTAATCAGTGGGTGAGCCAGGATTCTAGCAATGTAATGGAATTAAGAGCCATGTGAAAGACACTTCAGGTGACCAACCAAGAGTCCAAAGTAAGTGGAGAAAGAAGAAAGACCAGATGCCAGAGGTAAATTGCTTTGTGCTGTGTAAGTAAGAGGGCATGTGTTATATTGTCCTTTGCTATATGATGACTTGGACCATTTCCAATATCACCCTCCAACATCTTGAATCAAAGTGTTAAAAACAGAAAGACTGTTATAGAAGATTTAGAAATGATGATGATGATGTCCACTATGGTTAGTGGGAAGAGATGAGAGCAGGGATGTTCTTCCTTTATGTTTACAGATTCTTAAAATGGTTGGCCAAGAGTTTCTCCTGTCATGAATAGTTTATAAGAATTAGTTCAACAAAACTTGCATGTTCATTCCCCAGTTATCTTCACTGTACTGAAAGATGTACTGATGTGAAAATCCAGTAAAGTACAAATCCATGTACTAATGTTTTAATCTTACTACCAACATTTATTGCAACAACTCCAAGATGGATATCGATTATTTGTGTGATATCTAAGCTATGAAATGCCTTCTAAACATATGTAAAATTGTTAATTGCTACCTATTTGGCCTTTTTTCTTCCATTATTTATCATCCATTTTTTAGGTTTTAAAAAATGTACAGAAAGTTGGAGTGCAGACATGCAAAAGGCTGAAAATGCCAATAATTTTTTATGTTTATCTCTATCCTTACACCTGGAGTTTTATTTCACTGTTGGACAATTTGGATTGGGGATTCAAAGCAGTGATAAACTATGACATGGGGCAAGTGACAGAGACTAAAACTAAAGCTACCTGCCAGCATCTGAAGAATCATTACCTCAATTTACTCATTGTGAGGTAAGAAAATTCATACCCAAAAAATTTAGGGTAGGGCTAATTATAATAAAGTCAGGACAAGAGCCCATCTTAGAATCACTCATTTATTCAATAGACAATAAATGTTAAACTTAGGGCCTCCTCTACAATGCAAATAATGCCTGCCCAATATAATTGGTGTGAGAATTAAAGGAGCTAATATTAATGGTGCTGGCTATTCTAAACTAAATCAACAACTATTAAAGAAAACTTGATAATTCTTGCTTCCTGGTTTAGGGTGGACCCTCAGAGCATAGACACATTTCATCATTGTTTGAGCCTAATATCTGCTTCCCTTTAACCTAAATAAAGGCAGCAAGAACGCTGTCTGTCCTTTGTACATCTAAGCAATTCAGATTCTACCCTTAGCACTTATATTTCAAGTACAGCTCCAATTTCAGAGTACTTGTCAGCTTTTCACAGATTTTAAGAAAAATCTATCATTTATTTTATTTATATAATTAAAAACTCCTTTCTATTTGCTTGTGATACTGTTTCTGAAATAACACATTTGGAAAGACTGTTTTCTTTGAGATTCTAATCTCATAAAATGCTGATCTTGGATTGCTGGTATTTCTTACTAGGAAATAGAAGTAGAAGAGTGAATAGTATCAGCAGTCTATTCATTGTGGCATAATAATAATTCCTCATATTGTGTGCCCCTTTTCAAGATGCCTGCCTTCATACACATGGGATCTCAAGTGTTTATACAACAGCCCCATGTGATCTGTGGTTCCATTTTATGGATGAAAGAATTGAGGCTCAGAGAAGATAAGTGATCAACCCTGTGAGAAGTAACACCACTGAAAAACAGTATGCCCTGACTGAAACCAGGTGTGCTGAGTTTGTGTGTTTCTGCTACACTGTAATGCCACTCAGTGTTCCCATTATCTTCCTCTCCAGGCTCTTCTAACTTTATTATTCTGTAATAACTTGGATTTTTACCTACTGACTCAATTAAGCAAAGATATTTTCAGAGTGGAAGTTTACTGCTAAATAGTGAAACAATAGCACTTCAAAACAAATATAAACAAAGCCTCTAGCCTTTTCTAAGAAAAAGACAGTCTTATAAGTATCAATATTAATCACTATTATGTGTGTTCTTTGAAATGCCTAAAGGTGAAATACATTACATGACCCACAGATGAGAGTTATTGAGAAAGAGATTTTAGAGGACTCCTTTAAAATTCCTTTAACACCTTTTTCTAAGAAATTGTAAAGTGCTAAGCACTATCATTATAAAGTCAAATTATTCAGGATTCCTGCTTCTGACAACTCACAGTTTAATAAGAAAGAGACATAAAAAAGGAAAGAGAAAAAGACATGATAATAGGTAGTTACAATAAAGTGCAAATACTAAAACACTGGTATGAATTCAGTGTTCTGAGATGGGAGAAAACTGCCAAAAAGCAGAAGTCCTCTTAGTTTGATTTTGAAGGATAAATTGGATTTCACCAGATATTAGGAAGGAAGGAAAGAAGGAAGGAAGGAAGGGAGGAAGGAAGGGAGGAAGGGAGGGAGGAAGGATATAAGCAAACATCTCAAACACCAAGGCATTGGAATGATACCTTAAAAATGCTCCAGACATCATGGTATTTATGAGTAATTTAATGGCTAATGTGCTCACCAAAGTCTGTTGCCTCTTCTTTCTGTGCACACAGCTAGACTACATTAGTGGCAGCTGTATGAGGTGCAAGTAGGAAGGTGCTGACCCTGTGGAGAGATGCCAGCCACTGACCAGAGTGGCCTGCCTGAAACTGTTACTTACAGAAGGGAGACAGGACAGAAATATGTTCAAAGATTAATGGCCGAAAGTGATGGGACAGTGATTTACATCCTATTTATGTTTTTCTATGTTTTTCTTCTTCTACAATGAAGATCTTATAGGAAAATGTTCACAATCTGCAACTGGTTCTTCTCTGCCATGGTTCTTCTCTTCCTAGGGGCCCAGCTTATTATCATTCCAGGGAGGGCTTAATATGAATATTGCAGCTAATTCTGGATCTAGGTAAAAGTAACGGGTGAGAATGTGCAAAAGTGAGGACTGTTTCTGCGAGCAAAACACACGTGGTCAGTGCTGCTGGTTGTCAGTGCTGCTCAGCTAGAAGCCAGGCTCACGGCTGACCAGTGCAACAGCGGTGGCGGAAGCCTCTCCCACCTCCATGGCAGTCGGACATCCCCCGGGGGTCCTGGACTGTGAGAGGGTGCAGGCCAGGTTGAGGAACCCCCTACTCCCCCAGTGCACCGGGCCTCTACTCCTATATAATAAAAGAGAAACATGCAAATTAACCATCACTACATAACTAAGTCTCTCCGCTACACCCACCAGCCACCAATCAGAGCGACTATGCAAATTAACCCAACAAAGATGGTGGTTAATTTGCATACGCAGGTGCAGAGTGAAGACTGAAGATGACTGAAGATGGTGGCGGCCACGGAGTTGGAGTGAGCAGGAGGCTTGGGTTGCTCCTGGTGAAGGAGGAAGCCAAGCTTCCCGCCGGCCCTGGACTCCGCTTAAGGAGTGGCTGGGGGCCTGGGTCGCCAGGGGCAACCCAGGCCTCCAGCCCTCCCTGGGCTCCACTCAAGGAGCTGGAAAAAAAAGAAAAGGAGGGACTGGGAGCAGCCGGAGTGGAGAAGCCAAGCCTCCCTGCTGCGGCCGGACCAAAGGCCTGGGTCCCGGGTGCCGGAGGAAAACCGGTGCTGGCAGCCAGGGGAAGGAAGGCCTGTTGCGCAAATCTTCATGCAATGGGCCACTAGTATTTATATAAAACTTCTTCTTACATAGAATAAGTACACAGACCCATTTATCTCTTTAATCTTAGCTTTGCCTTCAAATTGTCCCATAATTCTGATCTATTCCCCAAACTTTATTATCTTTATACGCAAAATGATATTTGCAAAGATTCCTTTGATTCTATTCTATCATACTTTTATGTCCATAATATGTAGGAAACATATCATTATAGATTTTTATAGTAAAATCACAGATACTAATATCATGGCCACTTTATAATCTATAAAAAGTCACACTGAGTAAGTGGAAACCTCATTATTATAGAGATTTCCATTTACAAGAGGACTTGAATCACTTGTCAGCATCCTGCGAAACAATCTAGAACTTCATTCAGCATTCTGAATCTGAGTAAGCAGCTGGCAGGTCACAGGTTTCTTCAGCCTACTGAACTTTCACTACATGCAGGGGATGAGATCAAGAACATCCAAAGGTGAACTACCTTCTCCTACCACCACACTCCTTGGGTGGAGAAAGAAGAATTCCACTGCCCCAACTAAAGAGAAAAGGGAGCATGGTAGATAGCCAGCTAATGTGCAAACAGGGAACACCCCCTGGGAGAACACTCACTGCCTTAAGTCTTTGTTATCAACAATGTAACTATCCTATATAATAAAAGGCAAATTGACAGAATGGCAGTACAACCTGTCGCTAAGGCGTGCACTGACTACCAGAGGGCAGAAGCTCAACGCAGGAGTTGGCCCCTGGTGGTCAATGCTCTCCCACAGGGGGAGTGCTGCTCAGCCAGAAGCCAGGCTCATGTCTGGCAAGTGTAGCAGCGATGGCAGGAACCGCTCCCACCTCTGCAGCAGTGCTAAGGATGTCCAACTGATGGCTTAGGCCCGCTCCCCATAGGGCTCCTGGACTGTAAGAGGGCACAGGCTGGGCTGAGGGACCCCCTCTCCCGAGTGCACGAATTTTGTGCACCAGCCCTCTAGTTTTAATATATGTGGTAAGGAGCCATCTTATAAAATGGCTCCCCAAAAGCTCTTGTGGGACTCTGATATTGACCTCAGGGTGAGTCATTTTCACTGGTAAGTCCTTATCTGCTGTTGATTTCCTCATTACATAGTGCTAGATAACTTGAACTTACTGCAAATCTGAACCTTGTCAGAAAAGCATAGTCCAGGCAGATAAAATACCTAGAAAAGGTGGCCAAGATATTCAGAAACATTACATGATAATGAATACTCTATCTCTCCGGGTCCCAGAGCTGCTCATTTTTCTTGTCCATTTGTAATGATGTACAAGAGATTCCTCTCTTGGATGGAAATAACTTCAATTATGTGTTCTTGAAAAAAGAAACATGGAAATTATCTTCTTTCAAAAGGTAGAATTAGCCCCATTTTGGAGCTGAAAGCCTGCCAGAAAAAATATATTTCTGATATTTTCACTCCCCCCACCTCCTATTTAACTGTGTCAAGTTTGCAGTTTGCAATTTCCTGAGGTTTCTTCTGCTTTGTCTCACTGAATTATCCCACTCTCTCCTTAGTGTCTCACTGTCTAATGGAAGGAGCACCTCTTCTGACCAAGGGGAGAAAGTTTGCTGGACATCCTTTCTGCTCCAGGTAAACAGAAGTGGGCCACAGAGAAGGGAGGGACAAGGTAAACCACCTATTAACAATTAGAAACCCATAAGGGAACATTCCCCACTGCTTCAGGGGAGTAGAACAGCATGCTCTCAGTCCTTCTAATCGTAAGTTCCATTTTCTTGGAGAATAAATAGTCAGTGCACAATGAAGACCAAAAATTTTGACTTTAAAAGTTTGATTCTGGCTTTGAAATAGATTCCAATTAGTCTTCAACTTTCAGAAGCTTGATTTTCTTATAACCTCTTTTTCATATTCCCTTTCTCATGCTAGACCTTGATGCCTCTAAATCACCTTTCCTAAGCCAAATTTGCAAGCATAGCCCAAAAGTGATGATTCTGAGTTACAGCATGATGAAATTGCTGGGTGTTACTGCAGCCAAGGGAAAGTACTGGGTGTCCAGTAAGCGGTCTATAGTGTTTGCACACCAGGGTGCTAAAATGATGTGGGCTGAGCTGAGAGAAAGTGGCCCCTCTCCACACCCACTACTCTCAGTTTCCATGTGTCGAGGCAGTCTCAAGAATGGTGGGCTTGGAGAATGCTTGTTTCTAGGCCTACTGTCCAGGGAACCAAAGTTCACATTTCACTGCTCCTTCTCTCTTTAATCCCAGGCAGACCCTCCTTAATGGAGAAAGCGAGTTACCTCTGTGGGATGGTAAGATTTCTCTCAGTTTGCTCTCTTTCCATCTTATATTGTCCCAATAAGAAGCTATTTCCACAATACTATAGCTAGAAATTACATGCATTCCCCCTCCCTCCATTAATTAGGCTTTATGCATGTTAGGCATAAGTGATTTGATATCACCAAGGCAAGACAATTACAGGACATTATTTCCATTGGTAGGTTTTACCTCAACAAGACTCAAGAAAGAAAAGTTTAATGAATGGAAAAAAAAAATTGTTGTTCAAGCCTATGTTTCCAAACTAAACCAGGTATTGGTCTTTGCTGTATTAACCAATGTTACCCCAAATAAATTTAATTTTAAAAAGTACATCTGATAATTATCATAATAATAAAAGGCCAGAGGCGTCACAACCGAAACAACCAAATGACCAGTCACCATGAGGTGCATGGGGCACCTCTCGGGCCCTCCCCCCCCCCTCCCCCTCCCCCCACCGAGGTGCCAGCAGCATCTGTGGAGTGTTGCTGCACACCTGCAGCATCCCCAGAGCGTCACGGGGCTCCAGCAGCGTCTGCAGAGTGCGCAAGGTGTCGCGGGGCAGTGGACATAGCCCTGATGGCAGGCTAGGCCTAGGGGACCCTACACTAGTAAATGTATATAAATACACAAGGTGGAGCAAACGTGGGCTCACAGTTGCGAGTATGACAAACAGAGCTTATGCTTGTATTATTATTTTTTAATTATTCCTCACCAGTGTCTGGCAATGACTTTCTCTGAGAAGACGCTTCATATTTATTTGGTCGCCTGGAATGATGGAAAGGGGTAGTGCCTCCAACGTTGGGAAGAAAGGTTTTATCACAAGGCACTGCTTTCTATGCATTGTCCCATAGAAAAGCTATCCTTAACTAGAAGGTCTGCTTTTAATAAAGTTATATCAAGCACATATTATAGTTTCTCTTACCAGGTTCTGGTCCTAACTGTGGTTCTCATTCACTGGGTTCAAAATGGGGTTTTGCCAATTCTTTATTTCTAAATATGTTTTCACCTTTTATATCTTTTTTCAATTGCAGTTGACATTCGACATTATTTTATGTTAGCTTCAGGTGTACAGCTATTGAGATTGTCTCACAATCCTTGCCATTATTATGTTTAAAAAGGATGAAATTAAAATAATACAGCCAGGAAGATTTGATTTTGTGTGATGGGAACACAATGCAATATAAAGATCATGTATCATAGAAATGTACACTTGAAATCTATAGAATCCTATCAACCAATGTTACCCCAAATAAGATTAATTTTAAAAAGTATATCTGATAATTACACATGTATATAAATATACAGGGTGAGGCAAACATGGCTTCACAGTTATGAGTACGAGAAATAGAGTTTATGCTTGTATTATTATTTCTTAATTATTGTATTATTTTCCATATGAACAACTGTAGACTTACTTTTGCCCCACACCGTATAGGCAAGAATACCAGTGTGTGTCTGTGTAGGAATAAAAAGCAAATACTAGAAGGAAATATACCAAAAAATAACAGCTCATGTGGACGATGGGGATTATAAATAATTTATATATTTTCTTTATAATTTCAAATGATCTGAATAAAATATAGTCACAAATGGATGACCTTTAGAATGTAACAAATATCAATAAAAGCCTAAGCATCCATTAGAGCAGAAGAACCAGAACAACTGGTCGCTATGATGCGCACTGACCACCAGGGGGCAGAAACTCAATGCAGGAGCTGCCCCCTGGTGGTCAGTGTGCTCCCACAAGGGGAGCACCGCAGCCAGAAGCTGGGTTCAGGGCTGGCAAGCACAGTCACAGCAGCGGGAGCCTCTCCCGCCTCCATAGCAACGCTAAGGAGCAGTGAGCCAAGTGGTAAGGAGCAGTGAGCAGAAGGGAGATAAGGAGCAAGGGGTCCTGGACTGCGAGAGGCATGTCTAACTGCTGTCTTAAGCACAGGAAGCGGGCCTAAGCTGGCAGTCAGACATCCCCCAAGGGGTCCCAGACTGCGAGAGGGCACAGGCCGGGCTGAGGGAACACCCCCAAACCAGTGCACAAATGTCGTGGACCAGGCCTCTAGTCCGTTATAAAACATGGGTTTTCAACCTTTTCTTTGTCATTTTCAGGTTTGAAGCCAGGAGAAAATGATGAACCTGAAGTGAGGACAATTTGATGAAAAACAAACAAACAAAAAACAAAAAAACAGAGGCACCTAGATTTTCAGTCTGATAGGCACAGAAACACTTTCCTACTCTATGAGCTGTTTCTATCTAGTGGGATTGGCAGATGCCTGAACGTGACACCCCACACTGAAATAACATGCAAATCCGTTTTCGGTTTTAATATGCAAATATGATGCTTGGCACATCACTTTCCATGGCTGAGGTAAATTTCTGTTTTTGAGTTTTTCGTGGGAAATGCACACCAGCAAACAAATGGTTAACTCCCCCTATTTCACCTGACACAAGGTGGTTTTCATTTGAGTCAGAAAGGTTCTTGCTCAGAGATCCAAGTCACTTCGGATGCGAAGAGAGGGCATGCTCTTTGTTTAATAGCAATGCCACCTGTAGCAAACAAGTCCTAACTCTCACAGGTGCATTGATCACATTGGATTTCTGGGCTTTGGAGGGGAGGCAGGCAAAGTGTCTAGGTGAGAATAACAGAGAAAACGTTGTTTGCTTGACCTGTGAAAATCTAATCTAAGTGACAACATGGTGAGAAAATTAGCTTCTGGCCCGAGTCAAAGGAAAGAGGTAAAGGTCCTTGCTTCCAGAATATTCCAAAAGTGTAGAAAACTGTGTCCTCTGGTGAAATCCACATTAAATTGTCCACCAATGCTAGTAGTGAGGCCTGAAACCAGTCCTCAAGATATAAGTGAGCTATATCCAGTTCAAGGAATATATAATCCAGTCAGGAAATCAAGGCTCATGAGGGAGGAATGAAGAACAAAGCAAAAACCCTGACTGTTCATCAGTATGATGATACTCAGTGTGGCTCAGACACTTAAGAGAACAAGATCTCAGGGCGACCAGCTTGGGTTTGGATCCCACCTCTACCACGTACCAATTATGTGACTCAGGGCAAGATGTTTCATTTTACTAAGTATTAGTTGCTTAATCTATAAAACGGGTTCAATAGGATTTGACCCATGAGTTAAATGTGATGGTCACATAACCCATTTACTGCCTGCACTGACTGACAAATTACCTTTAAAGATGAATGTAACTATATGCTAGGTTGTATAAATATCATGTGAACATATCAATGGATGATAGGATACAGAACAAAGAGGATATGCAATGAACTAAAGCGTACCAAACACAGGCCAAGAGGATAAGGGGCTTGAATTAGAACTTGAAGGAAAGAGAAAACCTTTCACATATCTATGCTCCTTTACAGGCAACAAGGAACCCTGGCACAACACTCTGACACACTAGGTTTAATTCAATACTTTCTGCAGCATGAGAGCTTTTTTTTTTAATCAGGAAATAAATCAAGTTAGTGGTTTTGTTAAGTGACTTAGCCAAAATCACACTCATAGTAAGTGGCAGAGCCAGGAGCTAAACATGCGTCTTCTGATCCAAGCTCAGTGTTTTTCCACTAATTTACAGCTGCCTTTGTATACTCATCTAGAAATACGAAACTTACATGATTCTATCATAAAGGTTAATCAAGACAGTCAACCTCCCTGATTAAAGCACGATGCTAATTATACCAGAGGCTGGAGACCAATGTGGCCCCTTTTACTTTCAGAAACATTGATTGTGGAGAAATGGAGAAAGCGTGGGCTTCGGAAGCAGAAATGCTGTTTCAAATACCAGGTGATAGCATCAATTTTGCATAACATTTCACAAGTTTTTGAAAACTTCTCTTAGCAATAGTTTTTCCATCTGTACTTGTAAATAGGGTTGGGAGGGTAGACAGGGGAGAGGGACGGGCTCCATCTCAGGGCCATTATGAGCAAAATCTAAGATGATACATGGAATATGCTAATATTTAAGAGCGGCTCGTGACTTCTGTCAAATGCTAATTGTCTGTCAAAACCGAGCTAGGAACGTCTTTCAAATGTGGCAGGAAGGTGGGTGAGGGAATGTGAAGAACTCCGTGCCATTCCTTAGCGCTGTACCAGACAGGGAGAAAGAGCGTGCCCTGATATCAAATCTAAAGACCAGTGACATTTAATAATTCTTACTGATCATCAAACATGACTCAAATAATAGTAATTCTATTGAGGAAATGATCCTTTTCCGTAAACTCTGAAAGAGTAGAAATATATGCATTCATTTCATACATTTATTGATTTATGTGTATAGACTGAAAATAAATATATACTGAGTGTACAGAGGGACCAGACAATGTTCAAAATAGTTTACATTAATTGACTCATTTAATCACCACAGCGGCCCCATCAGGTGGTTACTACTTTGATTTTACCAATGAGAAAACTGAGTCACAGAGATTACCTTGGAAGTAACTAGAAACCTGGGATTTGGATCCAGTTGCCAACTCCAGAAAGTGCACGCTTAACCACCACACAAACAGCCTCAGCCTCTTCATCTATTTGCAATTTTTGTCAGAGGGATTTTATTATCTATCTACTTATAGATTGCAACATTCAGGCAAATTTAATCATATATTACAAAGCCTTGAACTATAGAAGGAACTTTTCTGAGAGGAAAGTACTGCTTTTTATGACATAGTATGTCCTCTGTGTAGAAAAATGGCAACTAAAGACATAGTCAGCTTTCTGGGTAATTCTGATGGAGGTGCACTGAGACAAGACTCTGTGCACCATGGCCATGTTTGATGTCTTCCCTAATGATTCAGCAAGAGAAGAAATGCTGCTCTAAAGACTACTTTCTTGCCCAGTCTCTGACACACGTTGGAGGGTGAATACTAAATCTTAAAATATTAAAAGGAAATGATAAACAGCACTGTACTTCAAGGTGGGCAAAGGGGAAAATCATGTAACATTCACTAATACTCTTTCATATAAAAAACTAAGAGATAATGCCATTTCCCAGTGACCAAAATAATCTTGTTTTGTTTTTTTTCCTACTGGGTTATGGTCTAACCATGAATAAAATACTACGAAAGTATTCTATTCTACAAGAACTTGGGCCTCTCTAAAGTATGACAAGCAGCCGTAACTGGTTTGGCTCAGTGGATAGAGCATCGGCTTGCGGACTGAAGGGTCCCAGGTTCGATTCCAGTCAAAGGCATGTACTTTGGTTGCGGGCACATCCCCAGTAGGGGGTGTGCAGGAGGCAGCTGATCAATGTTTCTCTCTCACTGATGTTTCTAACTCTCTGTCCCTCTCCCTTACACTCTGGAGATCATTCAGTGGTAGATTAAATCCCTTCACTAATGAAAAAACAAACAGAGAGTCAAGGAGGGGAACTGCCTTGTCCAAGGTCACCTAGAAAGTGCATATAGAATCAAATCAGGAAAGTAGGTCTAATTCTGAACTAGTTCAGTTCTTTTTCCAACATAAAAGATCCTCTCAAAACAGTGATGCATTCTTGATGCCCTATAAAGTATGCCCATTCTTGGCAACACATTTTGGGAGCTCTAATCTACATTTATGCAGTATTCTGAGATCCCGAGATGGAAGTTGCTATAAAGTGAAAATCATTGCTGTTATTCTTGGCGAGCCCACACAGACTGACAACAGCTGGCACAGATGCGGTCCACAGAGGATTCTGCCAGGCTGGGCTGGTGCCATCCCTGTGTAAATCTCCCTTTCCCCGACTGAGGGTATTTCTTTTCAGTTTATGCAGACTCTGTGAGTTTCTTGTTACAGGTGAGTCCAGAGTCCTCATCAAGGTGGCCTCAACCTCTCCTCTCCCCTTTGGTCTTAATCATTATTTCCTACCACTTATATGTTTCAAAGAGAAATACCTCTTTTACATGGTGATAATTTGCTTGATCCAGGGCCTTATGCAATGTCTGGGGATTACAATAATAACATTATGGAGTCACTACTCTGTACAAGTATTATCTCCTTTAACCTCTGGAATAATCCAATCACATACATGCTTTTGCTATCCCACTTTCAGACACAGAGAAACTAAATAACTTGCTCAAAGTCACAGAGCTGGAATAAAAAAGATTTGTATCCAACCACACTGATTCTAGAAACTGACACCCAAGTGTTAGTAACTAGAGATTAATATCCGAAAGGAAGGGGTCCACAGTGTTACTATAACCAGAATGAAATTAGTTTGATATAATTAAGTGTTATGAACACCCAAAGGGCTATTACTATTACACCACCATGAACATCATCAAAAACTCTACATGCTTTACTATCTCTATCATTCTAACTATCCTGGGTATAGGTAGAACGCAAGATATTGTTAGCTTTATTCTTTTTCTAACCAAGAAAGGTAATGTAGTGACTGACTCAAGTCATTCAGCAATGCCTCACCATCTTGATAATGCTTAACGTTATGGATTGAGCCTCCATCATTTCCTGAATATACAGAGAGTCTTTTGAAGAACAAGTAACTATATGTTACAGTACATAGAAAACATTAAGGATCACATTGTTTCACTTATGAAATGCAACCTAGCAAGCTTTCAATCAACAGAAAAACTAAACACTGAGGAGATGACAGGAAAAATAATGCAGTTATTCAGAGTATACTTGCTGAGTACTTACTAAGCACTAAAGAAATAATTGAGACAAGATCCTGCTATCTAGGGGGTGTAGGAAATGTTAGACATCTGGACATATACAAAAGTACCATATCCAAAGTATCTAAAGTAAAATCTTTTTTAAAAATATATTTTATTGATTTTTTTTACAGAGAGGCAGGGAGAGGGATAGAGAATTAGAAACATCGATGAGAGAGAAACATCGATCAGCTGCCTCCTGCACACCCCCCATTAGGGATGTGCCTGCAACCAAGGTACATTCCCTTGACCAGAATCAAACCTGGGACCCTTGAGTCTGCAGGCCGACGCTCTATCCACTGAGCCAAACTGGTTAGGACATAAAGTAAAATCTTTTAATAATTGCCATAAGAACACAGAGAAAGAGGAGATGGCTCAAATTGGGGAGCTGAAGGGACACTCACAAGAAAAGGTGGCATTTTAATCAGGTCTTGGATGAAGGTGGAATTTAGACACCCACAGATGTAGTAAGAATAACAAGCTAGGAGAAGACCCCAAGAGGTACAAAGAGAATCAAATTGATCAGTTCTCATCTTTTATTTTAGGTAAGAATACGTGTAACTGACCTCCAGCTCTTATGTGTCCCTCTGTGTTTCTTTGTTTGGATCACTGTCTACATTGTGTATGAAAATGCTACTGATATTTTAGTGAAAGCGAGGAAACTGCTGGTACAGTCAACCTGTATGTGAGACTCCAGGAGAAGATGCCTACATAGCAGCCCAGGACCCTGGCACAGCGGGTCAGCGAGTCCAGAGTAAGTTAAACACTACTCACTGAAATGTATGATTTTTGCTGATCTTAAAAAAATGACTTTTAATGAGAGGCTGAAGAAAATGAGCATCAAAGTGGCTGTGATGAATTCTGATGCTAACACCTCAATGTTTAGAAGAAGGCCAGGGTAGAGGAACACGAGTGCCCTGAGATTTTGCTGACACACAAGGAGTGAGAATCGTGATGGAAGCTGTTTTGGTTTGCTTTGCTTGTTCACTTGTTTGTTTTTGCAGGTTCCATAGAGTTATGTGCAGTCTTTCCATAAAATCATGGCTGTAAGTTTCCAGGAGGCCTCTCTGTTTGCTCCTCAGGCATCTACGTTCCAGTGGGTACAAAGCCTGCACTATCATAAAAGCCAGAATGAAAATAAAAAATCAATGTGTTTTACTGTCTCTGTATCTTAACCTACAATCTCAGATAGTAAATAGGAGTCAAGGATTTATTTTCCCAACTAAGAAATATATATATATATTATTAGCAGCCTGGTTGTTCTGAGTACTAGATCATTCTTTGCCATAAATTTGCTGGGTGCTATCTATTAAGTCATTTCACTTCTTGGAGACTGGTACCCTTAAATGGATATATCTTCAATCTCCTAATATGCATATTTCTTTTGATAGACAATAAGAATAGGAGAAGTAAAAGTACTCAAGTAATTTGTGAACAGCAACATGCATAAAGGGTACACACAAATCATCATCATCATCATCATCCTTATCATTCTCATCATCATCACAGCTACAATTTATTAAGCCAGGCACCTATTTTAAATATTTCAAATGCACTTCATCCTCTCAACCTTTTGTTGATAGTTATACTTATTGCCCTTATTCAATGATGAAGAAATCACAACAGAGTTTTGGGTAACGTGCTCAAAGTATTGCAGCCAGGAGTCAAACATGACTATATTTCATGGTCTTAACTGCTACACCATGTGTGGTATTATGTGTTGCATTGTGGGTATTTGTTTTTTCTTCTTTACTTTCTAAACTTTTGGCTATAGTGTTATGTGCTCTCATACCTGAAATTTAAAATTGTATCTACTGAGCAGGCACAAGGTGGCAGGTACTGCATTAGTCAGGCCTTTGATTACAAAGGTGAGGTTAATTAGAAATGCAAAATACCCCATGGCACAGTAGCTTAAATTGAAGGGTAAATGTGGCTGATAAGTATATTTCTATCCATGTCTATGGAAAAGACATAGTTAGAAATATACTGAAGGATGAAAGAAAGGGTCTTTGATGAAGATAAAAACAGTGATAGGTAACCATAATTACCAACTAAAATGTGCAGGCATTGTACTGAATGGATGTTTTTAAAATTGCATGTAATATCATTAAACCTCCCTCTGCAAATGAATAAACAGAGGCCCAGGAAAGTTAAATAGGTCTCCTAAAGTTTTGCAGACAGTACAAAAAGAGCCAAGACTAAAATCCAGGTCTGTCTGGCTCTAGTGTTTGTGTTCTTAACTGCCAAACTACCTCTAGGAGAGGGAGAATGATGTGGAAGGAGAGAAGAATGCTTTGCCTATTCTCTTATTCTA
This sequence comes from Myotis lucifugus, assembly GCF_000147115.1. Classification (NCBI taxonomy): domain Eukaryota; kingdom Metazoa; phylum Chordata; class Mammalia; order Chiroptera; family Vespertilionidae; genus Myotis; species Myotis lucifugus. The sequence goes on from NW_005871062.1 coordinate 6,407,980, forward strand.
CCTAGTTCTGACTACAGAGATTTTGATGAGCATTTATAGAACTCATATATATTTCACACTGCTATTTATCATCCCTTAAAATGTGTTATTTCTTGTGCTCAAAAGGGTACATAGAAAATTTCCAACTTGAAGACGAAAAAAAACTTGGAATATTTTATTTTGGACATTATACCAATTAAAGGTAAAATTGGGAAATAAATTAAAATTTCTCTTTAAGCAAGTAGAGCAGTCCCTTTGGAAGAAAATAATATTTTTCACTTCAAAGACTAGCATTACAGAGGCAAACTTAGAGGCTTACTGGTATAGGTTTAGGTTTACCAAGTTCCAACTTGCAAAAAGAAAACCTAACCCACAGCAAACAGCAAGGAGGTCAAGACTGGGATGCCATTACTATAACAAACACTGGATTCAGAAGCCAGAAGATTAGGATTTAAGTCCCAATCTGCCACATACTAGTCACATGGCCTAGCATATGTCATATAATCTCACTAGACCTCACTTGCCTATTCTGGACCAAATGGTCTCTGCCTACACTTCATGAGGTAGGTTTGAAGATGACTGCCCTTGGGAGTATTATCTAAATCTTTAAGAGTTTGTCAAATGTAAATATCTTGGCTGGAAGACATGACCTATGATGGAATAGGTTTACCTGTGATTAAATGAAGGGGGAGATACACAGTGATTTCACAGGTCAGAGAAGCATATCAGTCTTAGAAATCCCATTCTAAATTTCCTCAGCTCACTCCCTGGGCCAAAACATGAGCTCAGATCTCCTGATATACCATCATGCGCTAAGCAGACAGAGAGTCCTAATATCTTTATCACTGTTTCATGTAATAGCACACCTCTTACAAACAGGTGGCACAAGAAGCCCTATGACTTTGGTGAAGTCACTTTATTCTGTGGGTCTCCATCTCTCCAGTGATTGAATGAATATGGTGAAGGGTACTAATTCCTACCAGAGAGACTTTATTAAGGAGTGTGAAAATGCTCTGAGAACAGTAAAAAGTCAAAGGCCAGAGACAGCTGATACCTCCTCTTCAAGCCACTGTGAGGACTTAGGCACTTGCAAAACGATTGATTACACAAGCATAGGCAAATCAACTTCTCCTGCCAAAAACATGTGTTGCCCTTGGTGAAATAATAGCATTTTGGCCAGAGAGGAAATTTCGTCATTTTCTTTGACTTTGATTCTGACTTTTGCAAGATGCTAGACTGGAATTCAGGAACTGAGCATCTAGAACCCAACACAGGCCCTGACCATAGTTCTCAGCCTACTGTAAGCAATTGAATCACTAGTGAGTGGAGAAGGGCTCTGCTAACACCTCCCGACCCTGAGGCACCAGTTCTCTAGCCTGTTGGGTAGCAGAAGAGAACTGAATGCCTCCTACAAGCATGGCACTGTGTTAATAGGAGGCAGGTACTATGGGGCTTAATGAACAGATCACTTAACTGAGGTGAACATAGTGAAAATAATAAAACTAGGATTGTAATCCAGGTTTAACTCTGAAATGTACACTTTTTGTCAGTTGAACAAAAGTGCCTGCCCTCCAGGAGCTCACAATCTAGTGGGGAAGTCAGAAAGGCAACTCAATAGACTGTGAGCTCCTTGAGGGCAAGGACCATGTTTTATTCGTTCTTGTATCTTCAGAGTCAAGCATGGTGTTTACCATGCAGAAGGTTCAAAATTAGTGTTTGTTGAATGAATGAACCATAATCTAATGTTTTCCCTCTTAAAATACTAATCCTATTATATTACTCTTCTGTGCTCACGCAACTCTGCTGGCTGCTCATTGCCAGTACTGTGAGCATTGCTCAAAGGAGTCCTTTGTAGTCCTACCTTCAGAACCTCTACTATGATTCATCCCCTTCCACATCCTCTTTGCACCAACTCCATATCCACCATCCACTATGGCATGCTGTTCAACAAATGTCTATTGAATGAACAAACAGATATGGGAAGGGAGAGGTCTGCATATATATGAGCCATGGATACAAGAATGCCTTGTAAACACCAAGGTTAGATCCATTAGGAAGTTTCACAGAAGGCAATTGATTTGGGCCATCTACATCTCAAAGACTAGATGACATTGCATCAGAAAAATTCAATCTTTTTTTTACTATTAATTAGACAAATGACATCAGAACAAAACATTTTTATTTAAATCAGAATATGAACTGTGCCAAATTCTATCTTCTCCTAAGGAGAAGGATATGGGTGTAGGCCAAAAGCCCATCATATGCATTATTGTTTTTCTTCTCCTAAGTACTTAGGGAAAATTAAGTCTCACTTGGCATGCAGTGGCTCTCAGCAAGGTCATGGTTCTTCTGCAGTGGTGCTGGGGCAGACAAAGTAAGAACTATATTTTCAAGAGGAAGAAACTTCAGGCATCTTTGAAAAATAAGACAACTGGTTAGCCAGGATAGCATGGGAAAATAAGGGCTTTGGTCAAGAAATCAGAAAGTCAGTGAAAAAGTTGGAGAAAGCTCCAAAGTCAGCCCTTCCACCCTTGAAGTCAGCAATAAGTGGACCATGGCTACTTCACTATGAGGCAAGGGTTCTGCCTCTGTCATACTGTGAGACATCGAGCATCACGCAGTTTGCTCATCTGTAAAATGAGGCAGCTGGAATTGAACTAGATAATCACCTGCAATTTGGAAAGTGAAAATGAGAAAGCATGGAGAAAAGAGATAAGCTGTAACAAAGCATATAAATCGAAGGACTCATAAGAAAGCCCCCAAATTCCTTCACTATCTTGACAGCAAGCACAGCTAAGAAAATCTCTGTCCTTTCAGAGCCTGACATTGAGCCTCTCACATCAGAGCATATATCTCCCCTCAACACATGTACACCAGGTGCTTGTGCTGTTGCCCAAGCTAAAGTCTTAATGCCCCAGCCTAGTATCTATGAAGATTAGAAGCACTTTTCACATCCTTAATGCTGAGGCCCCCCTCCTGTTTTTCTGTACTGCCTGCAAATGTCACACTGAGATAAGAGATAGAGCAGAAGCAAAGCTTCTGCTAGAGCAGCGATTTTCAACCTTTTTCATCTCATGACATACATAAATTAATTACTAAAATTCCACGGCACACACAAAAAAATATTATTTTTTTCCAATCTGACAAAAACAAGAGGTATAATTTTGATTCCTTCACACAGAACCACTATTGTTCTGTTGGCTGTTGTCATTTTTTAAATTTTACAATCTAAGGGAAAAGAAGTCAGTGCCCCTGACTAAATAGTTCTTGCGGCACACCGGTTGAAAGTCACTGAGCTAGATGAACACTTGTTGAGTGTTTTACCTTGCTTCTTCTTATGCTCGCGTCCAGAACATTGCCATTTCCTTCCTCCACTTGTCTATTCTCAAAGTCATGGTTTCCCTATCCTCACTGCCCATTAGGATCACCGGGGAGCTTAAAAATTAACAATGGCCACCCTCCCGATCCCAACCCAACAACACTAAATCAGTATCTCTGGGGCTGAAGTTCAGAAATTGGTATGGTTTAAAGGCACCCCAGATAATTCTGATGAACAAATGGGACAAGAACAAGTCCTCGTTAAAACATTGGAAGTTATGCACTGTTAACTTCTCTATCTTTTTTAACTGGCATTTCCTGAGGAATTGTCCATCTGAACTACATGCACAATGCCCATTAGGTGTCTCCCCAGACACAGCTATAAGGGTCAGAGCTGCAAGAGAGGCTGTGGGGACAAGTGAGAGCCACTCACCTTAGTTTAAAGCAGCCTGGAACTTTCTATACCTTCTCTTTATCATCACTGCCTGTAGTACAAGCCTGTGGCTACATAAAATAAAATCATTCAGAGGAAAGTCATGTACTTTGACTAACGTGATTCATCCTCAAAGCTTCTTGATATCAGTAATAATAATGGCTACATTTATTAGGCCCTTATATGCAAGACACTTCGTTAAGTATTTTACATAGACTATTGCATTTAATAACCCAAAAATCCTTAGTAGGCAATTATAGTTAATATAACCACTATACAGTGAGCACACAGGCTCAGTGAGAAGAATGCCTGACACTCTGGCCAGGGCTACTCCAAAGCCTGTAAGAGACCCTGACCTAATCCCTATCTTCACAGAGATGGAGGAAGAATTAAGCTCTCCATATGTGAAAATTTGACTCCAAGAATAAGGAGTCATCCTTTGGTTTTGTTTATGTGCCTGATAATACCCCTACTAAGAGAGGCCTAAATAGAAGTCACACTGTGTGGGGAAAATCAGTGTGGTGGTTAGGGGAGGCAAGAGACTTCAAAAATCTTTAGAGGAATGTCAGTTGGTTACTTACAAAAATGTTTTAAGCATAAATGCAGGTGGAGATATAAAATGTATTTAAAGGCTCAAGTAACATCTGAAAAAGTGAGCTGTGCAGCTCCCAGGCAGTGGGTCTGTCTTGCTATTTACAAAGAAAGAAGAAGAGGAGGCATGGCTGTGTGAGTGATTGGAGCTGGTGTCAAGGAGTGCTAAGATGCTTTCCTGGGCACTTGGACCTTCAGTGGGCTTTTTCTTCCTGGCTATCTCTTCTCAGTGGAGACTTATTTTTACCCCAGGAGGGGAAAACCAGAAATCATTTTCTTCAAGAAGAGTAGAGAAGGTTGACCAAGGGAGTAAGAAAAGTGTATACAACTCAGAACTCCTTGGTTCTCATGGCACACAAGGTTGAACTGAAGCGAATGGGTTGAATTTGGAAGGTGTCCTTCACCAACAGAGAGGTGAATACTCTAAGGGAAATGGTCCAGCTTGCTTAATGAGGTTCTCGCTCAGAACAGCAGGTTTTAGCAGCTAGTTTCTGGACCTCAAGCAAAGAGCTGCTGTGGAAGCAGGCATGCTCTTCCTGCCACGGTGGCCTCAGACCTATAACTGCCCCATCTAATCTAATGTGTCTAAACATTAGATGAGGCATATGGGCACTTTGATTGACTTTCAAAGTCCCTCATATTCTGGCAGTAAGCTTTGTTTTCCAACTTACCTTCCATTTAGCTATACTTCCTCTTCCAGACCAGTCCACTTACTATTCTCTCAATATAACCACAGAGGCCATTTTCCACTTCAAGGCCACTGCCCATATTGTGGCCACTGTTATGAATGCCAAGAGTCAGACATCCCTGACCATCCTCTGAAGGGTCAGTGCAAATCCTAGTTCAGGTGCCTTGTTCCTTGATCCACTGAGCCCATAGCAATTTATTCCTCCTCTTGCCTCTCAGACTATGGCATAGTGGTAAAGAGGACACACACCAGAGCCCATTCATTGCCTGGACCCACTGCTATTGACTATGTGACCTTGGACAGATTACTTACCTCTCTGTGCCTCAGCTTCCTCAGTGCAAAGGGTGATAATCATAGTATCCACATTTCCAAGGGATCTTTTGAATATGATGTGGGTTAATAAAATGCATAGAACAGTGCTTGACATATAAGTGCAATATAAGTAATTAAAAAACAAATTACTTCTTCTGAGGCACCAATTATTGCCTAGCCAGACCAACACCTGATCTAGAGGAGGCAAACAGTAAATGTTCATTGAATTGTGTTGAACTATTGAATAACAATATTGCATTTCTATGATTCTGAGAACTGAATACAAAAAAAGAGGCTTTGGCTAAGTTTGAGCCCTTTCATTATTCTATAGCAGGGGTGAGGAACATCTGGCCCACAGGGTATATAAGGCCTGAGAAATCATTTGGTCTGGCTTCCCAAGGCATGAGGGGGCAGGTTAAATAAATGTTTGACCAAATGTAGCAGGTTAATTTTTAAGTTGGTAATTTTGTATGGCCCAGGGATGATGTTATAAATATCCAAATGGTCGTTGGCAGAAAAGAAGGTTCCCCACCCATGTTCTATAGGATGTTTGCAATAACACAGAGAACTAGTCAAAAGGAAATATTTTCCTCTCAGTGTTGTATAATTTTGGCCTCATATTAACATGCCTCGGGGAATAAAATATGTATTTACAAAAAAAGTATCTGGATATGGCATCTTGAGTAGTAATTAAATGACAATAGATTTGGTCTGCTGAGGGTTTTGTTTCCAACACCAGGTGTGTGGACAGCTGCTCCCCTAAACAATCTATCCATGAGCCACAGTGAAGGACCTGGCTTATCCAACTTCTGGAATACATAAATATCTTAGGAATATGAAAGAACCCAGTAGGCATTAGATTCACTGATAGAACCCCACAAGTGCAGTAACCATAGGTATTTCATAATGGAAGAAAGCATAGCACTTTCTCCTCTGCCAGCTTTCTCTCCCCCCAAAAGCTCAGCAACTAAGACCCTGGAGATGATTTTTTTTAAATATATTTTATTGATTTTTTTACAGAGAGGAAGGGAGAGGGATAGAGAGTTAGAAACATCGATGAGAGAGAAACATCGATCAGTTGCCTCCTGCACACCCCCCACTGGGGATGTGCCCACAACCAAGGTACATGCTCTTGACAAGAATCGAACCTGGGACCCTTCAGTCTGCAGGCCAACACTCTATCCACTGAGCAAAATTGGTTAGGGCTGGAGATGATTTTAGAAATTGTCTAGGTGAATGGTTCTAAATGCAGCTGCCCCTGGAGCTTGACATGTCCATATTAGAGCTTCAGGGGTTGATTTAAACTTTTAAGGAGCTTAAAATTATACAAGCATGTATCTGCTATTAGGCTGTTTCTTGTTAGATTATCATCTCAGTACGGTGATATTGATTATGTCAGGCTACACAGTTTTGATTAGTCAGTGTGTATGTGCCTTTTTCCGGTAAAAAAAACAACAGAAAAAAATAATGCATATTTAGTTAATAAGTACAGGTTGTTTTGCAGAATCTTCAGCACAAGAGGTCCAGATTCTAAAAATAAAATGCGGTTCTCTTGTTGATGAGAAGATTCAGGCTGAGATCCAAATGATGCAACCACTCAGATTTCCTGACTTTAAGTCTAGTGTTCCTGTAACTACGTCACAGCTGATACTTCTGACAGTAAATGTTCATTGAGTTGTGTGGAAGACTTTGCAGGGATGTGACTGTGTCATTGTGTCTATCTTTGTATTTTATGTGTAATGTCTTCGCATCTATAGAACATGATTTCTTGACTCTCCCAATTTCACTTACACCAGCTTTCTTATTATAGTAGGTTCAACATATAGACAACTAGAAACACCCAAACACAAACAAAAACCACCTACCCACCCTCACACACAACTGTAATTTCCTAACTGACCATTCATTTTCATAAACTTTTTGTAATCAAATTTCAAGGAGCTTTCCCTCATTTTGGGCTTTCTGTCTTCCTGTCAAATTAGGAAATAATCAGGGAATATATATATATGCTAAAAAATCCAGACGGGTGAGGCAGATGGACAGAAAGCAGCAGCTTTCACAAACTGTTTCCCTAGGAAACCAGGCAAAAAGCAGGATTTTGACCAAATATAGAACTGGCCATCAAGATGTGGAAATAGAAACTTTGCGTCGTGCACTGGTGGGAAACCCCAACAGCCCATCTCTGCAAACCACATACAGGAGGTGAAATCAAAGTAGAGGCATGTTTCATTAGGTGCATCCAGTAAGCTTAGAGGTTGTGCACTTTCACAGTGATGATTCCAGGAAGAGAAGCACCCGTAGTTCTCCAGTGAGTCTCCTGAGTCATTGATGAGAAAGGGAAAGGGAGAGAAATGAGTCCCATTACCACAGAGAAGCCCAATCAGTGAACTACAGCCTGACTCACGGTCAAGTGCAGAATTAGATTTGTGAGTTTGGACAGAAATCCCTTTGACCTCATTAAGATTTGTCTGAGTGAATATGAAAAGAGGCCTTGGAGTGCTTCTGGGCTACTCACTGCCATTGCCTCAGAGTCAGTGACAACATGTGACTTAAAATCTCCTTTGTGCAGCTTTCACTGACTCATCCCTACCCAAGTGGACTTTAGATAAAAGCAAATGTTTGTACTTTGATGTAGGATCCTATATAACTGGACAATACATTCCCCTTCAGAGTCATCCTGTTTTAAGATAAAATAAAACAAATAGGTGCCTGAAAATAGAAAGGGACTGTTGCTACACCTCAATTTTGCTGCCAAGTACAATGAGGGCCCCTGGTTCCTTCCATACATTAGGGCCATAAGGGGTGTCCTTGCCTGGCTGATATGTGTGTACCACATCTGGGGGCAAAGATAGGGAGAGACTGCATGTGGTGTCTATCTGCTATTTCAGTAAAAAATGATATTTCATTTGAATTTCAAGGTCATTATTGGATATTCAGGACAATTTAGTAATTTGCATGGGTGTTTACTCTGCTTGCCAAAGTTAGCTACAATTAGGGTGAATATAAGCTTTTTGCAGCAACAACCCAGCATAGGCCTATTCCTGAAATGCCTGCTGTCCAGCTTCCTTCAAGTGCTTTGCACTTGCCAAAATAACCATAGCAAACCCTGCTGCAGGTTTCTATGCCTTGGCCTGACCAAGCAGCAGCCCTGACAGGCACTGAAGATGGTCAGGGCATAGAGAGGCCTACAAGAAGAATTAACAAGAGACTGGAAAAGTACAAGCTAAGAGCTGTATAGTGTGCGTGTATGTGCACTGACACATATGACAATAAAGGCAAGAGGGTTGACAAGTAAGGCATTTCCTCCAGAAAAATCACAAAATCTGTGTTACCATTGGATTAAAAAGTCAATTTCTTGTGTGCACATTATAAATTTAAATTTGGAAACAAATTTTCCTTGTGTGACATTTCTAGCTTTGCTACTAATATAGCAAATTCCCAGAAGACAAAAAGAATATGAAAATAGAAAATCTGCGTTCAAGTCTTGGTTTGGCCAATAAGTAGAAATGTGACCTTGAGCAGGCTTCAAGGCCTCAGTTTTGCTACCTTCCCCAAGGAGGATATAGTGTGGATATTTTGGATATTTACTTCAAAATGTTATGGTGAAGGTCAAATGAGGTAACCTTCATTCATTCATCTAACAAATATTTATTGAGCTTTCCCTCCTTGTCAGGCACTGCTCAAGGAGCCGATGATATAGTTGAGCACTACAATGTCTTTGCCTTCACATTCATGTGCATGTGAGAGTGTGTGTGGGAGGACAGGGAGAGAGAGTAAGCAATACACACACACACAATAAAAAGATACACAGGCATATACACACAATATTAGCATAGTGATCAATGCTATGGAAATAAACATGAAAAACTGTAAATAATAAAGTGGCATAAAAGACAAAAGTATTATTTAACATTATTGCATTAGGGCCTTAGACATATTTCCTTCCTTTTCTTCTCCTCCCCTCCCCCTCCCCCTCCCTTGCTTTAGGATATGCATTAGAGTGCAGATCCATAAGGAAGCAGATACATTAGAAGCAGATCCTGTCCTCAGGAAGCATACAAAATGGCATAAGTATAGGGCATTATATAAATGACTATCGTCCTAGGGACATCATGATAAGAGCCACAGAGAACAATAGGACTAGTGCCATGAAAATGTTTCCACAGAGAGATCATTATCACTTGGGAGCAAACAGGTTTAGGAAGTGCCTCCTAGAGGTGAGTGGAAGAATATGCAGGGCTTGGAGGAGGGGGAGGGTTGTCTCAGCAGAAAGGAAGGAGTAAGCAACAGGAGAGTACCCTAACATAGCCTGGTGACTCCTGGTGGTTCCAGGTGTACAATAGAGAAATGAACCTCGGACAACTGAGCACAGGATCCATCAGCTCCCCCACAGTGGAGAATCTGCCTCCTTCATGTTTTTAGCTCCATTTACTCTGTAACAGAAAGTCCTCACTTCTGCTAAGAAACTCAGCTCTCCAGATTCCACGTTCTGTCTTAAACAGAGCAAAATAAGATCTGTGCTTCATAATGAGGTTTCCCCTAATTTTGAAGTTTCTGGTAACTCTATAGGGCAGTGATGGCGAACCTATGACACGCGTGTCAGAGGTGACACGCGAACTCATTTTTTGGTTGATTTTTTCTTTGTTAAATGGCATTTAAATATATAAAATAAATATCAAAAGTATAAGTCTTTGTTTTACTATGGTTGCAAATATCAAAAAATTTCTATATGTGACATGGCATCAGAGTTAAGTTAGGGTTTTTCAAAATGCTGACATGCTGAGCTCAAAAGGTTCGCCATCACTGCTATAGGGTAACAATGGCACAAGGATCTTTTCAAAGATAATTTCAAGTATAATGATAAGTAAAGGCATCTTCCTCGATTGGGTCTGCAGCTCATCTTACTTCCTAAAGATAGGCTTTCAGGAAAGCCAAGTTTTTCCTACAAATTTAAGCAAGTGATTTTTTTTTCTCTTTCTTTGTGCTGTTCAAGTCTGAATGCATCACTGTTATTTCCTGTTGCTGATTTGGGGATAAGCCTGGGTAGTAAGAAAATGTTCTTCCATTACTGCAGGCATCTGTAATATGAAGTTAGAGAAGTAAGTTATGCTTTTTGGCTTCATTTCAAACACCCTTCTTATTATGAAGGGTGTGAACTGGAAATAAAGATGTCTTCTTTCAATTGAAAGATTATGAGTGTTCCTGCTTGATAGTCCAAATAAATGGCTGGAAGCTGCCAACAGTATGTGGCTTCAAATCAGCTTGTTCTTAGAGCCATAGGGAACTGAGACAATCTGAAATGATCCAATTTAGAAACACTCCTCTAATTGTTAGGGTTTAAGAACAAAATATTAGCAACCAATCAAGCAATACATTTAAAAGATCATATGCCATGATCAAGTGGGATTTATCTGGGGATGTAAGCTTGGTACAATATCTGCAAATCAATAAATGTGATATATCACATAGAAAATGAAGGATAAAAAACACATGATCATATCAATAGATGCAAAAAAGCATTTGATAAAATCCAGCACCCATTTATAATAAAAACTCTGCAATAAAATGGGAATAGAAGGAACAGAACATACCTCAATGTAATAAAGGCCATATATGACAAACCCGCAACCTATATCATACTCAATGAGCAAAAAGTACAAGCATTTCCCTCAAGACTGAGATCAAGACAGGGATGTCTGCCTTTACCACTCTTATTTACCATAGCACTGGAAGTCCTAGCCACAAAATCAGACAAGAAGAAGAAATAAAAGTCACCCAAAACTGTCATTATTCGCAGATGATACGATATCACACATAGAAAACCCTAAAGACTCCACTAAAAAGCTACTAGAACTGATAAATGAATTCAGTAAAGTAGCAGAATACAAAATAGATATCCAAAAATCAGTTGCAGTTTTCTACACCAATAATGATCTATCAAAAAGGGAAACTAAAAAACACACAATCCCATTCAAAATTGCTTTATAAAAATAAAATACCTATGAATAAATTTAACTAAGGATGTAAAATACCTATATTAGAAAAATTTTAAGATACTGAAGAAATTTAAGAAGATACAAGAAAGTGGAAACATATACCGTGCTCATGGATAAGAAGACTTAACATCATTAAAATCTCCATACTATTCAAAACAATCTAGAGTCAAACAATTCCTATCAAGATACTAATGGTGTATTTCACAGAACTAGAACAAATATTCCAGAAATGTATACGAAACTACAAAAGATTCTAAATAGTAATACTAGTAGTGATCTTGAAAAAGAAGAACAAAGTTGGAGGAATCAAGTTACCTGATATTAAACTATACTGCAAAGCCATAGTAATCAAAACAGCATTGACTGGCATAAAAACAAACATATAGATCACTGTAACAGATTAGAGAGCCCAGAAATAAACCCACACTTTTATGGTAAAGATAGTCTATTAAATAAATGGTATTGGGAAATGAACATTAACTGATGAACAAAAATATATCCAGAGAGAGAGAAACATTGAACAGACCTTCAAACTTCAAAGAGAAGGCAGGGGAGGGTGGGGTAGTGGGTAAGAGATCAACCAAAGGATTTATATGTATGCATATAAGCATAACCAATGGACACAGACCCTAGAGGGGTGAGGCCATGTGCTAGAGGGTGGGGGTGGCAGCAGAGAGATCAATGAGGGAAAAAGGAGACATATGTAATACTTTAAACAATAAAGAATTTTAAAAAAACACACTTAGAATTCACATTGAAAGCACTGGGAAATATGTAGAAAATAAGTTGTTCTTCATTTACATAATGGAATATTGACCATAAAAAAGAAGGAAATCTTACCTTTTGCAGCAGCATGGATAGACCTGGAGAGTATTATGCTAAGTGAAATAAGCCAATCAGAGAAAGACAAGTACCATATGATTTCATTCATGAATGGAATATAATCTATCTATATATATAAAAGCCTAAGTGATTGTTCGACTATTCAACCAGTAGCTATGACACACACTGACCACCAGGGGGCAGATGCTCAATGCACAGGCATGGAAACATGGAACAGACTGGTGAATCTCAGAGGGAAAGGGGGAGGGCAAAAAGAGATTAACCAAAGATCTTATATGCATACTAGAGGCCTGATGCATGGATTTGTGCACTGGTGGGGTCCCTCGGCCTGGCCTGTGGGGATCGGGCCAAAACTGGCAGCCTGGCATCCCCCAAGGGGTCCTGGATTATAAGAGGGAGCAGGCCAGGTCAAGGGACCTCACCTGTGCATGAATCTGTGCACTGGGCCTCTAGTGAATGCAATAAACACAAACAAAATAGAAACAGACTCATTGATACGGAACATATTGACAGCGGTCTGAGGCAAGAGGGATTTCAGGGCTGGGTGAAAAAGTTGAAGGGATTAGAAAAAAATCATAAACACAGACAACAGCATGGCAATTACTAATCAGAGGGGAAGGAGGTGGGGGCAAATAGAAAAAGGTATAGGAGGGATAAATTGTGAAGGAATTTCATTTGAGTTGATGAACACACAATACAATATACAATTGATGTATTATAGAATTGTACACCTGAAACCTATAAATTTTTATTAACCAATGTCACTCCAATAAATTCAATTAAAATAAAATAATAAAAAAGAACAAAATTTGAGCAAAAGGTAAGAAAGCATATAGTCATAGTCCAAGTTTCCAATTTCCCTGAGAGTTGGAAAGAGAAAGAAAGAAAAATGTAGATGATGAAGGAGAAGCAGCCTCAGCTCTGTGTTTGTAAAATAGTGATAAAACACACACACACACACACACACACAAAAAAAAAAAAAAAAAAAAAAAAAAACACAAATAAACACAAACTCCAGAATAACACAATTCTTTCCTCTGATGGATGCTCCTTTAGTGGCAATAAGGTTTCAATTCAATGCTTATTGACTCATATTCACCAACAATTCTAATGACCACTTTGCGACTTCTTCCTCATACCAGAAGAGATTAGAAGCACTAAACATTAGAAGGTGGTAGAAAATACTCTGAGAGGCAGTGCAGTGACAGCACAAATGGCAGCTGACAGCCTGAGGGGATAGCCAAGGAAAATTACTGAATTTCAGAACAGCACAATAATACAAGATCATGCTGATGCCCTTGAGTCATCAAGAGTTTTCAAATGCTTAGAATGACTTATATGGAAGGAAAGAACTATGAAATACATTTTAATTAAGGTTTCATTCAAAGCCATTAAAATTGTTTATTATTATTATTATTATTATTATTATTAATATATTATTAATTTTGTCTCTGGTAGAGGAGAAAGCTTAAGCATTATGAAAAAGACAGGTGTAAAGTACAAAGTGACCATACAGAACATCTATATTTATGTGTACAAGAAAATTCACCAGTTCCCCAGAGAGGCCACACACACACACACACACACACACACACACACGTATTCAAAAGTATTGGATAACTAAAGCAAGATAATGACAAAGACTAAAATACTTCTTGCTTGGCTAGAGTAGTCATAGGAATACCATGATTTTAAAAATAGGTGAAAGGACACAATCTTAAAGAATGTGCCTTCCATTATACAGAATGAAGCAAAAGTAGGTTTACAGTTGTGAGTACAGGAAATAGAGTTTATTCTTTTATTTTTTAGAGTTTATTCTTGTATTATTTATTAATTATTGTATTATTTTCCATATGAACAACTGTGACCCTACTTTGTCCAATCCTGTATTCTTAACAGTAAAAAAAAAGAGTGAAGTTTCCATAAATTTTCAAAATTTATACCCACACCTGTGTTATCAAATGCATTTTTTTCCTAACCACCTTCTAAGGTGGGCCTTCCATTGATGGCCATTATCTGACTGGTCTGAGGTGTCTATGCAGTTGGTAGTTGGCCCATAATGACAAAGTTGCTGGGTGATGAGTCCTGACTAACTGATTTGCAACTCCATATACCCTCTTCTGCCAGCACTATTTCCTTTGTCAGGGGCTCCTCTGTCCAGAGATACCCAAAAGCTCATGTTGTTATTCCTCATGATGGGTTGCCAGTTAAATGCTCACTACTTTCTGTGTTTTCTCATTCAATCTTCTGAAGAAAAATTATAAGGAAGAGATTATTAACCTCTATTCTTCACATGATGAAACAGCTCCCGGAAAGGTCAAGTTACCTACTTAGATCAGCAGATTTATAATCTACTAGAGGCCCAGTGCATGAAATTCATGAATGGGTAGGGTTCCTAGGCCTGGCCGGCGATCAGGGCCTATCTGGGCCTTCCTTTGCTCCATGCCGCTCCCAAACTCCCGAGGAGACAATTTGTACATTAGGCATATATATATATATATATATATATATATATATATATATATATAGATTTGTACTCATTCAGTCTGGCCTTCATTTTGTCCATCTTTCTCTTTCTTCCCACAAAACTCAGGATTTAGCCTTTGTAGTTATCTTTTTCCTTTAAAGAGAACTTGCTAGGCCCTATTCACCTACATATCACTTATTGTATTTAACACAGTACAGTACATGGGACAATAGTGGTGTAAAGAATATGTTAGCTGAATATATGTATGTGAATAATGGTAAAATTATAAAATTTGAAACCAGAAAGATTAGAATTTACATCTCTTCCCTGCCATTTATGAGCTTTGTGTACCTGGGCAATTCCTCACAACCTTCAGGTGTTCTCTGCTCACTAGTGAGGCAGAACTATATGACATATTCTGACCAGAAAATAACTAATACTTTCCTTGTTAAGGTCTAACTGATTTCCCCACATTCTTTTGGATGACCATTTCAGAAATGTTTTAGGAATAGTTTCCCAAAATGCTTAACCTATAAAAAAAATTGAAGCTATGTATAGCTATATATAATGTAATGTCCTTCAAGGAAAAAAGAAGTTTGTTTGTTACACTAATATTTAAGCATCCTCAACTGCTTGTTTATTCATGCAGAATTGAGGGAAACCAACTGTGAGACAGTACCATCATAGAAACTGAGGCTCCAAAAACAGAAGCACTGCTGATTCTGGAACAGAGACTAGAAATATGTGATAGAAGTTATAAAGAAAGACTTAGGAAGTGCTATTTTGTGGAACTTTCCCAATAGCTCCTGAATTCCAGTACATTGGATGAGTAAAGAATATAGTTGAGGGATTGGCAATTTCCCACAGAATTTGCATGACCACATGAGGGCCATGTTTAGGCCACTTCAGGGCTACAACTTGTTTCAGACTATCAGGGTCCTCTTGTCATTTCCAAATGGTCAAGCATTTGTCTTCCAGCAAACTACACCAGGGTCACCTAGGTCACAGAGGCAGTCGTGAAAGAGACATTTCTAATATTTAATGATTTTAAACTTCTCTGTGTGCTCTAATTGCCCATTGCATTACATAGACATATATTAAATACTTTAATATGGCCAGCTTGGGTACCTGTTCTACTTCTCTAACATTCTTTATGCTGAAGATTGACCTTGTCAAATGGCTGCTTTATTTGAAGACTCCTCTTAATATGATTTTTGCAAGTGAGAAAATCCTGAAAGGTAATCTCCTCATCCCATTTCCCAGCATAGGAAGTTCTGATATACCATCTATGACATAGATACAGGAAGATTAAAAAAAAACTTTTAAAAGAAACACATCTAAAAAAAAAAGAAACTCATCTTCACATTATCCAACTGTATTCAACAAGTATTTTTCAATAATTTTCAACCTTATCCATCTTCCTTATAAAGTAGATTCAAGGGACATGTCCACTGAAGGGATACCAGAAACTGAGGGGCAATTTATGTCCTATATAAAGCCACAGGTAAATCAACTTTTAAAGTACCCTTAACAATTTTGAAGAGGTGGCTACAAGCCACATTCACTTAGTAATTAGTATGTAGAAAATAAGAGATGAAGAAAATGGTGGGTTCTAAAAATAACATGGGTGCATTAACTATCTGTTGCTGTATAGCAATGAAAACTTCATGGAGTAAACAACATATATTTATTATCTCACAGCTTATGTGGGGCATATGTATAGCCATGGCCTCACTGTATCTTCTGCTTCAGGCTGCAAGGAAGAAATAAGTCTGGGTTGTGGTCTCACTATTAGGCTCGACTGGGGAAGAGTGTGCTTTTGAGTTTACATGGTTGTTGGCAACATTCAGTTTCTACAGGCTGCCCTGAACTCTTTGTTACATGGCCATCTCCATATGGCAGCTATGTAGTGTGCTTCTTCAAAATTATCATGGGGGAGTCTTCACATAGGATGGTGTCACAATCTGATGTAATGTAATTATGTACAAGTAACCATGTACATCCCATCACCTTTGCTTTATTCTATTGGTTAGAAGCAAGTCACAGGCCCTGCCTATACTAAAGGGGAGTTCCATACACAAAAGCATGCATATCAGGAGGTGGGAATAGTTGGGGGCCACTTTAGAGTCTACCTGTCTTCAATGACATTTTCTATCTTCTGTGTAAACAGCTTCTATGCAGCCACATGGTCATACATGCAAGAGAGGGGCTTTCATTTTGTGATTGGGAAAGAACTTTAGGTGTTGATATACATTTTATCCTCTCATAATTTGTTTGAAACAGGATGCATATTTTTCTCTTTGTCAAGCACAAAGAGAAGGAATGAAGAAAACTCTTTTGTTGTTGATCTTATTTAAATCCTTTACAATAGAACTCCTACACAGAGTTAGGGAACTCAGGTATTTTTTTGTTTGGTTTGGTTTTTGAGATGTCTTAATCCTCTTCTGAAGTTCAACCTTATACCAAACTTCAGGGCTAATGACCTGTTGTATATCCACCATAATACACCTAAGAAGTGAGGACAAACAGGGTAGGCAATTGAAAACACTTGGGAATTAATACAACCTGCCCTTGGTCTCAAGTATGCTTGTTTCAATAATTTGATGCATCCTCTCTTACCTAGAGCATTCCACGAATAGAAAAAAATATACATACAATGATTGGGTTCCACCAGAATATGGTAGTGATTACTACCTATTTTTTCTCCAACATGTTACCATTTCTAATGTTCTCCTCTCTAAAATATTATATTTTTATCTAGTCTATCTCAACATAAAATTTGAATTAGAAATGAGAACATTTTCACTCCTATTATTCTTTCTATAATAAAAAGAGGGATTTCAATAATAAAAATTTAAATCTGGCTTCCAACTTAAGAGGGAAGAACACCACAGCAGAGAGATTAAAGTAAAAGCAGGAAAACTGAAAATTAAGAATTCTGAATACATGATTCCAGAGTGTTTTCTGTAACAAGGTCAACCTTGAGCATTTTTTGGAGAAAGAGCACACCTCTCGTTGCATATTCAAGTAGTTAATATGTAGGGTGTCACACAAAAATGTATACACACTTTGAATAATTATTCATTCCAATGGGTTAAATTTGAGAAGAAAAGAAACATCAAATAAGCTATCAGAAAAAGTGTATATACATTTTGGGGGACACCCTGTTCATGTAATGCATTGGGCAATTAGAGTATGCTAAGAACTTTAAAATCATTAAATGTTAGACTTGAAATATAACTTTATGATCATTCAGCTCAATTCCTTCTCAGGAAGACTTGGGGGCCTGAGAGGTTATATGACTTGCCTAAGTCTAGACAATAACCCGACAGTAGAGCTAGAACTAGAATTATGGTATACTGGCTTTTCACCTTAGCATAATTTACCTCTATCATTTCTTGATGTATTGTCCTTCATATACAAACATACATCCATGATCCAAGATATACAGACTTGATGCTATTTCTACAATTTGCTTGAGCATTCTCTTACTCTCCCCTTTCTGGTCCTCCCTCCCTCCTTTTCGTCCTCTTTCCTTCCTGTGTTTTTCTATCTCTACCTTTTGAACAGATAAGAAAGTACATGAATAAATATGAAAATTCAGGCTACCTGTTCATGTCTTACCATTCTTCAGGACTGGTTAACACCACCCACTCCTTCTGTGAGGCCTGTTCAGTGTACCTTAGCCCACACTGACTAGTGCACTGCCTTGCCTCTATTGATAAATTTAATGTATACCATAAGTCTGAACATTTAAGTTATTTAATTGTTTCAATCCTCCCATCATTTTATCTATCATTTGGTAGGACTAGCCTCTGCTTTTCTGTTATGCAAATAAGTAAGCCTAATGTTAAGTAAGTAACAATTGCTGAAAACTATTTCTGGATTATTCCTATGACTTCATAATAATAATGAGTTTAAGTAACTCAGGATCAGAATGGCACCAAGAGGTCATTTGCCAATGACTTACACAATTCTAATATTTTATTCACACACCTCTAGTTGCTAAAGCAGTGTGCATGCTCTAAGGTTGTAAACTTTGAAGTAATGAATATGTCATAACCTCTGAAGGCTCTATGTCTTGCTCCTCTGCATGTGTTTCCAGGAGATGAAAAGAGCACAGACTTTGAACTCAGAGTTGCCTGGGCTCAAAGCTCAGCTATGTCACTTATCCTCAGGCAAGGTATTTAATATCTCTGGGCTTCAGATTCTATATTGTACAGTGGAACGGTAATCCACCTTCAGCAGAGCTATTGTGAAAATTAAATGAGGAATTGTATAAAAAGAAGCCTAGCCCAATGTCTGTTGGCACTCATTAAATATTAGTGTCCCTACCTTCCTGTAACTAGGAGCATGCGGTTAATTTACTTGAGCGTGGGCACCACACTGTCAACAAAAACAAGTGAAGTTTACAAGTGAAAAGTTTCTCTATCTAAATTACACTGTGGTGTGCTAAAGTATTTATTAAATGCATTACTGTATACCCAAGGAGGGATGGAGAAAGGGAGGAAAGGCAAGCCATTCCTGCTCTGAATACAAAGTGAGAAGAGAGAAGGGAAAGAAATTAAGCATAAAATAAGGAAAAATTATGCTAGGTATACATAAAAAAGAAGTTAAAAAATAAGGAGTTTAAGAATAGTAGGATAAAAGAGAATTAGGAACTTCAAAGTTGGGAGCTCCTTTGTCTAAAATTGAGAGTGTAAAAGTTTCTAACTACATTTTTTGAAAACTTCTGTATCCCCAGTGTCCCAGAATATACTATGTAAACACTATGCAAATATAACTTGTTCAAAACAGGGCAATTCAGTTCTTCCCTACACTATGCACGAATGAGATGCATATAATCTAGGCAATATATTTCACCAGTCATCTCCTGGAAGAATAAAACTATTTTGAAGCAAGAGGAAAACAAACAAAACAAAACAAACAAAAGAACAAACAAAAAACGATTAACAAAAGCAAAAAAATAAATAAATAAAATGGCTCTAATTTTCCTTAAGAGATTGGGTGTTGGCCCTGGTCATATTTCAATTTACCTCTCTTCAATCACTCAATCAATAAAACCCCTCCTCCAGATACAGCAGAGCATGTTAAGGTTTCACTTATGGAGAAGGAGTAACTTGGTCCTTTTCCTCTTTGTCAAAAGGGGTAAAACAGAATCTAGAATGGTCAAGATCAGTGGGTTAAAGTAATTCTGCAAAATGGCCTCACCCAAAAGACTCAAAGAGAAAATATGAGTTTAATTATCACTGATATTGTTGATACTAACTTAAAATGGGGAAGTATAGAGAAAGTACTATGTCCATTAATTACAGAGCTGTATATTATTAAATCATTTTATAATTATTTAAAAATTTATACCAATGTTAATGTGGGTGAACACAACTTTATCTTTCATTGACTCAATTCTACAGTTTTTTTGTTGTTGTTCATTTGGTTTTTCACATACAGGGCCCTCAGTCATTCAAGAGATTATGTAAGTTGACCAAGCTCAAAGGGGCCCTTAGAATAAAAATTTGAAAAGGGAGCATTCTCTTTATAAAAAAAAATTATTCATTTCAGAGAAGAAGTGAGAGGGAGAGAGACAGAAACATCAATGATAGGAGAGAATCATTGATTGGCTGCCTCCTGCATGCCCCACACTGGGGATCGAGCCTTCAACGTTTGCATGTGCCCTGACCAGGAATCGAACCGTGCGTGACCTTTTGGTTAATAGGTCGATGCTCAACCACTGATCCAAGCCGGCCGGGCAAAGGAGAGCATTCTTTATACTGAATTTGCCCAATTCAAAATGAACTTCTCCTGACTAAAAATAAGCTTTGTCTCACTTGAACCTCCCCAGGTTTTTTTAAATTTATATTTCCCTAAGTATACTCATCACTTGTAAAAATGTTATTTATATTTTATTTCCTCCACTTAAACTGATAGATCATGTTGCATATTAGCGTCCCAAATAGGACCCCCCTCAAAGGAAGAAAAAAAGTAGTTTTTATTTTACCAAATGGGACTTACGACAGATTAGAATCCTCAGTGAATGAGCATCGAATGGAAGCAGAATGAATGAATAAATAAATAAATAAATAAATAAATAAAGTAATTAAGCAAAAAATAAATAAAACAAAAATACTAATTGGTTTTATCCTTGAATATACAACTTTAAAGTTAAATTTTATATAATGAAATATACAGTGATTCATGTCTGTGTTGACTCATTTCCTCCACTTTTTTTTACAGGGTCCAGACATTGAGAAGAGTAATCATGCTATTTATTTACCAACAGCTCTGGAACACCCCTACAATGTGTTGTCAAAACAGTAGAGAGAATAAACTTTTTTTTTGTGGAAAGAACAAGTCATTCAAGAATAGTGTAGATGCAAACCTTCAAAGGCCTGGGGTAGGTGGGAGGGCAGGGAAATAGCTGCCTGCAATGTCCCCTGTTAGGGAGTAAATTGGCTGAAACAAATAGAAACCAAATGGTAAATATAAAATTACTCTCTCTTTATCCCCAACAGCACAGATATTAAATCTGAGGAAGCAGCAAAGACAAATATCTTTCATACTTCTAACACTTCCTATTGCCATACAACAACAACAACAACAACACAACTAATCTAGAGTTAAAACAAAACAAGATCCTAGAAGACAATGTAACCAAATCAACAGAATGAGCCCTGGGAAGTGAATGGGGATATGGATGCCTTTCCATTTTTTCCCTTCATATGCTTTTACACTGTGTTTTTTTTAACTTTTATAACAATTTGAAAATTAAAAACAAAATGCTAACTCTAAACAGCATTTGGAAAATGGACTGTCATTTCTTACAACCATGAAGGATTCTAATAAACCTGAGTTCTGCCTTCAAGGAATGCAAATAGCTTCCTCATTTCTACTCCTCCCAGTTCTTGCTTAAATTCTTGTACAGTCAGTTCAGACTCAGTCCCTTGATACCTAAAGTTTGAGCAGGAAAGCAATCAAAATGCAAAAATGAAGATCAATGGAGTATTTTTAAGCAATTCTGTTTAAAGAATGTTTTGCACAGAATATATTCTTGTTCTCTGCAGCAAAAGACCACTGAAGAATACTTATTTTTTCATAATTAGATGTCCCACAAATGCAATAAATGGTGCAAAAGAGCACAATGTTCGGGGCTGTAATTTATGATTAAATAATTAGTTAATATTGTATGTGAATGCTACCTCCAATACTACAGCAATTCTGGACCTGAGGCACTTTATACCTCCATCCAATCTGGGGAACTATTACAGTTATTTGTTTAAAATAGACTCCTTGCTTTCAAGAGAGAATGGGTCAACACCTCTACACCAGTGCCATTTAAAAATGAAAATAAGAAACAGCAAAAAAGGTGGTGTTGCAAATGCCTCTTGATTGCTTCTCAATGTCATCTCCTTTATTTACCTCTCCCCACAAACATATATAAACACATGTGTGCGCACACACACATCAGAAAAAAAAATCCTGTTTGTTATGGGGCAGATCATCAAGCAACTCCTTTGAAAAAAAAAAGGTGATACATGGGTATTGAAGTTAAATCACTCATTCATAAAATATTTATTGCACCTGTACATGGAAAAAACCTTATGTTATATACTACGTGGGGAATAAAAATAAGTGACACAGTGAAGTCAGAAGTGTACACGTACAGGGACAAGTATATAAGCTTTAGCACAGGGCATCTGGGTGCCATGGCTGTCTTTTAGTGGCTGGGGTTTTATGAACATGCAATGATTACTGATGTAAATAATACTAGATGTAAAATAGTAAGTAGTCTTAACATCTTTAAAAATTCTACAGAAGCTCAAAATAAGAAGGCACTCTGCTAGTTGCACATAGAAAAGGTGAGGTCTTTTATTCCCCTCTGTCCCTCCCACCTCACGCCCAATTCACTAGCAAATCCTGTCCACACTCCTTTTGAAACATACTCACTACCTAAGCACCTCAGTTGATACCACCTTAGTCAAAGACACAATTCAGCTCATGCTCAATCAATCTGTTGTAATAGCCTCTTAATTGTTCTGGTTCTGGCATACAGTCTATTCTCCACAGAACAGCGGGGTTATGCCTTTAACTTCACACTAATTTGAAAAAAAAGCACCCCTAAGTTCACTGAAGCATTATTTACAGTAGCCAAGATATGGAAGCAACCTAGGTGTCCATCAATAGACACATGAATAAAGAAGATGTGTTATATACAGGGTAGGGCAAAAGTAGGTTTACAGTTGTTCATATGAAAAAAATATAATAATATTACAAGAATAATCTCTGTTTCATCTACTCAAAACTGTAAACCTCTTTTGACCCACCCTGACACACACACACACACACACACACACAATGGAATATTACTGATCAATAAAAGAGAATGAAATCTTGCTATTTACAATATGGATGGACCTATGGATCTAGAGGATCTATGCTAAGTGAAATAAGTCAGAATGAGAAAGACAAATACCATATAATTTCATGTATATGTGGAATATAAAAATAAAATAAACAAATAAGACAAAATATGCTCACAGAAACAGGGATCAAAATGATGGTTGGCAGGGGAGATGCTTTAAAAAGATGAAGGAGAATATAAACAATAATGTGATCAGTTTGTACTGTGACAGGTGATTACTAGGTTTAGTGAGGTAATCACATTATAAGGTATATAAATGTTGAGTCACTATATTATACACTTGAAACTAATATAACATTGTACAGCAACTATGTTTAAATACAACAAAACTTAAAAAGAATATAGTTCTGCTGTAAAACAAAACAAAACAAAAATTAGGTTAGCTCATGTCACCTCTCAGCTCAAAACCTCCCTATGTCTTCTCAACTAATTCAACATAAAATGTGAGTACTCACAATGAGTTAAAAGATCCTGCAGTTTCTGGTTCTTGGCTGCCTCTCCTATCTCATTGCCTGCCACTCCCCTCCATCAACACTCCAGGCACCTCGGCTTTCTTGGGCCTGCATATTTCAAACATGCTTGTGCCTCAGAGCCTTCCACTTCTGTTCCTTCTGCCTGTCATGCTGTTCCCCAGATCTTTCATACATCCTAGAGTTCATTCAAGTCTCAATGTGAATGGCAACAGCCCTTCCACAGTCTAACCCACTATACTCCTACTCTATCATCTTGCTCTCTATTTTCCTTTTTATTATTATAACTAGAGGCCCAGTGCACAAAATTCATGCGGCAGGGAGGGGTCCCTCAGCCCGGCCTGCACCCTCTCCAATCTGGGACCCCTCAGGGGATGTCCAACTGCCGGTTTAGGCCCGATCCCAGGGATTGGGCCTAAACCGGCAGTCGTACATCCCTCTCACAATCCTGGACTGCTGGCTCCTAATCACCCACCTGCCTGCCTTACTGGTCACCCCTAACCACTTTGCCTGCCTGCTTGATCATCCCTAATCCCTCTGCCTGCCTGCCTGATCACCCCTAACCACTCTACCACTCTGCCTGCCTGTCTGATCACCCCTAACCGCCTCTGCCTCGGCCCCCGTCACCATAGCTTTGTCCTGAAGGACGTCCGGAAGACTTCCGGTCTATCTGGTCTAATTAGCATATTACCCTTTTATTAGTATAGATCATTGAACCCAGTATGCTTATTATTACTTTTTAATTTTTATTGTCCTTACCTACTTTCTATTTCTCTTGTCAAACTTTCAATATCTAGTGTCAGCTACATAACTGTAATCCATAAAAGAGGCAGATGTTACATTTTAGGCTGAGTGGTACTTGATCTGAGACTTAAACATCTTAAAAGGTAGAGAGATAAATCCAGGAAGCAGTAAATTGTATAGACAAATTTCTGCAGCAGAGACAACTTATGTGCAGTATGTGGGGGGAAATAAAATTGGGCTATTAGGTTAGAAACCTGTAATGGCTGAAGTAGCATTGAAGGCCTAGGCCAAAAAGGCAACAAAAGACAATTATGGAAGGCTTCAGATAGCAATGGGAACAGTATTAGTCATGGAACTGACTAAAATAAAAAGCATGAGGCCATGGGACACAGCAGTTAAGAATCACTTTTCTTGCCCTAGCTGGTTTGGCTCAGTGGATAGAGCATTGGCCTGTGGACTTAAGGGTCCCAGGTTCAATTCCTGTCAAGGGCACATACCTGGGTTGTGAGCTCGGTCCAACGTGCAGGAGGCAGCCGATCAATGATTTCCTCTCATCATTGATGTTTCTCTCTCTCTCTTCCTCCCCCTTCCTCTCTGAGATCAATAAAAAAAATATATATATTTTAAAAAAAGAATCCCTTTTCTTCACCTTACCTCCCCACCCACCCCTTCTAGCTATCCAGGTTGGAGGCAAAGGAGGCTGCATACAAAAATAACTATAATTTTCAAGTATGTCTGTGGTCAAAACTTTAGCAACAACCACATGTGCTAAATCCAATAGCAAAAGTATAAAGGGGAAGAGGAAGGAATGTGTGTGCCAATAGGGAGGTGAGTTCAGTTCAACAGGGGATCCCTGTCTCAAAAAATGCCTTTATCTGGAAATGGTTCAAACCCCACTGGCTGGCCTGAAGTAGCCTTGGGTAACAGTGCACACGAATACAAAACTAAATGTGGAAAGAATAGTGGCTTGAATGATGAGAAACGTGGGTTCTCATCCTAGGTTTTTTATTAAGTAACTAGAGGCCCAGTGCACAAATTCTTGCATGGGTGGGGTCCCTCGGGCTGGCCTGCAGGTATTGGTCCGAAACCAGCTCTCCCACATCCCCTGAGGTGTCACAGATTGCAAGAGAGCACAGGCCAGGCTGAAGGACCCCACCGGTGTACAATCAGGGTGGGGGAGGGACCATGGGAGGGCTCCAGAGCGAGTCCAGCCCTTCTTCTCCAGCCCCAATCAGCCGGACCCCAGCAGCAAGCTAACCTACCAGTTGGAGCGTCTGCCCCCTGGTGGTCAGTGTGCATCATAGCACCCGGTCAAAAGATCAAATGGACTGTCGAACACTTAGCATATTAGACTTTTATTATATAGGATGTTAAACATCTATGCTACTATTGGCAAATCCCTTCCTCAGCCAGACTCTTGCTTTTCTTATCTGTACACAAAATACTCTGGCTAGAAGATTTAGGATATGTCTTTTAGCTTCAATAATCTGAGGTCCCATGTTGAATGCTCTGAGGAGGTATGATTCTCTAACACCTCAGGGTAACATGGAATTTGAAATAGCCTCTCTGTATCATGATCCCATTGTTTCTGCCAAGTATCAAAAAGCTCCCTACTAACCTTGTCAGTTTCCCCAAAATTACACCTCAGGCCCTCCTTCTCTACTAGTCTGTATTCCTAGTGCGGGGTGTTACAAATAGTGGTCATTCATTAAATATTCATGGCAAGAAAGGATGAATGAAATGTCAGAGTTTTTGAGTAATATAGCAGGTTATATTCATCGAAAAGAATTTCCACAGGAATCTTAGAAGAAGTATTAACAATAAATATCAAGGAACATCACATGTTGCTGCTCCTATTTTACCTTTGGATATGTCTTTGGAAATTGTCACAGAAAGAGAAAGTAATTGTCCCATGGAAAAATAGCCAATCACTCAACCATCTCGCACTTGTGTGCCAGATTGAGATTGCGGGCCATAGGCTTGATGCACAGATTCATGCATCAGAGAGACAAGTACAGCCCAAGGATCTAACTTCCAGTCTTGCCTCTTCTGCTCAGATACCTAGTAAGGAGGCTGATTACATCGTGGTAATTCTGGAAATGAGAGTCGTTTCGCAGTGAAAATTACTTGTTTGTAAGTGACTACATATACTGCACGATCAAGTCATCTAACAACTCCTTAATATCCAAAAAGTTACACAGTTCACAGAGAAAGCGCACCACTGCGGGCAGCACTGAGCATAGTCATAGCGTCTGCTATAAACACCTCCCGCCACCCACTCTGCATCGCACATGGTAGGTGCAAACTAAATGACTTCCCATTGTACATTGTTCATGTCACAGGCACACAATTATAAGAGTTTCCATCTTCAGAGTCAAAAAAAGAGGAAATGGGAAAAAGGAATTTAACACATCATCTTTGAGAACAAATGAGGTTACAAATCTACATTTGGAAGAACAGAATCTAGTCCATATGTACCAGATACCATTTTTTTTTCAAACTCAAACTCCGGATTTCAAAATGTATACTCCCTCTCTATACTGAGGCGACAGCTTGTCAGAGAAATGTGGCACGCAGCAGCAGGGCTCGCACAGCAGATGGGTAGTATTTTTATACTGGCTTTTAAGTGATAATGTGAGTTTACATAGGGTCATCCTAAATATTGTTCAAGTGCACAGAATGACTCGAGTCACTGTCTAACCTTGAGTAGGCTGTTTTGCTTTCAGATCTTGTCTAAATTTGCTACTGTCAAGGCTTCATTGAGAGAAGTCTATCTTTTCTTTGAAATAGGAGCTGCACAAATCTCAGGAACTCGTTTCAGATTTGTCTATATGTTTTAAATTGACTTTAAAAACAGGGTTAGAAAACAGCTAGGAAAACCTTCCTGGTTAACACAGTGCACTAACTCAGTCTCTGTGAAAAGGTCATAAACGATGTATGTCCCAGGAGAAAAACAATAAATATAGCACTGGATGGTGGTTGAGAGCCCTAAATTTTAATTTCAGCTCCCCTACTAATTGGCTCCATAGCATCTCTGACCCTCAATTTCCATATTTGAAAGATGTGCTTACCAGTAACTACTGTACAGTATTGTTAGGGTGGGAGGTGTTGAAGTAAATAAAGCCCCTACCAAGACTTTCAAGATTCAGGTTCTTCCCTTGATGCTTGAGCCTAGTTCACTTCATAATAAAATGGAGGTGATAGTCTTGCTGAGCTTCAATTTCAATTTCAGAAGATTTTATGGATTTTAAAAAAATCCTATGTAACCAAAACAAAATTTTCATTTTGGTTATTTACAAATAATGAGCCATGTATGTGTAATGTATGTGTGTGTGTGTGTGTGTGTGTGTGTGTGTGTGTGTAAATTTAAATTCTTTATTGTTTAAAGTATTACATAAGTCTCCTTTTACTCCCATTGACCTCTCTGGGGCCGCCCCCACCCACCCCCAGCACATGCCCTCACCCTGCCCCCATCTGTGTCCATTGGTTATGCTCATAAAAAGCTTCTGCACAGCAAAAGAAAACATCAACAAAACAAGAAAGCCCACTGTATGGGAGAACATATTTGCCAATGTTATATCTGATAAGGGGTTAATCTCCAAAATTTATAGGGAGCTCATTCAACTCAACAAAAGGAAGATAAACAATCCAATCAAAAAATGAGCAAAGGACCTAAATAGACACTTTCGAAAGAAGATATACAGAAGGCCAAGAGACATATGAAAACATGCTCAAAGTCACTGATCATCTGTGAGATGCAAATTAAAACGACAATGAGGTACCATCTCACAACTGTCAGAATGGCTATCATCAACAAATCAACAAAAGAATCAACAAATCAAGTGCTGGCAAGGATGCAGAGAAAAAGGAACGCTTTTGCACTGCTGTTGGGAATGCAGACTGGTGCAGCCACTGTGGAAAAAAGTAAGGCATTTCCTCAAAAAATTAAAAATGGAACTTCCATTTGACCCAGTAATCCCATTTCTAGGAATATATGGCAAGAAAACAGAAACACCAATCAGAAAGAATATATGCACCTCTATGTTCATAGCAGCACAATTTATAATAGCTAAGATTTGAAAACAGCCTAAGTGCCCATCAGCAGAAGAGTGGATTAGAAAACTGTGGTGCATCTACACAATGGAATACTACGCTGCGGTAAAAAAGAAGGAATTCTTACCATTTGCAACAACATGGATGGAACTGGAAAGCATTATGCTAAGCAAAATAAGCCAGTCAGAGAATGATGATCTCACTCATTTGTGGAATATAATGAACAACATAAACTCATGAACATAAATAGAACCAGAGTCATAGAAGCATTGTACAGGCTGTGCAACCTAGGAGGGAAGGTAGGAGGTGAGGGGGTAAGAGATCAACCAAAGGACTTGTATGCATACATATGAGCACATCAATCTTAATAAAATTTTAAGGCCAGGGCCTGCTTGGCTCTGTGGTTGAGCATTGACCTATGAACCTGGAGATAATGGTTCAATTCCTAGTTAGGGCACATGTCCTGATTGCAGGCTAGATCCCCAATGTGGGGAATTCAGAAGGCAGCTGATCTATGACTCTTTCTCATAATTGATATTTCTCCCTTCTTTTCTGAAATCAATAAAAAGATATTGAACACACACACACACACACACACACACATGCACACACAATCTTAAGAACACCCTAAGATAACTTAAATCAATGTTTTTTTTTTCTCTGTAGGCATACCTGAGGGATATAATATGCAACCAATAGAAACTGTGGCTTCCTTTAAAGCAAGACTTCTCAACTGGGGATGGGTAGGGTGAAGAGAGTAGAGTGGAAATTTTAGTATTTTATCAATGTACTAGAGGCCCGGTGCACAAAAGTTTGTGCACTCATGCGGGGGGAGGGTCCCTCAGCCCGGCCTGTGCCCTCTCGCAGTCTGGGACCCTCGGGGGATGACCACCTGCTGGCTTAGGCCTGCTCCCGGGAGGATTGGGCCTAAGATGGCAGTCAGACATCCCTCTGGCAGCCCGGCAGCCCTCGGGGGATGTCCACTTGCCAGCGGGGAGCAGACCTAAGCTGACCTAAGCTGCAGTTGGACATCCTTAGCGCTGCTGAGGAGGCAGGAGAGGCTCCCACCAGCACCGCTATACTGGCAGCCGCTGAGCAGAGCTCACCCATGTGGGAGCGCACTGACCACCAGAGGGCAGCTCCTGCATTGAGCATCTGCCCCCTGGTGGTCAGTGTGTGTCATAGTGACCAGTCGTTCCAGTCTTTCTGCTGTTAGGGTCAGTTTGCATATTACCCTTTTACTATATAGGATAGAGGCCTGGTGCACAAGTGGGGGCCGGCTGGTTTGCCCTGAAGGGTGTCCCGGATCAGGGTGGGGGTCCCGCTTGGGTGCCTGGCCAGCCTGGGTGAGGGGCTGATGGCTGTTTGCAGTTGGTCACACCACCTTCAGGGTGGGGGTTTCCACTGAGGTGCCTGGCCAGTCTGGGTGAGGGGCTGAGGGCCGTTTTCAGGCTGGCGGGGACTGAAGCTCCCAGCCTCTCCTTTTTTTTTTTCTTTTTTTTTTTTCATGGGATTTATTTACCTTCTATAATTGAAACATCGTTGCCATCACTGGCGCTCCCAGCTCTGAGGCCGTGGCCAGCTGAAAGCAGGTATCTGGGGTTTGTTTAGCTTCTATAATTGAAACATTGTTGCTTTCAGGCTCAGAGCTGGGCCGAGGCAGGCGGGGAACCTTGGCTTCCTCCATCACTGGAGCAAGCAAGCCTCATGTTCGCTTCAGCTGTGTGGCTGGTGGCCGCCATCTTTGTTGGCAGTTAATTTGCATATCTCCCTGATTAGCCAATGGGAGGTGTAGCGGAGGTACCGTTAATTACCCTTTTTGTCTTTTATTAGATAGGATTAGGTACTATTTTCTTTGAAAAACTGGGTCCCCAGTATAATAATCAGAATGTAAGCCCCAAGAAGCAGGTATTTTAAAATTAAATTAAGTTTTCTTATAGGCAGTATTACAGATGCCCCCCAATCCTCATCCTTTCCCCCCTCCTCCAAGCTCCTACCCCACCCCAGGTCTTCACCACACTATTGTCTGTGTCTATTGGATATGCATGTATGCATATGAGTTATTTCATTAGTCTCTTCCTGCCCTCTCCCTCTTCCCTTTGAGATATGTCAGTCAGTCTGTTCCATGACTAGGAGGCAGGTATATTTTATTATTGTGCCCAATACTGTATCTCCAGTGCCTAGAAGAGTGACTAGTACATAGTAGGCATTCAAAATATTTACTGAATGGCCATTGAGTAAAGGACAGGCCCACTCAAGCATATCCCATTCATTCTTCCCTTAAAAAATCATTGTTCTAAAGCAGCCATGGGCAAACTATGGCCCTCGGGCTGGATCCGGCCCGTTTGAAATGAATAAAACTAAAAAAAAAAAAAGACCATACCCTTTTATGTAATGATGTTTACTTTGAATTTATATTAGTTCACACAAACACTCCATCCATGCTTTTGTTCCGGCCTTCCAGTCCAGTTTAAGAACCCATTGTGGCCCTCGAGTCAAAAAGTTTGCCCACCCCTGTTCTAAAGAGTTCTGTGAGGTATGGCCTCTCCCCACCAAAAAATATCACTGTGTTCACATTACCTAAGTTTACATATCCAGAAAGTGCCTGAAGCAGGATACCACCTTGACTCACAGTGTCCTATTCTCTCTACTAAACCATATAGCCTTCAGAGGCCTTAGAGTCTGAAAGGCATGGGGATCAACTAATTTGACCCTGAACAAGGCTGTGAGACCTTTCAAGGTCCACACCTGTGGTTGATGACTTAATACCTCAGAGAATCCTTGGATCAAAGGAGATCAAGTCCCACATGAGTAAATGGGGAAATGAGAATATGTTCTCAGGTCTCTTGGGTACAAATAGAAATATGTAATTTTTGCTTTGTATGTTTCAAAATACTGCAGAAACATTGACAATTAGCAACATCATAATTCTTAGTTTATAAGTTTCTTGAGTCAGGGCACTTATTCACCTCAAAACTTGTATTTTTAAAAACTGTGTTAATGAACAAAATAATATGTTAGCTATGTTGAGAAAGGAAACCATAATTTTCTAATAGAACAGTAACTATTCAAACAGGAATTGTAGGAACTATGATGAAATAAAATGATTTGCTACAATCTTCTTTCATTTGTCCTAAAATCCTACCTTTTGGTTACCTGGAAATTTTACCTTTTCTAGAAGTTAACAATACTCAACACAGTAAAAGGGCTATGTACGATTTACAACAATTCAACACATTCAATTCAATTTAAATTAGATTTATACAGGTAGGTCACATAGGCCACATAACAGCAAAGTTTGATTTTTAGAGGGGCGATGGGAAAGATGAAAACAGCACAGGATGTTCAGGCATCCCTGAATCACCATCAGTCTTAGTGGATGAAAAATCTAGACAATGGTTCTCAAGGGATGTGGGAGTGAGAGTATATACTTCTCCAGGGAGCTTAATGCACTGGGGTATTTTTCATTGTCACAATGGTTGT
The DNA here is from genome assembly GCF_000147115.1 of Myotis lucifugus. Taxonomy (NCBI): domain Eukaryota; kingdom Metazoa; phylum Chordata; class Mammalia; order Chiroptera; family Vespertilionidae; genus Myotis; species Myotis lucifugus. The sequence continues at coordinate 6,439,776 of NW_005871062.1, forward strand.
GTACATGGTGCGGTGCTACTGGCATTTAGTGGGTAGAGACCAGGGATGCTGATGCCCTGCCAATACACTGGACATTGCCCCAAACTGAACCACCCTTATTCTCTTGTCCTCATTGTGAAGAGAACCAGTTAAAAAACACCAGACTATACTCTGATTTATCCCCCAGTTTTCCATAATTTTATCCCTGGTCATCTTTCTACGTGTCAACTTGACTGGCAGTGGTTGGCAAACTCATTAGTCAACAGAGCCAAATATCAACAGTACAACGATTGAAATTTCTTTTGAGAGCTAAATTTTTTAAACTTAAACTATATAGGTAGGTACATTGTTATTAACTTAATTAGGGTACTCCTGAGGCTTAGGAAGAGCCACACTCAAGGGGCCAAAGAGCCGCATGTGGCTCGCAAGCCGCAGTTTGCCGACCACTGGTATAGGTGGTCTTGGTGCATTGAGAGATAGACAGAAAATTATATTCTTGCAAGAGCGTCTTCATAAAAGCAAATGGGATGCCCAGGTGGCTGTAAAACATTAGTTCTGGGTGTGTCTGTGAGAGTGTCTCTGGAACAGATGAATATTTGGATCATAGGCTGAGTAAAAATGATCTGCCCTCACCAACGTGGGTGGGCATAATCAACCCATTGAGGGCTTGAATAGGGCAAACATTTGGAGGAAAAGTGAATATACTCTCAGCTTAAGCTGTGATATTCATCTTCTCCTGCCCTGTGGCATCAGTGCTTCTGGTTCTAAGGCCTCTGAATTTACTACCAACTGGCTCTCCAGCTTGCAGACAGCAGACCAGAGTGAGAAGGCTAAAAGGCTAATTCCAATGTAACCCTGATATTTGGGGGAGTGGGGACTAGCAATCTGGATCTGTGCCAGCAAGCCCAGTGTACATTCTTGATAACCTATAATTAAGTCATTGCCCCTTTCTCCACAAACTGGTCTAGCAAGACCTGTTATCTAAATACTCACATTTCACAGAGGTCATAAACCATGACACAGCTCCCAGAGGGGGGTTATCAGCGCTGGCTCCAGGCCAAGTCCTTAGGTATGGTCTCAAGATCCCCAACACCTGGGGCTTTTTGCAAAGCCCGTGAAAGGTCCAGAAGTATAATCCATATTTGGGGGACAAAGACACCAAAATGGGATAAAAGAGGGGTTTCCACCATATTGGTTTACTCAGAATTTGAGAGGCAACCTCCTCTGAGTCCACAGGTATAATAAAGCTGTGTAACTCCATGTCTCTAAGCATTGCTTGGTTTTTCTCCAGTCTTCTACAACAGTAGAACTTCTCATAATCTCTCAGTCTCCATAATCACTTGAATCAATTCCTTTAATCAAACTTCTTTCCTTTCCCTCCTTCCTTCCTTCCTTCCTTCCTTCCTTCCTTCCTTCCTTCCTTCCTTCCTTCCTTCCTTCTTTCCTTCCTTCCTTCCTTCCTTCCTTCCTTCCTTCCTTCCTTCCTTCCTTCCTCCTTCTTCTTCTTCTTTCTGGTTATTGGTTCCATTTCCTGGAATAACCTTACTAACATGCTATTCATAAGAAAAATAAATCTTTGATTAAAAAATCACTAACACAGAACATAAAACAAAAGATATACATATTTCTATTGTGTTAAATAACTAGAGGGCTGAGCCAATGAGCCAATCAATCTGTCTTCTCTCTCATATGCAGAAATTCTTATTTTATTTTATTTTCAAATGGTAAGGGTAAGTAAATTTTTTAAAAATTGTTTTGATCAGGACACTGAGTATATGAAAGTGTTAGAATACATAGAACTTGAACTTTACAGTTGTTTTAATAAAAGCAGAAGTCTTTTGATAGTAAAAAGAATAGGTCAATTTGAAACACCTTATGTGATTTTGTTTGTTCATTCATTCAAACATAATTATGAGACCCCTTCTAGGTTTTAAGCGCGCAGCAGCATACTGAAATGAATCAGTAAAAACTCCCTCTAACAGAGCTTTACATCTAAGAAAGTTGCTAAGACATACAACTTCAATATGAAGCAGAAGATTAAAACTTCCATTTAAGGAGAATGATTAGGAATTCAGAGAAGGGACATTCACTTTTAGCTCAAGGATATGAAAAGGCTCACAGGCAAGATGCCACCTAAAAAAATTTTTTTTCTGCTCTACCCTCCCTGACATTCTGAGTATGGCATGTGGCAATAGGGGGCTTATAATGGATTTAATGTGCATACTAGGTAATAACGGTAAAAATACTAGAGCCAATTCATTACATACAGTACCTTACAAAATCTTTTGCCTCAAATGCAGTCTTCAAAAAAATCATCGTGAAGACACAAATGACAATTTTTTGCTTTTTGCCACTTAGGATAGCTGTTCTTATTACACTAGAAAAGTGTCATAACCTCAGGTTCTGAATATATATGTAATATTTATCATGTGAACACATGCCACATATAATAGCACCCTACTTGTTCCAGTTTTAAGAAGCAATGTGCTTGAGACTTAACTTGAAAAAATAGAAAGGGGGACAAAATAAACTTGTTTGAAAGAGTTTATCTTTAATTTATTGGGTGCAAAGAGTTTCCGAAGGCAAAATAATATAGCCTCCCATGGAAACATTTCATTTACCTAATAGCCTGAAATCTTTACTGAGGATTATTTTGTAGATGAGGCTCCCCCATTACTTTTTTAATTTGCATATTGCATTTAAAGGAAATATAAGCCTTACAGCCAGAGATGCCAGGGCCCCTTAATCATCCAGCACTGAGATGCATGCACAAGAATTTGACATCCAAACACACAGCTTCAATTTCAGATAAAGGTGCCTTCCAGTGATTTTCATCCTCCCACACCCTAATCCCCCTCCAAAACACACACCTTCTCTGTTGTGAGTTTTTTCTCCCCTCTTGCTTCTTCTCCTTTCCCTTTGGTTTTTCAGGGAATTTGAACTGTCTTTTGTTCTATTTGATGACACCTTGTGACTTAGCTGCATTTGGTTCAGTTCAGAAGTTCATTAAATTCAGGTAACACACCATTCTTGCAAGCTGACTGATGTTTATTAATGTAACATGTGAAATGGCTAATTCAGCAGCGAGTGTGAGCCTTTTTTTTTTTCATCACTCAAGATACCTAGAATAATGCAGTGTGCCTGAAATTTATCAGGGGATTTATAATAGTATTTACATATTTAAAGAATTCTTGAAAGTCACATGCCTTTGAGAAATTCAGGAATGTATTCATGGGGCAAAAATAAATCAGATATAAGCAACATGCTGATTCACACATCCCTAAATAGGTTTGTTTTTTTTGCCTATACTGTGAGTAATGGAGAAGGAAAGAAGGGGGCAGGGAGAGGCAAAAAGAAGGTTTTTATATGATTAAGCATTGGGTTTTTAACAGTTTTATTATCAGCTACACTAATACACTAATATTAACCTTTACATTTAAATAGTGGGTGCAATTTCCAAAGTCTTCCCCCCACCTTACTTGTTATCCAATTAACTACTACGCTTTCTGAAGAATGAAAACAAACATGAATAAAACAAATCTTAATTGATCCATCACTCACTCACACACTCTCATCAGCAGGAAAGACTCCCAAGTTCAAGTGATAACATAACTGAAACTCACAGAAATGCATTGTACTACCACCTATAGGGGTCCCCCAAATCTTTATATCTTTTGTGCCAATGCAGCCATTGAGATAAAGATGGTGATAAGAAGCCTAGTGGTGCCAAAACACTTTAGAATAAATAAAGCTAGCAAGTTTAACTCAAGAAACACTTCTTAAATGCCCACTACCTGCTGGGCACTTTAGATACTAGGAGATAACTATCTTCCTCTTTTAGAGCTCATACTCCCTAAGGAAGAAACAAACAAATGCCATGTCTGCATAGCTGAGAAAAATTATTTAAATATTGCTACTGTTTCAGATAAGTAGAGGATTGAGCCACTGGTTCTTCCTTCTTTTCCTCTTCCTCTCCCCATCTTTCTGTGGCAACACTAATAGCAGGTGTCGAAATGTCAGCAAGTGTTTACAAGTTCATTGCAACAATAGTCAAAAGTTTTACTTAAGTGTTAATAAAAAGATTAAGCACACAATAAGCATCAAAATATTCTTCTACCTCCCAAGCCTGTCTTCTAGTACTTGAAAGAAAATAAATGAATATAAGCCTTCTCCAAGAAAAAAACAGTTGCTTTAAAGTTGATCTTTTTCACTTAATTGCAAGATACACTATGGATGAGGGAAGCTACACTGCAGTAAATATGGTTGGTCAAACACATATCTGTGTCAATAAAATGAGAAGACAAGTCACAAATACAAATATTTGCAAAAGAAATATCTAATAAAAGACCATTATCCAAAATATACAAAGAACTCATAAAACTCAACAATAAGAAAATGAACAACTTGATTAAAAATGGGAAAAGATCTGAAGGGATAAATACCTCACCCAAGAAGACATACAGATGGCAAATATGAATATGAAAATATGCTAAACATCTAATGTTATTAGGGAAATACAAATTAAAATAACAAAGAGATATACTACATATCAGAATGACCAAAATCCAAAATACTGACAACACCAAATGCTGGCAATGACGTGGAGTAACAGAAACTCTCATTCACTGCTGTGAAATGCTAAATGGAACAGCCATTTTAAGAAAACAGTTTGACAGTTCCTAACAAAAATAAACATACTCCTACCATAAGATCCAACAGTCACACTCCTTGGTAGTTACCCAAATGAGTTGAAACCATGTCCACACAAAAACCTGCACATGGGTGTTTATAGCAGATTTTATTCATAATTGCCAAAACTTGGAAGCAACCAAAATGTCCTTCAGTAGGTTTTCTGTTTGCATATGCAAAAAGAGACTACCATGCTGTTCCATTCATTGTGGGGAAATATAATCTTAGTAGTGGTGACAACTCTGTGATTGTTGGTCTTAGAAGCATTTTCACACATCCTGAGGACAGAGGCAAAGTAAGAAGGTTGGGAATATATATATATATATATATATTTATATATATGCATGCACATAAAAGCAAAAAAATATGAGTTGTGCCATTCCACACTTTCATTTATTCTCACATCTTTATGCCTTAAAAGGCCTAACCAATTTGATCCAGAATAAACTCATTTCTGTTATATGTAAACTAAAAACACTTCCATAAGAGATGAAGAATGAGGGGAAATGGATTAAGAAAGATAAAGATTTGAGGACTTAAAAGGTTCAATAGATTGCAAAATCCTTTCTGGTTCTCAAATTGTGTGGGGTGTGTGTGTGTGTGTGTTCCAATCCATAAACAGAACCAATAATAAACTAATATACTAATAAACAATAATCAAATATTTGTCTTTGCAATGGGTTCCATGCAAGAACCTGATCTTTGAGAACCCTTGACAAGCTGTAAGAGGTTAGCAAGGATCTGGAGCAATCCTCAGGGAGGGAGGAGCAAGACTAGCTATACTTCTAGACTCTACTGGGACTTATCCTGAAGCTCCCAACTTACCTGTCAGCATGCCAGATTCTTACTAAGTGTCAATTGATCTTTGCAAAACAACAGAGGGAACACTTGTTGAATTAATTAATAAATCAAAACCAAAAAAAGAATATATTAAAGGCCACCTCAGAGTCCTTCCTTCACAAGTTGTGAGAGACTCAGAAAACTAAATAGACCAGCTCACTTGATGGTCACACAAAAATGACTCCAGGGCAAGGAGTCCTAATCCTATTTTACAGATGCACAACCAAGGCACTGAGAGAAGATGCAACATGTGAAGATTGCCTTGCTAGAAAGCAGCCAAGTCCAGGTCTCTGGGCTTCATTAATGACATTTTGTCCTCAATCATATTATAATCATCTCTATACAACAACCGATAAGTTAGAAAAATGTATCAAATATAATCAACTTAATACTGAAGGAAAATTATGCCTGATAACTAGTGGGGCATTTTATACCATAAAAAATCTATCAGAATTCACTATTTTTTGTTAATACTTAATCTAGACTATATTTGCTAACTAAGTTGAGATGTGGATAGGATGTTGTTAGTTACTAGTATGCGGTCACTAAGCACCTTTTATTTCCTCAATGTCCAAGTCGTTCTCTCATTATTTCTCTGAATCCACTCTTGACACTTTCAAGCCTAAGTGTTGTGTGGAAATGAGGTACTAAAGAATTCTCATGGAACTCTTGGCTCAGAAGCAACCATAATCAACCTAAAAAACAAGTGAGCAGGCCAGCAGTGAAACCAGCAGCAAGAAAGGGCCCTCTGTGCACTTTCCTGATTTTGGAGAAAGAAGGGCTAATGCCCCCCAAATAAGGAGGCTCTAAAAAGTCAATACACATAAGAATGGCATATCTATACCTTTTGTGTTGTTAATCCACAGGTAATGGATAAAATTCATGGATCCACACAGAGAAAACATGCCTTAAACAAAAAATAAACAAAAAACAAACAAACAACAACAACAAAAAAAACATGGAGCAGCGCAAATGCTAAGAAGAAGTAGCTAAGAGTGGCTTTTGTGAAGCAGGACTGTGAGAGTGAAGAGGGTTGGGGCAGAAAAGGAATATTGTTTGTTTTATACCTATTAGTCCTATTATACTTGTTAAGCTAAGAGTATGTGTACTTAAATTAAAACACACACACACACGACTTGAGAAATATGGAACATTTATCCACATGTTTGAAGAACAAGAACATTGGTTGCTCATTGATCATCATTGTCACTGTGCTGATTAATAAAGGAATATATCAGATAACCCCAAAGAAGTCAAGGAAATCAGAATTTAGCAGGGATATTAAGACTACACTCATGTAAGCTGCACCATTTTTATATGCCACTGTTCACTGTTCATCCATTGGGCTATAAGAGGGGTTCAATAATGTGCTGGGGCTATGCAGAGGAAGAAGTTATTTCCATCTGGGAAGGTGCCACCAAGTTAGTATCTTTGAGCTTAGCTAACCTAGATTTGAAAAAAAAAGTATTCTTCACAGAGTGTCAATTGGATTAAAATAGAGGAATGAATGGCAGGACTTGTATGCATAGGGTCCAGCTCTTTAGTCTGAGTAAACTGTAGGGACTGTGAATGAATATTGGGAGAAGAGACTAGAGAGGTAATAATAATAAAAAAAAGTCCATGAGTATCAGTTGTACAGATTTGATTCCCTAGTAATGGGAAGCTGTTCAAAGCTAAATTAATGATAGCAAAGTGATTAAAGCAAAGTTAAAAAGCATATAAAACATATGGAAACTAGCAGTAAAGCTAAATTTATACTAGCCTGATATCAACTATATAAAATACCGAGAAAGGCCAGGTATAACAAACAACATAAGGGCAAAAAATTCTGAATTTAAAGTTATAATAATAGTCACACAATATTTTGCTTTTTTATAGTGTTTCTTACCCAGGTCCAAGTTAAATAACTATTATGAGTGTCTTGTACCCTCTCTTTTGAAGTACACATTCCTTGAGAGCTTTGAGAAACTAATATATCACTATAGTGTTAAGGAGAATGTGCACACTGAAGGGGAAAGAGAAGAAAATAATTGAATTCAGATATGATATCCTGGAACAACTTAAACCCCTCAAACAATTAGACAATTAATAAAAAAAACCTAAAAACTTGCAAAATATCCCATGGCAATGGACCAACATGGACTCTATTTGGAAAGCCCTGTGAGAAAGTAAGGATCTGGCATCTTCAAAGGATGTAACCGAATCTCTTTTTAAAGAGCTATTGAAAGGATGGCTAGCTTAGAAGCAGGATCATATAGTAGAAAGAGCAAATGATATAATATTGGAAGACCTAGGTTTGAATTCTCGCTTCATATATTACTGGTTCTGTGATCTTGAGCAAGTCTCCTCTCTAATCCCGTTTCTTCACCTGTTTCCCAGGGCTGTCGTGAACCCCTCGTGATATACTTCCAGTGAATGTGCAATGTCAGTGCTAGTCATTATAAACTACTGTCTCCTCAGGTGAAGAGCTTTTTCATGGAACCTTCATTCCAAATGGAGAACATGAGCTTCATCTGCTCAATATCACAATGCTAGCCAATGAGAAAGCCCTCCGGATTTAACCACCAGAAATAGTTCACCTGTCCGTAGGACATGCTCTGATGTTATTTGCTATAATTTGGCAAAAACAGCAGCTTAGCCAGGAGTCCTTGGCAGGTGAGCAAAAAGGTTGTCACTGTTTTTCCCAACACTTGGTTTTTAAAAGTAATTGTTTGCTTTTTTTTGAGTCTACACAATCTGTTCTATGATTTGGGATTTTAAACAGTTTGTATTGCTTCATGGCTTTAAAGACCAGCTTTAAGAAATGGAACCAACGAGCTGTCACAGACTGTGAGCATTGAAGCAGCCAATATTTGTGACATTGTGAGAGGAAGGAGCACTCAGGTTTGTCTTCAGGACCCTCATCTGGAGGCCTGGCATTGCCTGAGTACTCTTGGCATGGGATGTCTTCTTATAAGTAAAATCAAAGTGTTTTCTAAATGTGACATGTTCACTGCTTACTATTTGGACAAGAAAATGTCAACATCACAGGTTGTTTCCCAAAGGGCTATGTTTTAGACCCACATTGATATTAGGTGACTAGAGTGAGTAGATATGTCAATTAAGACTATAGAAGCCCTAACTGGTTTGGCTCAGTAGATAAAGCGTCAGCCTGCAGACTGAAGGGTCCCAGGTTCGATTCCGGTCAAGGGCATGTACCTTGGTTAGGGCACATCCCCAGTAGGGGATATGCAGGAGGCAGCTGATCAATGTTTCTCGCTCATCGATGTTTCTAACTCTCTATTCTTCTCCCCTCCTCTCTGTAAAAAATCAATAAAATATATATATATATATTTTTTTTAAAAAAAAAAGAATCTCTCTTAAAAAAAAAAGACTACAGAAATAGTAGAGCAGACCCTTCACTGCAAAAGAAAACAAGAGTCTAAGAAAAGCTCATTTTGCATCTTCTATTTATAGTTGATTTTCTGGTGGTATACCTACCTTTACTCGATTAATAACTTGTACCACTTTATTTTATACATGTATATGTTTTTCCATAAAATTACCTGGCTTTCCCACCCCACCCCAGGGCACTTTTCTCCTTTTATAGGATGCTGGCCCAACTCCATAAAACTCTTGGATGGAAACTTACATGTGGCTAGGATTGTCTTCGCCTTGCTGGTGTAACCAAGTGGAGACAATCTTCCTAATTCCTGACTGACTATAGGTATGGCAAGTTGAGGAGGTCTGGAAGTGACCCTGTACTTGTAAGTATGGAATTTCCTGTCCTCAACTACTTACCCAGGAAGGACTGTCTAAGCTATTAGAGACCATGCAGACACTCAGCAGGACTGAGAAATATTGATGCACTACACCACTTTGCTGAGTGCAGTGCTTAAACATACAGTTATTTTCAGAAAATTGTGGAAAATTGCTCCATTTAGTACTGTCATTGATTTGTGGAAATGGGGAGTTTGTGTGTGTGAATGTGTGTGTATACATTCACAATTCAGAAATATTTGACTGACTGTATTTTAAGGGTTTTATGGATTTTCACCCTAAAGTATGTAGGAATCTTGAAGTGAAATGTGGCTACATTAATAAAATGTATCATTTTTAAGGCATACTAATAATCAAAGACAGGTATAATCTCCAGAATGTCTTACCTCCCTATGTTTCTTCATATCATTTCCTCTATCAGGAATGCCACTTGCCTAATGCTCCCTACTGTACATACTGAGGTCACTAATCGAGCAAGCTCTGTTGACAAGACCCAATCAACACCACTTTCCTTCTGAACCTCCTCTCAACTACCTAAGATCTTTTATTCTTCGTGGAACTTAATACACTCTGCTTTCTATACCCATTTGTGTATTGGTGCAAATCTGTTAGATTTATTTTTGCATAAATCACAATACTTTTGTTTCATGTATATGAGAGATTCATCAGGACACCTTTCATGAATTATTTCCAAAGTATAAAATAGATGTAATGGACATTTTACAAAGCAAGCAATAGAATACCTTCGTGGAGTCTGAGCTCTCAAATGACAGGAGATACTTATATGGTCATCTCTCACTCCCTTCTACCACCAAGCAGTGATTGCAAACATGGCAAATCACTAACTGAGCTCAGTTTACAAGCCTGAGAACAGATATGACAGGATAAACAATTAAAGGTTTGTGAGTGTTACATCTAGACTTACAAGCAGATACCATCCAACTACTGACTCTCATTTCTTATTTACTAAATAAAGAAATGGACAAGGTCAAAATGCAAAGAAGCAAAAGCCAACAAGGAAAATAAATTTATAACTAAGTGACTGAGTAACTTCATAACTAAGTGACTGAGGACTGTGCACATGATCCTAATTGGTGCCATTGGGGCAGGTGTATTAGACATGCCATGAATGCAAATTCAAGAGTACAGTGCATTTAGCAAAAATATTTTTGCAGACTTCCAATTATCGTTCACCATCAGGCTCCTTCTTCAAGTTGGACCATCTCTTATAGATGAGTGATTTCCAGTCAACAGTTTCTTTGTAACTCATCTCTTTGGAACGCAGAAATTCATTCTCTCATAAAAAAAACAGTTATAATTAGACATCAGCTTCCAAGGCTTAATCCAAAAATTCTATTAAACCAATGATTATGTTCAACATATTTTTGAACCCAAAATGGAGACATGATCTGAAAAGTTCAAGTACAAAAGAAAAATAATGATGATAATAATAATAATTAAAACTTGCCCAGTCAGGAACTATTCTAAGAACTTAACATGTGTTCATTTAATTCTGAAAACATCCACATAAGGAGATTTCAAGCCTAGAGATTTTAGGAGAGGTGGTCAAGGTCCAGGGCTATTAAGTTAAATAGCAGGACTGGAATACTGGCAGTCTCGTCCCATAGACCAAGCTCTATGGTCTATTACTTCTGGCTGAGAAAAATGTACTGAAAACTCCAACTTAATTTTTCAAGACCATTCTTGTTGGGGTAAGAATTGGCAGAAGAATCTGTCAATTAACCACGGAGGGGCAAGTGGAGAAAAAGACACTTCCAACACATATTTCCAACGGTGTTAGAAGTTTCCATGGCCCAAGACAGAGAGCTAAGAAGAAAATAGAGGTTTGGGATGGGAGATGAAGAGCCTGAATATTTGGAGTTAGGAATCTGGAGGGGAGACTGGCATCTGGAATTGTCCTTGGTAAGGGGAATGAGCATTAGGAAGGATGTCTTTGTAACTAGCATTGCTAATAATGGGACTTGGTGAATGGTAGGATTCATCTCACACATATTCCCCTCCCTCTGTCAAAAACTCCCTTAATGGAGAAGGGAACTGTGTGATGAGTGGGCACACTTGGTATAGAGGGTCTAAGAGATGATATCTGCAACAAGAACAGGGAAGGGCGAAGGTAGAGAAATTTCCAAGGAAAGTTGAGAGTAAAAAAGAGTTGTATGATAATCTAATGAGGGCACCCATATGTATAAAAGATGGAAGCATATGGAATCCAGACCACTATTATTGCAACTAGCAGCATGTGCAATGCCAGGTGTGCAAAGCATTTCTTGGCAATGTCTGAACTAAAGCAGGTTACTCTAGTGCAGGCAAAGTAAAGGGCCTTTTTCTCCTTTATTTCAGACCAATTACAAGTTCCAGGGAACATTTGTAGACTTAAGCCAGGGACATTTGACTCAGGGAGACAGTCCTGTGGCTTTGGAGTAAAATAAAGAAAAGGTCAGATCAGATTTTTTGTTGTTATTTCTAAGCGAAGGAACCTTGAACAACAAACTTAACTGGCCTCAGTTCTTAATAAAATGTAGAAAATTATTATAAGAAACCTCTATTGTAAAGACCAATGAGATTATGGATGAGATAGTATTTCATAAACTGTGATGCAGTTATTAACATACCAAATTATTTCAAGGTAAGGAAGGTTGAAGTTTCTAGAAATAAAACATTTGTGTCTACCCTTACTCATCTATCAAGGCTTATCCTTTCAGACACAGGTCAAATTTCAATAACCCTGTGATTTCTCTCCCAGAATTCCAGGAAGACAGGCAACTTCTACTCTTTGCCTCTTCTCTGTATCTGAATTCTATGTGCTGTATAGCATCTATCACTGGGAGAAGTGTTTGCTGGTTTGCATGACCATCTTCACTAACAGACTGTGAGCTCAGATTGTGTTGTATTTGCTTGAATACCCAGCATTTGGCAGAAATCCTTGAAATATACAATATCATCAGAACAAGAAGAGGGGATAGGGGATATTATATTCTATAGATCATGTCCATCATCTCTTAGTCTAGTTTTATTTTTTTCTCAATGGTTCTGTTTTATTGACAGAGTTTCAAAACAAAATGTTGTATAACTGAAAAAGATAATTAGGGATACAAAATCTTTCCCCTCCCCTTCTTTCAGAGATTCATAAGTTTTTCTAGATTGGAAAACCTCTTTTATAAAGAAGCAAATAGTGAATATTGTAGGGTTTGTGGGCCATTTCATCTCTGTTGTGGCTACGCAACTCTGTTGTGTATAGAGAAATCTACTATAGACAACACATAAACAAATGGGCATGATGAGTTTTGGGAAACTGTATTTACAAATACTGGTAGAGGACTGGGTATAGCTTTAGTTTGCTGACATCTGTCCTTGATACATAACTCAAATCTCCTATTTACAACAGTCCCAAGTCACATAGATGATTTAAGAAGCTATGTATCAAATGCCCTGTTGCTCTGAAGACCAATTCTAAGTTGCAACCAAGTCATTAACACTTGTCTCTCACCTTCTCACAATACCTGGTGTATGTTCATTGAAATGCAACCATAGTGACAGAAGATAATAGGAAAGACAGACTGTGGAGCTAATGTGTACATCTCTGGGCTATGATGGACAAAAGCAGAGGTCCAATCACAATGAGAAGCATCAGGTTTAGAAATAATGTCTGTCATATGCCCCTACTTTATGCTAGTACAGTGTCTGACATGGAATAATGCACAGTAAGCACTCATGGAAAATATGATGAGAAAACACAATGCTCAGTCAGAGGCATCATTCTCAGCAGGGACTGCCTGTTTATGATTATAATGAAATCACCTTCAAGAAGCTCTCCATACTGCCCTAACCAGTTTGGCTCAGTGGATAGAGCGTCAGCCTGCGGACTCAAGGGTCCCAGGTTAGATTCCGGTCAAGGGCATGTACCTTGGTTGCGGGCACATCCCCAGTGGGGAGTGTGCAGGAGGCAGCTGATTGATGTTTATCTCTCATCGATGTTTCTAACTCTCTATCCCTCTCCCTTCTTCTCTGTAAAAAATCATAACATATATTTTTAAAAAAGAAGCTCTCCATGTCTTTTTCTTTAACTCTTTTATAGGTCCATAACATTTTCTCAGCTGTTTTTGTCTCTATTACTAAATTACATATTACTGCCTAACTAAACTGTGAATCTTCAAGATATAACATAACATCTGTCATATAGAAGGCATGAGATTTTGTAGAATGGATAGATGGGGGGATGGATGGATGAATGAATGGATGAAGGCAAAGTACCAGTCATACTGTATTGCCAAGTGAGGAATCTTGCCTGATCTGAAACATGCCATTAGGTGGGAACTTGATTCATGGATAGATAGGTAGGATAGAGAGATATTAAGAGATAATAGAGATACAGATATTGAACAAGATGGAAGCCAAATTAATAATGATTCCTTACTAGAGGCCCAGTGCACAAATTTGTGCATGGATGGGGTCCCTCTGGGTGGCCTGCAGGGATTGGGCTGAAACCCACAGTTCAATGCCACCTTTAGCTCCTACCTGCCACTCCCACTCATCCAACCCCACTGTGCCTGCAGCAGGCTCACGCCCAGTCAGTCCAGATTTGGAGAGGCTCGCGTGCCACAGCAGCTCTTGCCAGCCATGAGCCCTGTGTCTGGTGCCCTCCCAAGGGGAGTGGCCTGCAGGTTTGGGCTGAAACTGGCTCTCCAACATCCCCCGAGGGGTCCCGGCTTGTGAGAGGCCAGGCTGAGGGACCCCACTGGTGCACGATCGATCGGCCGGGGAAGGACCACAGGAGAGCTCCAGGGCTGTCTGGCTCATCTCGCTCAGTCAGATCGGCCGGACCCCAGCAGCAAGCTAACCTACCGGTTGGAGCATCTGCCCCCTGGTGGTCATTGCACGTCAGAGTGAGCAGTTGAGCAGCCTTAGCATATCATTACCATATTATGCTTTGATTGGTTGTTCGGTTGTTCTGCTGTTCGGTCTATTTGCATATTACCCTTTTATTACGTAGGATGGCCTAGGCAAATTCCCTCAGGAAAAATTCATCGAAGACTCCTATGTGCTTCCTTGGTAACCTGGTTCATTACATTTAGTTTACAACTTTGGAAATAGCTATTTACATATCTGCCTCCATTCCTCATCTTTGAGCCCCTAGAGGACAGGAACCAGTTGATTAATCTTTATCTTGCTCTGTCTCAGACCCCACTCATTGGAAGGCCCAATAGAGTGAAAGCCTCTATATTATTTGAGGACTAAAGGATTTTGCATGTCTGACAGAGGAATGCAGAGATTTTGCTATCACCTCAGTGCTACTCTTTATTTAAGTCACAATCTCACCTGTGGGTATCACTTCACTGTCTGTGTTATCTCTCCCATATCTCTCCCAGAATTCCAGGAAGACAGGCAACTTCTACTCCATGCCTTCTTTCTGATCTGAATTCTATCTGCTGTATAGCATCTATCATTGGGGAAAGTGTTTGCTGATTTTCATGACCATCATCACTAACAGATTGGAGTTCTGAGTTCTCTTATGGTCAAGGACAATCTCCTTTGGGCAGGCTGAGATGAAGGCCGGTTTGGTTGCAACTGCTGACACTAGAGAAGCATTAAGTCAAAGTGCCTCAATTGTCATCCAAAACCTGGAGGCCACTCTGGCAAATAACTATATCTCCCTCTTGCAAGGACACTTTTTTTTTGCATGAGTAGTTACATTGTAACAATAACTAGAGTTAAGCATCATCTTTTACCTGTAAATGGTACTGTCAGAGAGAGCAAGATGCAACTGGAAGCTTAAAGCTATTTTAACTTTAGGGTTTTGAGAAATGTAAGACTAATCAGCATCTGTTTTCTGTTTGTTTGTTTGCTTGCTTGCTTTTTTGCCTTTGAAATTTTCTTTTTTGAATTTACTTAAACTATGGAATACCTTCAGTACAAATAAAACATTCCTGCTATTAAGCTGAAAATGACCATGACGATAGCACTCTGACAACATAATAGGATGATAAAGCCATCTTGTAGCAAACATTTCATATGCCAGAATTAGAATCAAGCAAATACCCTTTTCTCATACTGAAGCATTCTGGAAGAGGGAAGACCTTGTTAGAGAGAAAGAAAACATAATGTTTGACATGTGCATCTTAGCTTGGTTATAAGAGCTAAGCAACCAATACAACCTAGCAACACATTGGCCCAAACTGACCAACAATGAAACAGGAAGGAGAGAAAATAAACCTCAGTGCCAGACCCACCTCAAGTGGAAATTTTCTTGGTGCTTGTGCACTGGAACCATCAGTAAACTCTGGAGAAATCTGTCAGCCTCAGGAATAGTGGAAGCAAATACCCAAATGAGGATACCATGTAGAAAACTATTTCAAGAAGTGTGAGTGTATAGAGAACAGCAGAGGGAATGGAGCAAGGAGAGACCAGCAAGGAGAGAATAAGGCTTTTCTTGCAATGCACCAAAGCTGGTGTCTTGATGAAAACTGAGTAAGGCCCACCAATCTTCCTTGGTGAGCATTCACTATCTGAAAATAAGGACACCAGAGGCCAGCCATGAGTAGTAACCAGGATTTAACTTTTCATCCTAATTTTGCATCACTTAAACCACTGTGAGCTCAATGAATTCCCAAGGGCCTGGGTTCATTTTCTATAGACTGGAAATAAGGCACAGTCCTTTGGGAACTTATGCTAGAGGTGGAAAGAACTCACCATCCTTTGTGCAGCCTGCAAATCCCACAAAAATGACACCGATAGTTCATTTTCTCCAAATAATTCTTAGGTAAAGTTTAATCTGAAATCAACTATATCAAGTACTTAGATAAACTACCTCTATAATGCAGAGTGCCGACTTATTAATGGAACATGAGGGGCGTCCAATAAAAATGTTCCTACTTATATAATACTCAATTGTCCATACAAGCTTTCTCATTGAGTCTCACATTTAAACCTCACAGAGGAAGAGTGAAAGAGACAGGTCAAATATAATCAGTCCCAAAGTCCAAATCAAAACATCGAGGCCCAGTGAGACCAAACGCCTTAATGAAGTTCTGTCTTCTGACCACGGGCCCTGTATGCTGGCCACCAAACCACACAGCTTCCTCCACTGATGCTGCCTGGTCTTTAATTAAGAAAAAGTCACACGTTTAGAGAAGGGAAAAATACGCTAGGGAAGCCAAGGCAGAGCAGAGAGATCATGTCAGGACAGCAGTGATACATTGGGGAAATGACCGGCAGTGACCCTCGGATTGAAAGAATGTGCTTGAGGTGAGCTCAAGTGCTCCTGTGGCCTCTATTAAATGCTTGTGGACAAGGTGGAGGTGGTATTTGTTCTCAAGCACCATAATCACCAGACTCATGTGAACACAGGCTCTGTCTCACACCCACACGCCTTTCATTGTCTCTTAAAGATGGCCAAGAGGACATAGACAGGATGGCCGAGAAAGGTTTCTCTTAACCTTGGAAAGGCCTCAGTACTAGCTGTGTCTTAAAGTGTAAACACACTAAATTAAACAAAAACTAAGAAAGGGGAAGAGAAAAGGAGTAAGTGAATCAAGTCTTCTCTTCTGTTTACAGTCCCTCCTGGCAAATATTTGGTTACTAATGAAAGATCCATTCATGAAGCCCTATCTCCCAATCACTTTCAATCACACTCTGCCCCTTATTTAGATCAGGAGAGGTCTCTTGTTAAAGAAGCAGGGTGCTAGCATCCCAAGGAAGGCAGTGTCCTGCTCAGTAGAGGGCCTGAGCCATTATGGTGGGGGCTGGGGAGATGGAGGTACACTATGCTTCTCTCCAGGTGGTTACACAAAAAAGTCCAGAGTAGAAATGAAGAGTTCAAAACAGTAGTCCCAATAGCATAAGAGGAGTCATAAGAGAACAAAAGAAAGTACATATTACAGGAGCCTTCATTATGGACCAGGCACTAAGGTAGACACTGTTGGTTATCTTGCTTAATAAAAGGCAACATGCTGCTTGGCACATTTTATTCACAGTGAAGCTCAGAGAGGGGAAGCACCTTGCTAGACAGAAATACCCAGGGAATGAAAATGAGATTTGCACTGAGGTCACAATGATTCCAAAGCCTATGTTTGGTCCTTTTAGTTTCCTGATGATTTCCTGGGTTTATGCAGCTAAGCCTCAGCATAATATGATGTAAAGAGAATGAGTGTTTTATTTCCAGTTCAGAAACTTTTTGGACCTCTTCTGCCAAGTGGGGCCATCAGACCAGATGATTTCTAAGGAACATTTCATATCTGGAAATGCTCCAATTCTGTGGAACTCTAGGGGCTTTCTGCACCTAAATGTAGCAAGATAACAGTGGTTTTGAGGCAGTGCACCACAACATACCAGCTTACCCTGAGTAACCCTATTTGGATTCTTTGCCTTTATGAGCAAACGTGGGCTTTAGTTGCCTTATTTATAAAACAAAAACAATAACTCTGCCTTATTGAGTTCCATACTCATTTACCTAATTGTTAAAAGTTCCATACTCATTTACCTAATTGTTAAAACATTTTCCCCCTGAAAATCTTGTTTATATTCACATTCAATATATATATATATATATATATAATTTAAAATAAATTTCAGGGACCAGCCAGCATGGCTTAGTGGTTGAGCATCGACCTATGAACTAGGAAGTCATGGTTTGATTGCCAGTCAGGGCACATGCCTGGGTTGCAGGCTCAATCCCCAATGTGGGGTGTACAGGAAGCAGCTGATCAATGATTCTCTCTCATCATTGATGTTTCAATCTCTCTTTCCCTCTCCCTTCCTCTCTGAAATCAATAAAAAATATATTTGAAAAAAATAAAAAATAAAATAAATTTCAGGAATTTCCTTATCTTCTTTGTTGTTGTTAAGGAATGATATTTTCCATTCAGGGCAAAGTGGACCATATAATCCTCTCAAGGAAAAGGAAGCATACAACACATTTCTTCTTACAACCCTTTATAAATATTTCCTATGAGCAAAGTAAGAAGGGCTCAACGGGTTTCTCTAAATCTACCCTCAGTTACAAAGGACAGGACCACATGGGAAAACTGATGTTAGAGAGAAGGGCTTCAGGTTCCTACACAGTAGAAACTATTATTGGGCACCTGACATTTAATAAAAAGTGACAGTCCACTCCATTGGTGAACCTACACTGCAAAGACAGCATCTGATTTTGAGCCATACATTTCTTAACAGGGTGAGGGCAGTAACCTAAATACAGCTAGTCCTCAAAATCATATTAATGAAGAATTATTTAAGGACTAGTGATGGCCACCCAGATGAATAGAGTGTTGAAGGCATCTGTTAAGTGTTGTCTTCAATATACCAGCAAAAAGGCAAATGGCCAGGAATGTCTGTTCCTTTCCTTCTCTGTATGACACACCAAGCCACAACCATGGAAAACAGATCTTTAAAACAAGGACATGGTTCAAAGGAGCTGGTTATCCTTCTGTTGAGTGAATTAATCTAAGTTATAATCAGTTTTATGCCATCTATCACCCATATACGTGACATTTCCTCCCAATTGTTTGTCCCTTGAGTTAAAGATACCAAAAGGCCATAGAGCACGCCTCACACATGAAGCCAACATATCCCCAATCCTTAACATTAAAGGTTAATCTCCTGAATGGAGACCTCACCAAACACAGCATGAGGACATTTATTCCATTTCTTACTCTGGCACTGTGTGTGGCTGCAGGAAAGTTGTTGACTACTAAACGCTAACCAAACATCCCATTTTTAGAAGAATTTTTAGCTCCATCTTTATAGTGTCTGGACTTGTAACTACCCATTTCTTGAACATTAAGCCGAGCCACACAAGAAAATTACTACAGTGATAGTATTTCCAGGGCATACTGAGTCACTGTCCAAGGTCTAAAATGGGAAATAAATAATTTGTGAGGATTTGTTGGCACAATGAGAAGGAGGGTACTCCACTGTTGGTGTTCTGTAGCAAGCCTCAGGGTTTAACATGGGGGAAATGCTCCATTTCCCCCCAAAGCAGGCTGTTAGCTTTTTTAAAATATATATATTTACACACACACACACACACACACACACACACACACACACTTCTGGCTTAGGAATAAGAAAGTAAGAGTAGGATCACAGTATCACCAATAATGATCAAGCTTAACTAATGTAAAAGCAAGGATGCGGTTTTCTTCTGATGGTATAGGCCTCCTTGGAAGAATGAATGATCAGAGTCACTCCACCAAGCAACCAGCCAGGAGAGAGGCCAAGGATCAAAGACCTCTAGTTTTAAATCTCAGACCACACAGAAAGAAAAGGGTTTCTATCAGAACAGGCCAAGTGTCACAACTATTGTGGGAGGTTGCCTGGTCCCATTCGAATTAACAGAAGCCTGTGTCTGTACTTCATGTTGGTCCAAACCCTTTCTTTGCTGCCAACTTTACCTAAAAAAAAAGAAAGAAAAAAAAAAGAAAACAACCCCAACTGATTATACAGGCAACAGTAATGTACCTGTCTTCATTGTGGCTAACACTATTTTGACTAAGCCTAAGATTCTTTTAAGATCATTCTCCAATAAATACATCTCTACAATTTTGATCTTTTCATAGGTGAAAAGAAAGAATAAAAGAAATGAACAAAACTCAAAATACTATTTACTCTCCCAGCAGAGCAGCATGGTGTAAACAAAAATAATAGTTACACTTCTGGGTTCTGAACCTTCACAGTGTTGCCGTAGAAAATAATTTTAATGGTGAACCAGAGTCTTGCAAAACACATACAAAGCCATAATAAAATGAGATACTTATCCTGCTGCTCTGATTAGACCTCTTCCATTCAATAGTTGTAACTAATGACTTGTTTTTCCTTGGGTATTAGGGGCCCTGTTACTTTGCTAAACACAAAAGGTACCTCATTTTGTTTTCCTAGCCATACTTGTCTCTTTTGCTGATGACTGTAATTCAATATTTATGGAATCACATTAAAATAACCTGTAATCCTCTCTATAACCCACTCTCAAATTGTATAAAATCATTCAGAGTACAATAGATTAATGTACACTCCAATGCATGTGTCCTTTCTCTAACCACTTCTAAGTCACAGTCTCTCTCTCTCACCCATGTGCACACTTTCTCTCTCTCCCTCTGTCTGGCTAGAGAACACACTGTACTTTGGAGATAATTGACTGTGGAATATGATGATGTTTATTCAAAAACAGGTCACACAGACTGCAATTTGAGAGTCTTCCTTTATCCTCTTTACTTACTATCATCCAAGGGAAATGCATAACACTGTTTCCTGCATATCAGAAATGCTGAGTCTTAATTACTTCTTTAGATTTAACCTACTGAAAAAATCCACCGCAAATGTGCCCTCTCCTCCCTTTAGAATGGCAACATTTAAAAAACTAACTTCAAATTACTCATTTAGAACAAACTGGGATGAGATAGTGTGTGCATTCATATCATCTTAACAGCATGTTCTCCTATTGCAAAAAGAGCACTTTATGGTATTAGACTTTGTTTTCTCAAGAATAACACAAATGGACAGTAATTACTGGGTGGAAAGGTATGGTTGAAAAAAAGTAATCTCTGGCTATCAATAATCTCTGCCATTATACAGACTTGAAGCCTGGCCTCTGACATGAGGGTAGAGCTTTTTCTCCAGACTGTTGCCAGTCACTGTCATTCTGGCTGATTCCAGTAAAAAATGGGAGTTGTCCAAAAGAGATACATGGTAAGGCAATGAGAATTCTCTGACCAGAAGTGTGCCTGTGTAAATCTCTTATGCTGAAAAAGAGATACCATATTGAATGGGTTGGATTTTCACCCTTTAAATTTAATTATGTGGAATGTCTTTAGGATCTAGTTTTCAATCAATAATACCATTCAGCATTCATTTCAAAGATCTGGGCCAGACATTAAGACACTGGGTGAAGCATGTGACTAGTAAATGTTTACTGTATACTGGCTAGGTCCTCTGAAATGTGCTAGATAATGAGCTATAAACCTGAAGTTTGGCTAAAAGAAGTTAAGGCATGACTACTAATTTATCATTTGACATATCACTGTTGATAATTCTTTCCATCGTATCATACTTATGGTAATTCTTGATTAATATTATGCATGTAGATTTCATAGCATCTTTAGAGCCTTTCATTATATTATTATTATTTTTCATATTTTTTTATTGATTTCAGAGAGAGGAGAGAGAGATAGAAACATCAAAGAGAGAGAAACATTGATTGGCTGCCTCCTGCATGCCCTCTACTGGGGATTGAGTCTGAAGCCCAGGCATATGCCCTGACTGAGTATCGAGCTCTGACTTCCTGGTTCATGGGACAAGGCTCAACCAACTGAGCCACACTGGCCAGGGTCTAGGGTCTTCAAAAAAAAAAGTAGTCCAATCTCCTGTTTTACAAAACTGAGGAAGACAGATAGGTGACTTGTCTAAAATCACTTATGGATTATTAACTGGAGTGAGAGCCCAGCACTCTCAGCCTGGCTTGGTTCTCTAATCCTGTGTCCCCCACCACTTCATTTTTCAACAGCTTGGTCACTGAAATCCCTCCAACACTGAACTCAAATCAGGTACTAAAACTCACTTAACAAACATCCATTGAGCATTCATGGGGCCATTTAAGAGATTTTAAGTTATATAATAAATCTTCATTATTCCAACACAAATACACATCATTCTTCCATACTTCAGGGCATCTTTTCATTCCTCATTGCATTACATCACAAGAAGAAGGACTTCTAGATCCTAATATGTCAGAAACAGTACATAGGATGTTGATTTATTGAGGCAGTTCCCCAACCCATGTGGACTGGAACTCCCTAGAGATTCAACCAGCGTTGTCTGCATTTCCTCTTAAGCAAATGTTCAGCTCCCACATGGTTCAGAAAACCTTCTATGAGCATGCCATACTAATCTTACAATGCCTGTTCTCACAATATTTCTGGGGTAACTAGAACCAAGTGTACTAGTAACCTCTTTAGAGCAAGCTGTTTTGTGGTATTTACACTTGTAAACTCAAATGAAATGGCTTTAGAAATACACCCAAACTCTGAGTTTGTCTTGATGCAACTGCGGGCTTCCTATACTGCCCCCTCTCCCTCCAGTGCCCTGAAAAGCATGATCGCAAAAGGGAACTTTTCTAATAACCCAGGATGTAAGATCAGAGGCTTCTGAGAGGTCAGAAAAGTTGGAAATCTACTTTTTTCTCTTCCAGATGTCTATGGAATTAATATTGAACACAAAATATATATTTTAAGCATAAAAGTTCAACATGGAATCTATGAAGTTTGTAACAAGGAACAGAATTATTTCAGTCCAGCTATATGTTCTGTGCTATGTCCTAGGTTCGGGAGATGGAGTGGTCAAGGAGAAGCAGAAATGAAAGGTGTGCAGGAAACGTTTTACTAGTCCCTATACTATGCCTATAGGAACTTCCTAGGCCTTAGTTTCCTCAACTATTTCTTCCCTCATGATATCTTTGTGAGTAGGGGTTATTTTCCATCTTGGTATATGCAATACCCAGCACAGGGCCTGGCACGTGGTATGTGCCTAAGAAAGGTGTGTGGAACAAATGAAATGAATAGGGCTTGAATTAGATATTATATAAACCCCTCTCCATACTAAAGTTTAGTTTAACCAAGAAAACATCAGGGTGGTCACTTGAATGTCTGAGATAATGGATGAAAGGACAAAATTTTTGATTCCAGTATCTGAGGCACTAAGTGCTTCATAGTACTTTCTTTTTATTAAGGTTTATGTAACTACACTTAACATGGAACATTTTCATTTGGCCTTTTGTAGATCCCCCTAAAATAAACCATGTGCAAACAGCTATACTGACTGAAGCAGGTAGTGCAATCAATTCTGGTCTCATCCAGCTATGCTGTCGATCTGAGAGTTCTATGGCAGACAGAACAAGCCACGTCTAGTACAAAACAAACATTGAAATCAGAAAGTTAAAAGCCTCCAAATTAATTCTCATGACCAAAAGCAAAAGAGTAAAAAGGAATAGCATTCTATTATACTACTAGTATATAACATATTGATGAGGCATGAAAGGTAGACCTGTGATAGTTTGAAGAATTGCTGTATGAATGATATACAGATATATTTTTCAATTACAGTACTGACATTTTACTTCTAAATATTGTTACTGTATTATCTGACACTTGTCAGAAAAGTGATGGATTCCTTCATTGGGAGGTTTCCCTCACCCCACCTGATTTTATTTTAATATACTCATGCCATTCGATGAAATTATGGGGAGCAAAATTATGTAAGACCTAAATGTGATGGAGACAAGTATATTCATTCAATACAAGTGGAAGAGTAATTTTATCTAGTCTTTTCTATTTTTTTTATTATTCCAAAAAACTCAGTATACAGATAGCCATTCCCACCAGACAGGGATATTAACGGTATTAAACCTTAAAAAACCAGGTACGTCAGCAACTGATTCATCATTATCTTTAGTCCTCAAATTACAGTAAAAACAGTACAGAATCCATGGCAAAACCAACATTTATTGAACATGTGCACTATGCAAATAATTGTGTTTCAACAGTTAAGGGGAAGCACTGGCTTCTGTTTAGCTAAGCTGATGCCTGTGTCCTACCAATCATGAAGACATTCTATATTTTACTACACAGTTCTTTGCCCTCATAATTTCACAAAGCAGGAAATCAGTGACAAAATGCCTCTTTCACAAAGATTAAACTTACCAACAGATCTATATGACTTGGTAGAATCATGCAAAGACTGAACATTCAAATATCTCTACAGGTTCTGTCACCAGGTCACACTGAGAAATGCTGGGCCAACCACTTGCCTCAGATTGCATATGAAAGAGGCACTTTGCTAGACTTTTCTCCAAGTTCAGGATGGTGGTTACACCCAGACTGTCCTCGAGGGGAGAAAAAAGAGTCACTGGCATAAACAAAATAAAAAAACAAATAGGGGATGGGAAAAACAAAGACAACTAAAGAAAGTACTAAATTTCTGAGAAAGTTCAGGACTATAGAGAGAGAGAGCAAAGGAGAAAGTCATAAGTGGAGCATTAACCTTGCCACCAGATATCATTGAAATATAAAAGGCCATTTGTCCTGAGGGTTCACATATTGAAAGATGACATCTTAGTGAAAAGGTTGTCTGAAGTCTATTTCTGGGTAAAGTGGATAAAACTACTAACTTAAATCCATCAGATGTTGTCACTGAGCTACTTATGAGATCCCAGAACAAAGATGTGATCAGATGCTCAGAACCTTAAGCTGTAAAGAGGCATCAAACTCTAAAGGACATTTCTTAAAAGCAATGAGGTGGCCTCCAAATCAGGGATTTCCTTGAGCTCATTTGTTTTGGCTATGTAACCAAATAAAACTTTAAATGTTATAGGCACAAAAAATGTCATGTTGAGGTATAGCTGTATGCAACATCAGCTCTCTGGAATGTCTTCCCTCTTCCCAGTATCACTAATCTCAATCCTAGCCATTGGTTAGGCCAGATCAAATGCCACTTCCTCATAAAGCTTTCCCAATTACTCAGCTGAATGTGACTCCTGAATCATTTGGATAGGTAGTAGAATGTACCTTTAAAACTTTGGCTACCCCAAACATAATACCCTTGCTGTAGACTCTGTATGTGTCTAATTCCTCCAAATGTAGACTCTAAAATATGATGTGCACCAAATAAATGTTTGGGAAAGAGAGAGGGAAGGAAGGGCAGATAAAAAAAAGTGGGGGACAACTCTTCCCTAACAAGTACCCAGAGTAGCAGAATAACTCAAATATAGATTGACAAATGAAACTTCAGGGATCCCTACTTGCTTTGGCCCCTTCTTAGGTCCTGAGTGGGGCCCAGGCATGTGTTCACTGCTGTCTCTTGCCACTCTGACTGCTCTCTGTCACATACTCCTGGAGCAGTGTGGGAATTCTCATAGAAATTTGGGGTTTGGTTAGGGGAAGTTCAGTCAAAGACACATTTAGTTAAGTATAGAGGTATATTACATTTACAAGATTCGTGATCACTATGGCATGTGCATAAGCCATCACCAGTAATCATTGTGTGAGAATGATTTTCTAGAAATGCCCCTGGGCCCATCACCTTCCTAGCTCTAAGAATCAGAGGTATGGAGCCAGAAGTCCTATGACATGAATATGTCCCACAACACCCAGAATATGGATTTTGCTGGTGAAGAAGAGAAGCAGGTGTGAAATGTATATAGTCAGAAGCAAAGTCAGTTGAACAGTCTACTAATTACCAGATGTATAGAAATATACACACAAAAGATGTTTTCTCTTAGCAGGAATATGCTAAACTATGTACTAGAAGCAATTAAAAATGCACCATTGACTTGATTTTCTTTGTTTAAATATATTTTTATTATTTTTAGTAAATTATATTTTTAATATATTAAAAGATTTCAGAGAGGAGGAGAGAGGGTGAGAGAGATAGAAACATCAATGATAAGAGAGAATCATTGATTGGCTGCCTCCTGCATGCCCCCTACAGGGGATTGAGCCCGAAACCCGGGCATGTGCCCTTGACAGGAATTCAGGAATTGAACCTCGGACCCTTCAGTCCACAGACCTATGCTCTATCTACTGAGCCAAACTGGCGAGGGCTTGATTTTATTTTTAAAGCAAACTTCACAAAATAGAATTTACCAATAGCTCACATATTTTTGTAACAGCTTACAAATAAATGTGAATAATTTCCCTAAATTTGATAATCATCTTAAATTTCACAGTTACCAATAAAATGTTGTGTAGATTAAATAAATTTTTTCCAAACTTTTAATAATAATCCATTTAAATTGTGTTTTGGCCCTGGCCAGGTATGCCCTTAGTTAAAGCATCATCCTAATATACCAAGGTTGTAGGGTTCGATCTCCAGTCAGGGCACATACAAGAATCAACCAATGAATGAATAAATGAATGGAACAATAAACTAATGTTTCTCTCTCTCAAGTCAATTTTAAAAAGTAAAATAAAATTAGGTGCATTTGCTTTTATCATTTGAAATATTAATTTTCTTACTTAGTTGCTATAGGATGAATTATGTCATCTCCCAAGATTCATATGTTGAAGTACTAATTTCCAGTACCTCAGAAGGTGACTATATTTAAAGATAGGTCCTTCAACGAGACAATCAGGTTAAAATGGGATCATTAGGTTGGGCATAATCCAATATGACTGATGTTCCTATAAGACAAGGACAGAGAGATAAGGACACAGACACACATAGAGGTAAGACCCAGTGATGACACAAACAAATGATGACCATCTAACAGCTAAAAACAAAGGCCTCAGAAGAAACCAACCCCCCTAACACCTTCATCTCAGACTTCTAGCCTCCAGAACCATTAGAAAAATAAATTTCTGTTGTTTAAGACATCCAGTCAGTGGTACTTTGTTATGGCAGCCCTAGGAAACTAATGCAATAATTTTCTGGTCATAATTTTGTATTTTTTTAAAGAGGTTTCTTAAAAGTTATAAACTTCAAAGCTTTAGGTTCCACATTGGAATATATCCACACACACACCCAAATACACACACACAATATTCTCACTATTCACTGTTGGGTATATTAACTATAGTAGCTAAGGGCAATGCCATTTGGCAGAAACCATTACTTTTTATACATACTTTATTTATAAACACTTTGCATCGTGAACAGTCATTTATATTGTAGTAACTACTAAATGGTGAATAGAATTGAATCATTTAACCAAAAGGTTTATTTGGCTTCTGAGGTTTGTGTAACCTTATCCCTGGCTTAGTCATCTACAGATTCATCTCAGATGGAATACTGAAGAATACCTAGAAATGACTAGATCAGCCCAACTCTTTGATGCATTGCCCTGTTTAATGAATTACCTATTTTTAATCTAAATATTTAGCAACTGCAAGGGGCATTCTTCGAACAGAAAAGCTAACAATTGCAATGTGTTTCAGTTCACATGTTTCATCTTATGGATTTTACAGACAAGAGATACAGATTCCATGATTTATACAATGTGAAAAATTTGGGAAATGACTTGAATTCTCTAAAACTGTGTCATCATCTATAAAATAGAATAATTATTAATTCTCTGTCTATCTCAATAATTTTTTGAGGACCAAGTAAGACAATAAATAAGAAAATGTATTGCATTAAAATGTTCACTGTTATTTTATAAAAGGCAATGATAAAACACTATCAAATGTAGACAATGAATCATCCTCAACCTCCCAAATTCAGAAAATTATATTAAAGTACTACTTTCGCTGGAAGACCTTGGACAGTCATTCTGTGGGTCTTCATTTCCTGTGAGTGGACAAGATGGTTCCTTAGAAAGCCAATGGTAACACATTAACTTCATATCGGACCACTTAAAAATTTATGAACTCCCCATCACTGAACAAATTTGTTGAGGTAATTATTAGGTTCCAGAAGAATATTGGGAAATTTTGTTTAAATTTCTAGGCCTTGTTTTTTGATTTTAGAAGAGGTTAACACAAAATAAAAAATAAAAAAAAACAGACTTCTGTTTTTAATAGGGAAGGTTAACATTAAATGTGGAGAAAAACATTGAAAAAAGAGGATATAAAATGGAAACCAATAACTTCTTCACCTGATAACCTCTTGGTAAAAAAGGGGGTCTTTTAAATTATTATCCATACAGTTAAAAGAAAGAAAGAAAAAAATAAAGCAGCAGCAGCACACATGTAATTGACTCCCTATTAATAGCTTGGTACTAGGACTCATAGAACTGCCACAGAAGGCTGAACAGTCCTGGGCTTTTCACGTGATGAAGTTCACACTTCCATGGCTTTCCAAATAGGGATTTCCAAATAAACTTGGCTTAGGCTCACTCATTAGGAATGCAACTAGATGTTCTACCCAAAGGTTTCAAGAATGACAGTTTTAGGCATTTATTAATTTGTATAATCTTCTCAGAGAACAGGCTCATGTGGAATCAATGGCAAATTTAATTAGAAATGGAACATTCACTTTGCCTGACTGTAAACTTTAGATATAAATGGGCTGGATTTTGCAGCATATTTTAACATTATCTTTTCCCTTCCCCTTTTCCGACCAGATCTTCATAGACATTGCAAATTATACATACAATTACACAAAACAATGTTACTCCAGGCATTTAGCAGCAGTTCACATTTTAGGTGAAATTATATCACTCTTAGAAAGAAAAGTCAATGTTGGTTTTGCTACAAGTCTTTCCTTCTCACTGGGAGACATTGGGCTGATGCAGTACTTCGGCTCTGAGGAGGTCTTTAGCTTGCCCTGCATCTCTCAAAGCTCAGTAGTACTTTCCTCTCAGAGGTTCAGGTGATGAGTTAGAGTAGACTCTATCTCTTTGACATTCTGCTTAGCTCCATTCCACAGCCCACTGATCACAATCAGCACCCTGCCGGTTGTTTCATTAGTGCCCGGCAGGACAGAGTGATAGATGAAAAATGTAATACATACAGCTTTAAATACTTAACAGTCTCATCTATTACTTAGATTTTTAGTCCCCCTCTTTTAGCCTAAACCCTTCAAAATATAGTCATAATCTCTCATGCAGATGTGGCATTTTATAGTCAGAATACACCTCCACATTTGTCATCACACTCAACTCAACTTGGAGTTGGGAGCTATAAGTCAGATTTGATTTGAATACTTTAGTCTTTCTAGAAATGTAGACATTATCAAAATAGATAACACATGGTGTAAAAAGGAGGGCTGGAAAGCTAAGGTAGTGGAGGGTTGGTATGTGGGAATATAAATTTGGGGAAATCATACAAAAAGTGAGTGCTATACACTGGGGAACCTCAAGGCTTCACACCCTTTCCCACATAATTGTTATTTGGATAAAAAATTATAAGAGGAATGATTCTGTGCTCAGCACTTTCTCATTCCTTTATTAACACATTTTTTTTCTGAGGACTTACTACTTTCCAGACAGTGTGCTTTATAGCAACTAACCAAACAGAAAAATCTCTGCTTCCATGACACATTCTAGGGGGAGAGAAACGAAAAAACATCATTGAAATACATGTGAGATGTGATAAATATTACAGGGAAAATGAAGTAAAGTGGGACAAGGGTAAAAGAGCAGAGCAACAAGTTGGAATGGGCCTTGGACCAGTAGCTGTGGTGAAAAGTGAATAGATTTTAAATAGACTTCAAAGGTGAAAATTAAGGGACTGGAAGACTACAGATTCAGAAAGCCCCTGAGGGCTGGGGGGCAATGAGGAGTGACTGTTAATGGGTATGGATGGGATTTCTTTTCTGAGGCCACAAAATCCCGATGGTTGTACACTCCATAAATGTACTAAAAATAATTGTACATTCTACATGGGTTAATTCCATGTAGGTGAATTATAGCTCAATAATGTTGTTACATATTTAAAATATCCAATAAGGTGCATATTATTATAAAGGGAAAAAAAGTGCAGTAAGAAAAATTTCAGAAGAATTGGGTGAATGATCAAGCTTCTCCAATGAGTTATTAGAAATAAATCTTGTAATCCAAGAAGACTTCATATGAGTTTACCAGGCTGAGAGAAACAGTATCTATGTACCCTTCTGCAAGAAGCAGGTTCATTTTAGGTTTTGATATTTAACTCAAATTCCTACTGACTGTTGCAAAAACCTCCAGCTCACAAATCAGGATCCCCTGGAGAGAAAAAGAATAGCTGAGGAATATTCAAGCAATTTTAAGGAGAATTTGAGTTTTGCAAAGTCCTTCCCATATTTTAGATAAAGGGTGGGTAAACTTTTTCTGTAAAGGAGCATGCAGAGAATGTTTTAGGGTTTCAAAAACATACCAACTCTGTAGCAAGTTCTTCACTTTATTGTTGTAGTGTGAAAGCAGCCAAAAATTATATATAAGCAAAACAGCATGGCTGTGCTTCAATAAAATATCATTGAGGAAATCAGTCTACCTTCCTGAAATCTTCTCCAGGTCCCTGCAGGGATGACCATCTTCAGCTGTCCTAGACATTCTGCTTAACTAATGCTTTGTGTCATTTGGATGGACTGGATTACAAATGAGTTCCTCTAATAGAAATTATGAATATCTTTATAGTAACTTTGGGCAAATTAAAAAAAAATGATTGCATGTAGGCACCATGAAAATCAAGTAATACCCAACAGATCCATAGTTAAGAATGTAACTATCACACTTACACCCTCTTCTCCTACAAGTACATAAAAAAAATAAACAGGAAGGAGACCTGTTATCCTGAACTTAGATTTAGGGTATAATTGTATAATTGTAACTTCTTGACTCTTGAACTCTTGATAAAATGTTGAATAAATCTTGGGTTTCAAATAACCTATATATATAAAAAGCCAGCGACTGGAACACTGTAACGACCAGAATGACCAGTCGCTATGACACTCACTGCAGCCAGTGAACCGCCCGATCTGGGGGTAGGGCCAGTGGCCAACCTCCCACGGCCCCTCCACTGATCGCCCCCTACCTCAATAGGGGGCGGGGCCAGCCAGCCAAACTTCTTCAGCCCCTCACCCTGGCAGGTCCCACCCCAATCACCCGCCCTACTCCAATATAGGGTGGGGCTGACTGGCCAACTTCTTGCAGCCCCTCCCCCTGCCCAGTCCCACCCCAGATCGGCCCCCCACCCTGATCAGGGGCAGGCTGGCCTTCCAACCACCCATGGTGCCTCTCCAGGCCGCTGGCCCCCGCTCAGCTCCCCCACCCCATTAGGGGGAGGGGCAGGCCGGCCCACTGCCCAAAGCCCCTCCCCATGGCCAGTCCCACCCCTGATCAGCCCCCACCACCCCTATCGGCCCGCAGCCCCTCCCCGCATCCAGCTCCACCCATGGTGGCCCCCCACACCAATCCAGTATGGGGCCAACCGGCCCACCACCCACAGCCCCTCCCCCAACTACCCCCCAATCAGGGTCGGGCCTACAAGCCAACCTCCCACAGTCTCCTCCTCCCTATAGGCCCGGCACCTATCTTCCCGGATTGGGGCCAGGCGGCCAGACCCCATCCATGCAAGAATTCGTGCACTGGGCCTCTAGTGTTAAATATAAGTGATATCCCAGAAATTCAACTGTAATGTTATATTCTTTAAACTAGATAACTGTACAATGAACTGACACATGCAAACACAGAGAGCTGTGGATGGAGACAAGTGTCATGGAGTGGAAAGAACAGTGAGCTGGCAGTCAAAAGACCTAAGTTTTCATCCTCCTCTGGCATCTCTTATTAGTAGAACAATAGGCAAGTTGCCTCTGGACATGTTATAGAGTTGCCCAGATACATAAAAGCTTTGAGAATTTTGTAAGACATTATAAAAACGTTACATATTATTCATATATATTTAAAAATGCTACTTAGGAAGTAACCTTATGTAATCAAAACAAAACAAAAAAATTAAATTGTAATTGTATGTTTGAAGAACGTTCCCTGAATTTTGAGGAAGAACTAGAACAATCATCATATTATATGCTAAGAGTATATCTAAAAGTTGGATTTTCCATAGTCCAGAAAACCAAGAAGCTAAATTAACAAGTAAATGTTTATTTTTGGGACAATGGCACTTTTGGAAAGTTAAGTATTTGACTTTCACTATGAGATAATTCCTAATACTCTGTGTGTAAAATCTTTCTCCATTTTTATATTCACCATTAATCATGATACATCAACCTTCTTTGTTTGCTGGGAAAGAGAACAACTACAGTCTCTCCTCTAAAATAAGACAGTCTGAGTTTTTGTAGATGGCAAAGAAGGAAATGAGGTACTTAAAGGGACATATGCATAAGTTGGGTGGTTGTTTTGTTATAGAACTAAAAAAAAAAAGCAAAACACTGGTAAATTGAAGTAAGTTCTCTCTGTAAACACAAAAAGTTACATTTTGCTAGAATCATTTGTTTAGTTTTCTAGGAAGGTTAGGGACCTGGGATATTTTTAAATATATAAATCTCTGTAAATGACAAGATGAGTAAAATGAATAAATATTCACAAACATCCTAATGTTCTAGGACATCTATCTTGATAGTAACTCTTAAATTATGAAAAGAAGAAATCATGATCTTAGACAAAATCAAATAGGCCCTAAGAACTAGTCCTTTCACAGGGACAACTGTGAAACAAAACAAGGATCATAAAATGTTGGCCTTTTCTATTATCAAGAGGCCTTACTTAGGCTAAGGGATAAGTTCCTTTTGGTAACAGTTATTACAACTTTTAAAGATTCTTTACTATTTCTGATCTCACTGGTCTTGAAGCAATGTAGAGAGGAATTGTGGTATAGGAAGAAGTCTTAATTTTCTAATCAAATCTACCACTTACTAACTATAACTCTTTAGGCGTTGGTTTTCTTATTTGTAAATTTGAGGGTTTATAACCTAATAATTCTGAAGGTACCTTCTAGTTTCACTAGGCTGGTCTAGAGAAGTGAAGAGTTAAGGTTTATATTATTTTTTCCAATTTGCATCCTTCAAATTTGTGGGAAACGGTTTCTTCTTCAATCAAGAAGTAAATCTTCCAAACATAGAAAGTTGATGGATAGACTTATCAATAAAGGCAATGAGCAACTGACTCAACAAGCTTTTTCAGATGAAATGATTAGGTAGAAAAGTCCAAGAATTAAAAAAAAGCAAAACTATTAAATTTAGTAAGTCACAAGATACAAGGTCATTATTAAAAAAATTAATTGTATTTCCATATACTAATGGTAAGCAATTGTGCAAAACTGAATTTAAAAATAGCATTTACGATACCATCCAAAATGGAAAATGCTTAGGGATCATTTAACGACATCTATTCAGAGCTACAATAAATTTTTGAGAGAAATTAATAAAGACATAAATAAAATAAGAAATATATCATGTTCATGGTTTGGAATACTTAATATTGTTAAGATATCAGCTTTTTAAAAATTGACTTACACGATTAATTAAGTCTTAATCAAAATCATAGCAGGTTATTTTGTGGAAAGTAGCAAGCTGATGCTAAAATTTATATGGAATTGGAAAGAATGTAGAATAATCAAAACACTTCAGAAAGAACAAAGATAAAAAATGGACACTGCCTGACTTCAAAACCTAGTATAAATGTCAGTGATCAAGATAATGTGGCATTGGCCAAAGGACAAATAAATGAGGTAACAAAGAGAATAGAGAGAGTCCAGATAGATCCACACATATATGGTCAATTGATTTTTGTCAGAGGTGTTTAGGTAATTCAATGGGAAAAGAAGAGCCTTTTCAATAAATTTTCATGCTGAAAGAACTAGATATTCCAATGGGAAAAAGTGACCTTAAACTGAAGTGAACCATAACTCTAATTTGTAGTGTTATACAGTTAAAATA
Organism: Myotis lucifugus; assembly: GCF_000147115.1. Lineage (NCBI taxonomy): Eukaryota > Metazoa > Chordata > Mammalia > Chiroptera > Vespertilionidae > Myotis > Myotis lucifugus. Next base: position 6,473,352 of record NW_005871062.1, read on the forward strand.
AAGCATAGAGTAAAATGTGTGTGACCATGAGGAGACAAATAGAGCTAAAGAAACAAAAAGCACAAAATATAGATGATAAAAGTGATCGAGCTTCATTAGATTAAACATGTCTTCTCTTCAGAAAACAACATTACAAAAATGGAAGTCAATTAACAGCCTAGGAAGAAATATTGGCAATGAATATATCTAAGAACTCTCATTCAGAACATACAATGTACTCTCACAAATCAATAAAAAGAAATAATCTAATTTTAACATGGGCCAAAAATTTGATGACACTTCACAAAAAAAGATATAAGAATGTCCAATAAGTGGATGAATAATGAGTGCTCCAGATCATTAGTCCAGAAGAAGGATGCAACTATAAGCCATAGTGAGATAGATCTATGCAGCATGAAAGAGCTAAAATTAAGAAAAGTGACAATACCACGATTGGGTGCAAGTAGACATCTCACACACTTGCTAGTGACAATATAAACTGGTACATTTAGAAAAACAGTTTGAGAGTTTCTTAGGATATTAAATAGTTACTATATGACCCAGCAATTCCTTTCCTAGTTATTTGTCCAGGAGAAATGCAAACTATGTATGTACAAAGACATGTACCTGAATGCTTATAGCAGCTTCATTCATAACTCAAAATGGAAAAATAAAAAAACACAAATCCCTCAAATCCAGAGAATAAACAAAAAGTAGTATATCCTATATACTAAAGAGGTAATATGCAAATCGACCCTCACACCCTCACAAACGGCTGCCTATGACCAGGTCGGCAGGGGGCGGGGGCTGTTAGGAGAGTATATACTGTATGATCCCATGTAAATAAAATTCAGGAAAGGATAAAAATGACCATATTCGAAAACAGAATGATTGCCTAGAGCTGAGGGTAAAGGGCCCTAACTACAACAGGGCACCATGTAGCTCTGGGGGTCATTGAAATGTTCTCTATCTTGATTGTGGTAGTGATTTCACAGGCACATACAGTCAAAAGTTTCCTGCCTTATATATTTAAAATGGACACGTTATTGTATATAAATTAAAACTCAAAAAAGTTGGTTAAAATAGGAATCCACAAATTCCATGAACATTTGGCAAGTGCAAAATGTAAAAATGTCCCTATGTACATACAACATACACATAAACATATGTATCCCAGAAGGAAAGTAAAATGTTAGAGCAACAGTGAACTTGAGACATTGTCTTGCTACTGTGGGTACTGAATTGCCGATGTGACAATATTTATGTTATAGAGCTCACCTTAACTGATTTGGTAAAATAGGTTTCAGTTTTGGCATTTTGCTTATTTCTTATTTTAGGAGGACACAGGAAGTTTCTTCAAGCATTTTCATGTTGAATGTATTATGTACTGTGTTAGTTGTTCTGGGGAAACCAGGGTTGTTCAGATACCATCTCTAGCCCATAAATCTCCAAGTCTAATACATGCTGGGGCATAGGTTGGTGGAAGTCAGGTATACAATTGATTCTAGTATAATGAAAGGTGTGAAGACATCTATAAGAGAGGGAAAAATACAACTTGCTTTTAGGAAAATGCTTCACAAGAGAGATGGGAACTTTAGTTCGGTCTTACTGGATCACATTTGAATGTGCAAATATTTTATTTATTTTGGGGAGTTCTGGGGAGATATTCCATGAAGAGCTCCATGACCAAAATTAGAGATGAGAAACTAGTAATATAAATTCTTATCTGGAAGCCTAGATACTTAAAAAAGTAAGATAAAACTGGAAATCCAGGCTGGAGTTTCAACTTATTCCACAAGTTGCTGGGGACTTCTGAAAATTTTTAAAAAGGCAATTAATGACCAAGACAGAGCTATGCTTAGAAATATTAATCTAGTAGCATTTGTAGAATGAATAGGTATGGGGAGAGATTAGAGGTGGACATACCCATTAAGAGGACATTTCAACAGTGCAGGTGAGAAATGAGAACTGAACTAGGACAGCCACAGGGGGATTTAGATAAGAAATAGATTTGAGTTATTGTGAAATTAGAAAGAACCTTAGGACAAATTGTATATGGATGATGAGGAAGAGGAAGCGCAGCCCCGAGGCCTCAAGCCTGTGTGCCTGACAGGGATTTAATGGGTGCTTCCCCTCCAACTGTTGATCTCATACATTGCACCACAACTGCCTGAGACTGTTTAAGTGTCTGTTTGTGATGTGGGCCATGGTGAGTGATGCCCAGATCCATGGTTTTCCAGGGGGGAAGTACGAGGACAACTTTCAGAAGACCTGGCTTAGAGTTATGGCTCTCCCATAAACTTGAAATACGATCTTAGTTCGGTGACTCTCATCACTGAGCTTTTGAACCCTCATCAGCACAAGAGAGACAGAAACGTCTGTGTTTAATGCACATAGATTTTGTGAGGTTCACAAAGCACTATGGAAACCGAGAAGTCCTGCATAAAATTACTAATATTACTGCCACCAGCTTCCTCAAGCATTCTCATCTCCACAGTACATGTCTAGGTACTGTCAATTGCCCTGAGGCATATATCCACATCCATCCTTCTTGCCCTTATATCTCTTCCTTTTCTTTCTCTAATCCCAAAATTGAGAGATTTAGCACAGAAATTAACATAAAGATAGTTCTCTTCAAAGTACCACCAATTCTTTGCAATATACCATCGGGACTGGGTGAGACGAGCTGGACATACCCTGGAGCCTCCCCTTGGTCCCTCCCCAGCCCCAATCATGCACCGGTGGGGTCCCTTGGCCTGGCCTGCACCTTCTCGCAATCTGGGACCCCTCAGGGGATGTCAGAGGGCTGGTTTAGGCCTGATCCCGCAGGCCAGGCCTAGGGACCCCACTGGTACATGGTGCATGAATCCATGCACCGGGCCTCTAGTGTATATATATAGTGTATATACATAGTATATATATATTTTTTTCTTCTCTTTTCCACATATACACACAGAGTTAAACAATTTAATATTCCATGAATATCTGAAATGCTACTATATCAACATTCTCAAAGATTTTCTTAATCTTAATGAATTACAGGTTTTAGGGCCTCTTCAACAGTCACCCCGGGGATTTCATTACCTTGACGCTCTTCTCTGACCTATGAAATATCCCCTGTTTCAACAAGTAAATGATGAGCAATGATCTGTCTTAAGTCTGAAAGAGCTAACAACAACTTTGTTAGGTTTACCGAAAGGTAGTTTGTTGTTCTCCAAGGTCTCACCTTCCTGAAAGATTTTTCAAGGACATTTTAATAATAGATGATTTCAGAAGTTAACCTAATCCCCACAATAGATGGGCCTCTAGATCTTTCTGTGGTGTACAGCATCAGTGCCTTTCACACAGTATGGGGCAAATCGCTGTCTTTTTACCTGACCATAGGCTGACACAGATTAGGTTCAAGACAAGGAAGTGGGTGCCAGAGCTGCCCTGCCACTTTGGACCTAAGAGTGATGACTGCCTCAGATCCTGGCTCTGGGAATTTCATCTAACTCACTTTCTGAATATTGGAGAAAACACCCATCCCAGGAATGTGACAAGAGTTCCGTGGACCACACAACATGCAGGTATTAGCTTTTATACTAGTAAAACAGCAAAGAGAAAAGTTTCCTCTATTTCTTTAAGAGGATTGTCAGTGAGAAGGGAACTTTCTCCCCTTTAAAGACTTGCTTATAACAATATTTTTCAAGGAACTCAGCTCAGATGGTGCAGGAAACATATTATGGTCTACTGTGGTATGCAAATTCACTGCTCAGCACACAGGAACACAAATCTAATCATGATCCCCCAAGTCTCACAGTTTCTGATTGTTTCTCCTTCCTTTCTTCATTCTCTTTTTCATTTTTCTCGTCTTTGTTTCTTTTTTTTTTCTTGCCTTTTTCCTTACCCTCCTTTTCCTCTTCTTTTAAACTGCTCTATGATGTAGGAAAATTAAAGCAGCTCAATGTCAAGAATAGGGGAGTTTTATTTCTTTCATTAAAAAAAAATTTCTTGCCCTGACCGGTTTGGCTCAGTGGATAGAGAGTCAGCCTGTGGACTGAACGGTCCCAGGATCAATTCCAGTCAAGGGCATGTACCTTGGTTGCGGGCACATCCCCAGTGGGGGTGTGCAGGAGGCTCTGACCAATGTTTTTCTCTCATCGATGTTTCTAACTCTCTATCCCTCTCCCTTATCTGTAAAAAAATCAATAAAATATATTTTAAAAAAATCCTTAATGAGTTAAAGGCCAAATTCATCAGAATTGTCTCAACATAACAAAAGATCATTTTTGTAAGGCATGAAGGTAAGTTTTCCATCAGTGAGGAAAAATTGGAAAGAAAGGAAGGCCAGTGAAAAGTGAACAGTCCTCACTTGGCAATTATTCAGTCTTTGGAAATTTCCAAGCCCTCTGCAGTCATTAATTAATTAGAGAAGATGATGTTCCACTTTACCCAGGCTAGAAGCGTGACATAAAGAGGTCTAGAGGCTTTCCTCAAGCTGAAAGAGGAATGTCACGGGAGGAACTGGGATTAGACTTAGGAGCTCATTTTTCCAGCCAGTAGTCACACCACTAAGCTAAGCAGAGTCAATACTGGGACAATAAGGTCCTCTGTGCACAGGTGCCATTGAATAGGAGCAGTGTTCTGCTCAAAGACTAACTGTGAAAGGCCCATCCCCTCTGTCACTAGTGCCCCCACAACACAGAATATATCTGTAGCCTCATCAGCCTCCTTCCCCTTTCACCAAACAAAGACAGATGGCTAAATATCAACCTCTAACCACTCTCCTTAATAATCACAGAGAAAAGTACATGATTTGATTTTCACATTTTTAAAATGCACAATGTAATGTTCAAACACATGACACTGTTGAAAAACAAATATTTAAACAAAAAATTTAAATTATGTGGGATTCACTGATATCCAGAAACCATAATAACAGATCATCCTGAATAATTACAAAAAGAAGGAAAATAAAATTTCATGCTTTCTGGTGAGTGGTTAATGAAAGTTCGCTCCATTACCCTGAGTATATTGACCAAGTCCAAATGCTAGTGATGTGGCTGGACCCAGCATCTTAGATCCAGGCTGTGCATTGGGCGTTGATTCTTTTCCTGCACCACTGGATTGGTTCCAATGTTGAATGAAGAGGGGCTTTCCAGAGTGCCAGTGACATGATGGGAAAACAGGAAACTCAAAGACTAGCTTACCACTTCTCACAAGATTATTCCCTCCAGCTAGACATATGTCTCAAGTCTGCTTCCCCCAGGTGAGGGTGATAGGATCCTAAAACAAATTCGGGCCTATCACTTCCCATTAGGACCATCCGAAGTCAGATTGCTTTGGATGGAGCAAAACTGCATTTAAGCTAGTTGAGCTTAAATGTTAGTGTCAATGATCCCAACCCAAAATTTTACTCTTCCATAGGGGAATTTATTGCAGTTGCACTAATGTGAGATAAAGTTGAATAATGCAATTGTTTTCTGACCTGTTTGCTCTGGGAACCAGGAAGGACTAATGTTAATACACTGTAATGTTAACAAAGGGCAAGGCTACCCAGGTTGACTATTTTGGACAAACTTTATTTAAAAACCAAACACACAAACAAACTTACTGACATTTATTTTTATAAAGGGATTTTAGAGAAAAAAATAAAAAAAGCTTTCCAAGAGCAATGTTTCCAAAACACTTAACTTGGAAACTTTAAGTTGGAAAACATCATGGCTGGACCACTTTTATGTAAAGGGTATTCATATAAAGGATGCACTTTTGGGGAAGGGTTCTTTTCCTCTAAGGACCCTAGAATTCATTTTGGAGCACCATTAGTAGAGCACATACTTTCATTTGAAAATAGTGGTTTAGTAAACACACTCCTGGAGAACAAGGACCTGACATTTTTGTTATAATGTTGAAAATGTGAATGAATATGTCTGTAAATTGACAATGTCAAATGTGCTAAGGATTAAAAATATATAGATAGTCCTTCTACCCAAGTTGCACCCAAATTACCATTCAGCTTCTAACTATTTCTGATTTCTCACAGCTGTAAATGAAAGGAAAATAGGCCGCTGTTCCAACCCAATGGCTAAAACCTAGCTTGGTTTATCCATCTCACTTCTTCCAAGTAATTTCCCCTTGGTTCCTCTAGCCATGGTAAAAGGACACATCATCATGCTGGTTCTAGTTATCACGGAAAATCAAATTGGTAGGTGAGTAGGTATGTGTAATATCATATCTTACGTATTCAAAGGAAGAAACTTAATATGTTTAGTTAAAAGACATACATGCTTGCAAGTAAATAAAACAATGAAAAAGATAACTGTCATAAAGGATTTTTTTAAATTGCCTTATAGAGTTAAAGGCTAGAGAGTAAGATTCTTCTTGCAGGATCTGTAATGTGGATAGACAAGGGGTGATAAGCAAATGCCATTATACTGCAGCAACCTCTTCCCAAAGGAAATTAGACAAGGTGTCTGCATTACCTTAGATCCCCTTGGCCTCACCTGTCTCCTGGGCTGTTGGCCACTTGTTGTGTCTTAGCAGCCACTGTGGTACCAACTTTTCTTGAGTTCTGACCACTGTCTCATAAACTCAACCTGACAGAAGCTCACCTCATGTTTACCCTGCATACTTCTCACTTCCAGACCTGTTGATGTCCTGTCCCTGTAATGCATGAGGTGCTACAGATTTGTTTGGTGCCCAAGTAAATGCATGTCTAAGTGTGAGGAAGTGTCTGACTCACAGAGAAGCTTGGTTCAAGAGGAGACAAGATAAATCATTTTCCCCTTTTTGCCACCATAAAAAGATTACCATGAGTTGCTAGAGTTCATATGATCTTTTGGTAGATGATCTTTCAAGATTGAACAAGTAGATGCAACAGGTACTAAACAATAGCCATATTGGTAACATAAACCCATATCCCCATTGGAATCTCCTTCTTTTCCTACTTCATTCTTGCTTCCCTGGCATTGTAGTTTCTAATTAAATTAAAAGAGCACATACATTTTTTGCCTTAGGCTCTGCTTTCTGGGGAAGGCTGGCCAAGATAGGCAGCCCTTTATTTCTGTCACTATGCCAATGAGTATCTTACCTTTGGCTGCAGTGGTGGTGCACAGGGGGCTGGAACAGGATCTGTGATATAGGTCTTCTTGGGACCGGCAACTGGATACATGCCAGTAGGGTGCTGGTTTCCTGTCCCAGAGGGAGTGTACCCTTGTTCCCGTTTCCAGGTATTGGGATGACCTTGTTGACCATAGGCAGGATCAGAGTCATTTTTGCCTCCATACACAGGCCCTGCTGGGCTATAGGCTTCATAATAGCGACCTTGGTTAGGGCCATACCCATACCCAGGCTCAGGTTGAAGGCCTGGGGGTGGGTTATATGCATAATCCATGCCTCCCCGTGTTGGAGGAGGTGGACCTTGACCAGAAACAGGAACTGGTTGAATGTTATAGCCCTGGTGCCCTGACCCTGGGCCGTAAAATTGTCCTGGTGAAGGGGCAGCCATGTAATGTGAGCTGGGCTGGGCTGACTTCACCTGCACGTTGAAGGTAGGCCTTGAAGGGGTGGATGCTGTAGTGTAGGAGGCTGGGACTGGCTGAGGCTGGGGTTTTAGTGTCCCTATTGGAGCCACAGGAATGGGCCCAGCCTGAGGTGCAGGCTGCGGTTTCAATGTAGACTTTTTGGTTGCTGTTAGAGGGGGTTGGTTTGGTATAACCATTCTCTTGTGTCCCGTGACAGGGGTGGAGACTGGAGGAGAGGCTGTTGCACTGGCAGAGCCCTGAAAAGAGAGAGAAAAGAAAAACAAAAACAAAAAATAGACATTATTGCCAATGGAAAATTTTAAAAATATATTAAAAACTTCCAATTATTATTTTTACATTAACTCCAAAAATACAAATACAGCATGGCTCTTGGCTTCTAAGAGTTCAGAGAAGAGACTAACACAAAATCAGCTGCATTTTTGTGAACTACAAATGGAAAATCCATAAAGGTAGTAAAGGAAACAATGCCATTTACAATAATAAGATAAAAATACTTAGGAATAAACTTAACCAAAGAAGTAAAAGATGTACTTTTGTATTGAAAACTATAAATTGTTGCTTAAATAAATTAAAGAAGACACAAATAAATAGAAAGCTACCTGAGTTCATGGGTTGAAAGACTTTAATAGAGTTAAAATGTTAATACTTCACAGAGTGGTCTACAGATTTATTGGTATAAATACTTTTCAAAATCCCAAAGGTGACTTTTTTGAAAAAAAAATATCCCTCCTAAAATTCATATGCAATCTCAAGAAACTGCATAGCACAACATTCTTGATAAAAAAAAACAAAATTGAAGATTTCAAACTGCTCAATCTCAAAACTTAGTATACAATTATAATAATTAAAACAGTGTGGTAGTAGCATAAAGACAGATATATAAACCAATGAAATAGATAGAGAATCCAGAAATAAACCTTTGAATGCATGTTAAATTGATTTTTTACAAAAGTGCCAAGACCATAAAATGGGAAGAAAACAGTCCCTTCAATAAATAGCGTGGGGACAATTGGCTATCCACATGCAAAAGAATGAAAATGGATCCTTACTTTACACCATATACAAAAATAAACTAAAATTTTAGCACTAAACATAAGAGCGCAAACTATAATACTCGTAAAAGAAAACATAGAGGGGTAGCTTCATCACATTAGATTTGGCAATGTTTTTGTTCTTATTAAATATGTATAACACCAAAAACACTAACAACAACAAAAATATATTGAACACCATGATCTTAATCAAATTACCCCAACACTTAGTCACCATAGTGCTAAAAGAAGGTAGTAGAGAAAGAAAGCTGGAGGACTGGGCAATGGAAATCAAATTAAATAAATAAATAAATAAATAAATAAATAAATAAATAAATAAATAAATGCAAAGAGGGTGTTGAGAGCAACAAACACTCCGGCACAACCAAGGAGATGCTAAATTTTAAATCAAAGTAATTTACCAAAGACAACTGAAATGCAGCCTCCTCCTCTTATATCTTCCTGATGTCTGTTGAATTCATTCCTTCAACTCAGAAATACTGACTATACAACTGAATATTACTCACATATAAAAAAGACTGAAATCTTACCATTTGCAAGAACATGGGTGGATCTAGAGGGTATCATGCTAAGTGAAAGAAGTCAGTCAGAGAAAGACAAATATCATATGATTCCACTTATTGTTGGAATCTAAAGAACAAAATAAATGAATTAACAAAACAGAAACAGACTCATAGATACAGATAAAAAATTGATAGATGGCAGATGGGAGAGGGGGTGGGCTACTAGGTAAAAGAGGTGAAAGGATTAATAAGTACAAATTTGTAGTTACAAAATAGTCATGGGGATGCAAAGTACATCATAGAGAATAAAGTCAATAACATTGTAGCAACTATATATGGTGCCAGGTGGGTAACAAGACTTATGGGGGGGAGTCACTTTGTTAAGTTATATGAATGTTTAACCACAATGCTGTATAATTGAAACTAATATAATATTCAATGTCAACTGTAATTGAAAAAATAAAATATAACCTTATGTTGTCATCATGAAATTAAAAACAAAAAGAAATACTTACTGAATGCCCTAATGACACAAAGGTGAAATATCTTCCTTCTGAACTATGGGAGGCTAAAATTATGATGGGAGATAAGTCAAGGTTGGGAAAGCTTGGAGATCCAAACATTTGTCCTCAGGCATTAGTCTATTAGGAATCTGCAAATATGCGAATGATGCAATGTTTTAATTTTGTTCTGAGATAATAAGATTAGATTTGTTGATATAACAAATAAGTGAACACACTCTAATCTTGTTGTTTATTAATTTCCAGGCAAATTCTAGTATGTAGAGGAAGAGAAGATGAAAGACTTAACATTACTCTATTGTCATTTACTCACACCAAACCTCAAGAGATAATAGATGCTGCTAACTGCCAACTGCTTCCTCATCATACACATTCCCTTACTTCATTACTCAAGAATTTCACTTTTGTTCAGGGCAGCAATATGCCCACTTAATATACTGCCTAATACTGCTTTGTCAGTAGAAGCTGCCATGTGACATGGTTCTGGCCAATGAGATGCGCACTAAACATTTTTGAGAAAACTAGGGTTCTCCTGACGTAAGCATCAAACCTTCCTACTTTTCTCTTTTCCCCCTTCTTGCCTGGAACGTGGACGTGGGGCTGTAAATGGTGTAACTATCTTGCTCCCACCATCAAATAAAAGTCTATTGATTCAGATATTTAGTGTTTGGGGAAGAGCTTTTTGGAGATCTAGGTTGATTCAGAGATAAAGATTAAAACATTCCCACGGCCATTTGGTTAACATTTCACTTCCAGTGAGAAGGAGAAAAATAACTACTGGCCAGGGAAACTTTAGAAATGAGTCAGGGCATTTTTTTTTTAATTTTATTCACAGTGACTAGGGTATGCTATTATCATTAGATGGATGGAGGACAAAACACATCATTGTCAAACCCAAGATAACAATAGTGCCCCTGTTAACATTGATAGACTCTTGGGACACGTATCGTCTGGCAAGTTGACTGTGAGTTCCCAGTTGCCAGGAAGGGTCACTGGTCCTCTCTAGAAATTACCCTCTACAACACTCTCTCTTTCCTGGTCCAAATAACTGCTCTCCTCCCTGGTCCCCTTGAGCCTAGAGGAGATGACAACTCTGACTCTGCTAACCCCAGATCATCAGTCTGTCCCTATGACTTTTCTGTGCTTCTATGTATAGGATGCCTGTATAAATTAACTCCCGAGAGAAGCTAGCTTCAATGTGCCATTATTTTTTATGGGATCCTGACTGTTACAGCTATCTTTCCCACATATTTGTCACAGTTGCTGTTTCCTAGGGCTTTTGCAAATCTAGATTTAGTTCTGTTAAGTTACAGGAGGCTGTGGAATAGAGTTATATGTTTCCCCCTTTTTAATATTAATCTTTGCAATTCACATTTGTAATTTAAGCAACCTGAATATTCTTGTCTTGGTAGAGTGAACTTTACCTTCTGCAAAAAGATGGTTGCAATAGTGCGCAATGGAAAGAGATGCAGTTTTTTATTATTATTAAAAAGCCTATTTAAACGTATATCCAGAAGGAACTCTAAAATCAATACTCATTTAAGAGGGTCAGGGTTTTTTAGTCAACCATGTCAGTCTTTAAAAAATGTCAGCATAAAAGACTTGAATGAAAGGATAGGAATCAAGTTTTACTTTGATGACTCAAGATCAGCAGAAACTCAGAGTTCCTGTTTGGAACACTTAAAAAACCCGACTATAAATGGAGATGGTGACTGAGCAACGGGGCTAGTGACAGGCACTCTCTGCTGCAGCTGTAAGAAGTCTGCCCCCAAAACAGATGCCCCAGAAGTGACAGATTTCGAAAATGAAAATCAATCACCTTCATAAAGTCAACAGCAACAACAAAGAAAGGATTTGTGTAGAACTCAAACTTTAGAAACAACTTTTTCACAAATATCTTTTTCTCTCTTGGTGAACACATATACACTCAGTTGCACTGGAACGTGTGTGTGTGTGTGTGTGTGTGTGTGTGTGTGTGTGTGTGTGTATGTGCGCATGCACTGCGCGTGCTCATACACACACTATTCAAACATTCCTAAGATCTTTGAAGGAAGGCATCAGGGCACAATTTCAGGAGCCAGTGCTTTCTTCTAGGAAATATCTCACCAGGAGAATTCTCTTCTGGGCATAAGAAGTTTTCTCACAACTTGATTATGAATTCTGCTGTGTATGGCATGTTTATGAGTATTTTCTATATCATAAACTACGTGTGTGAAAATAGCACATTTAGCTATATTTTTTACTTTCAATTTTATATTCTTTACCTCAATGGAGGTGGAAGCAGTAAAGAAGAGAAATCATTTTAAAGCATATTTATTTACGTTCTTCATGGTTAAAGAAAGCAGTGGCAACACTTTCTGGGCCCACATAGTCAATTAAATGCATAGTGAGTTTTTTCTACTTATTGGATTAGTCGGCGCTTCCAAGTATGTATTTTTTGGCATTTCACTTCTTTTTTGTTTATGCAAGAATCCTTAAAGTCTTTATCATGATTTAACATTTTCATTTTGAAAATCAAGTACTTTTAAATATTAAACTCATATAAATACATGTCTGTGTGTATGGGTATTTTTTCTGAGACTTGAATCTATGTAGCAGTAATTTAATGGGGTTATTTTTCCATTAATTAGTTTTAAACATTTTCAACATGTAAAGGTCTGTGAAGCTACTGGGAGGAGAAGAGTATCCCAGGATCAATAGTGCGTGTCTCCCTATCCCTCAGAAGTTTATGGAGTGGTAGAGGGGCTCATACATAATCAGTAATTGTTGAACTTGCCTTCATTACGAGGCAGAATTGGTGTGGCCATAAGACAAGAACAGACAAGGGGCTATGTGAGCATCTCTTGTGCTTACTTCTTAGAGCATGTCCTCAACTTCTTTTAAGCCCAAGTCAGGATATCATCTTACATTCATCCAGCTCCCTTACCCCTGCCCACCCATCACCTGAACTCACCTGCATAACAAAAATACACACACACACACACACACACACACACACACACCTAATCTAACCTAACCCAACCTAATCTATATATAACCCCTGATTATTTCTCACTTTATTTCAGCTTTGCTTCTCTCCACTAAATATGGTCCTCATTACCACTACCTGAGCTATTTATTACCAAGATCCAACCTTACTTCTCTCTTATCTCTCCTCCTTAATACTGCCACGATGATCTAACATGAACACCTGATTGTGGCTGGCTGATGATCCAAATTTGGCAATGACTCTGCCTTGTGTTGAACTCTGCTTTTTTATTTTCTACATACTTTATAAAGATTTTACAATCAAGCCCTCGCCTCACTCTCCAGCCACATCCACTTTTTCACACCGCACACTCCAGCAATATTAACCTCACATAGAGAGCAGAATAGATCATGCATGTATGTCTGTACTCATATCTGTCAGCCGGAACCTCCTTCTATAGCTTGGGATCCATTCTATACAACTCCTCCATGGTACCCCCATGCTGCTCAAACACAGCCATCCTCTTACTGACAGTTGCCTGCATATTCTCCAAGTCTCAGATCGAATAGTCCTTCTTTTGTCATGTCTTTCTTGACTCCCATGGAGGGTTGTTGAAGTTCTTTCTATGGTTCTTCACTTATACTCCCAATAGACTTTTTCCATACCTCAAGTAAAATAATCAGATGGTGTTTTAATAATTGACTCGCATGTTTTACAACTTGGGAAGAAGTCAAGAGGTAAGCGATGAAAAATCAAATTATCATGGTGTTAAACAGAGATATTTATGTTTTGTAATAGAAAATCCAGGGATAGATAGTCAAGAACTACTATGTCTTCTCAATAGTGACAGCAGGACTCAGGTTCTTTCTGCTAAAAGTACTTTTCTAAACTTTCTGTAAAATTGTTACTGATGGCATTAGACAACATTCTGCCCAGTGGACACTGAATAATTATACTCTTTATCTGACACAGGGTCTATTCTCTCCTCTCTATACTCATTCTCTCTAAGAACATGAGTTTTATGTTCTGGAGCCATATCCTGATTGCACATCTCCTCCAAAATTATCTGTTTTCTGAATGCTAAGCCCAAATATTCAATTATTTTATGTGAGTACCCATATGTCTCATATTCTCTTCAGGTTCAAGATGTTAAAAATTATTCATCGTATTCCTTGGATCTACTTTTCATGCTTTTGTTCTGATTTTCTCATCCAGGTATTGCTCAAATACCAAGATTAGGAGTCATTCTTGAGACTCTCCTTCACATCCCATTCAGGTACTAAATCCTGCTGAACCTATTCCCTGTACAGAAAATATTATAATCCTCATTTATGCCCACATTTCACTATTCCCACTTCTGCAACCTTATTCCAAGATACTACTACCTCTTACCAGAAATGCTCCAACATTATCCAAATTGGTGTCCCAGTACCTACTCTTATTCCCCTCAGTGAATCCTTCATTCTGTAGCTAGAGTGATTACTTTCAAGTGAAAATCTGATCTCATGACTTTCCTGCTTACAAGTCTTCAAATGCTTAGTGGATAATTTAGACTCAGTCTATCTCTCCTGACTCTACTTGAGAATTATATGACTTGTCACTCTCTGACACTGACTTGCTTTCATATCCGGTGTGTCAGGCTACCTCCCATCTCAGGGCTTTATTCAGGTGCTTCCCTACCTCTCTCTGATTTCTATGTCTAGCTAATTCCTAACAATCCCTTAGGTCTCAACCTGAGTATCAGATTCCTCAATGAACTGTTGCTGAATCCTCTGGCATAGTGAAAATTCTTTACAACTCCCCTTCTGCACAAATCACACTTGTATATTTCTGTTTTCATAGGGTTAGAGACTGTCCTTTTATTCTGATTCCCCAGTGGCTTATTTTTTTATGTATATCTTAGAACAGAGTGGAGGTGTTCAACAAATATTGTAATGCATTAATCAATGAATAACAGTTTCCCAAGAAAAATGCATTTGTCTTTTCAGATTATAAAGTACAAAATATGAGCTGCTTCATTTCTCCTATTACTTGACAATCAAGAAACTCGGTGATACATTTAATGCATGCTTAATTACAGTAATCTCATTAATCTCTCCCTCTAAATAGTTTAATGACTTTATGAATGGATTAATAATCTACTCCTTAAGAATTTAAACCAAATTATTTATTCAATAAAAATATTGAAATTCTGCTATGTATTAGGCAATAAGATAGATTTTAAAAACTCAGTAAGACAAAGTGAATAAGAATCACTGCACTAGAGGATTCTTAGTTGATTCAATTTTTGATACAAATGTGGTTTATTGAGCAAAAATGACTTCTACTTAAAAAGGAAATGTTCTAAGGTAAGAGAAGGAGAAAGTATACAAAAACTAAAGCCCTATACATAAACAGCAACATAAAACTCAGAGCCCCTTCATTACATTTTGATTTCAGCTAAATAATGACATGGAAAAATACTTAAGATGTTAAACATAAATGTCAAATACAGCATGTCAAATGAAAAATACAGACTGTGAAAGCAATCCTATATGCAATACAATTGAAATAATATTTCCATATGGAAAAGGAATAAACAAAATATGGAAAGGGAAATGGTGATTTGTTAGAAAATAGGATTATGAGAATTTCATCTTCAGGACCATTGTTTAAAGTTATTTGAACAAAATCTGATGTCCATTTTTCACTTGCAGTTATCTACTTTGTCTATGTATCCTTTGGGCAGGAAACACTAACTAAAATACCTCAGTGTTCAAAAAATGTTTAATAATACCAAACATTTAAAAAACATTTACTTTGTGTAAACATTTTGTGTTTATACTTAATCCTTACAAGCATCCTTGAGACAGGAACTATAATTATCTCTATTTTTCAGATGAAGATACTGAATCATAGAGAAATTAAGTCACAGCCCAAGGTTACAGTACAAGCAATCGGCAAATCCAGGATTCAAATCCAGATAGCTGGCCTTCATTGCTTGGTTTTTTTGTTTTTTTTAATTCTCTCTCAGGTAAAGAAAGAGTGAAATAGACCACATATCAAAAAACAAAAAAATAAGAGGTCTTCTTAGTTTATCTATGGTTTTCCTATTTTTAGGAGATGTGCAATCAGGATATGGCTCCAGAAAAAGAATTCTCTCCAGGAAAAAAGAAAATGGAGTGAACGGGATAACAGATCTTCCTGTCGCCACATGGGAAACAGGAATTTCATTTAGGGCATATAAACAGAGTGACAGGGACTGTGTAGAAATGAAGACTTCATACACTGTCTAAAGGCTGAACTATCAATTCAGTGTTCCTCTTCTGACTTTTGTTGCAAACACAAGGAAGCTAAACAAAGGGTTTCTGCAGGCCAAATGTGGTGTGTGAGGTGTTCTTTGCAACTTGCATTCTAAGTTAAGGACACCATAAAGCAGAAATATCAGCTGGGAGGATGATCAATAAAATTGAAGGGCAGTGCACTAGAATGCAGGAGAAAAAAAATCAGGTTTGCCACTGTTTAGAGTAAAGTGACATTGAAAAAGTCACATTACTTCTTTAGATTGACTAGTCATAGGAAATACAATGAAGATTTAAAAGTACTGTTATTTTTTTCCTGCTCTTATAATGAAGAGTCTATCTTTTTCTTCAAATTAAAGTCTTTCTATAACCCAGATAAAAGATGAGCTTGCTGGATGACACACAGGGTTGAGAGGAGACCACCCACATGCTCCTTGTTCTTCTAATGCTTTCCTTTGTGAAAGAAGACATAATGACATTCAAAATCCAGTGATTTCAAGAGTAAATCCTCAATATCTGCAATGAGTTTTAATGGCCAATAAGAGCTCATTCTCATCTCTAATGATTTATACCAGGCAGGTGCCTAATAATCACTGGATAAATGAATGGATAAAAACAGCTTACCTATTTAGTTGTAATGACATGCATTTCTCATTGGATACTTGTTTTTTGCTTAATAAAAGATTAATTCATCATTTTCTGTAAGCACTTAACTGAAAAATAACTTAATGTTGCCTTCTTGAATCCCCTCACTAATCATCTTCCATAATTCAGTGTTTATTACTAATAGATCCATTTCTCACTGATTTGGGCCACTCACACTATCCACTTGATAGATGACCCCAGGAGCTAGAAAACAACCTAACAGATTAAGAGCACAATATATGAACATACTACTACACATTTAGATAAGTACTTCTCAAATCTGGGCATACCACAGAATCACTTACACTTAAGACTTTACTAATACAAATTAGCTTTCATTTAGGGCATATAAAATGCAAGTTATCTGAGACCCATCCCCTCAGAAAGTGAAATCTGGAAATTAAAAAAGTAAGGGGCAAATGCTTCTTTGTTAAAATCAGACGTGAGAAATAACTTTTAGGTGCTATTGTTAAAGCAGAATAAAGAATACTACCTGGACCCTGTGGCTATGAATAATGGGAGAGGGTCACCCCAATTGTCTTCAAAGGACAATGTTTATGTAATTTAGATTTAGGAACCAAGGTAACGCTTGCATGTTTCTATAAACTCCTTATGGGAAATCTGTCTGTGGGTTAATTAAATGATATGTACATAAACATGAAAAAATCCATATATTTTACTACTAGAAATTTAGCCTAAATAAATAACCACAGATGGCATAAATATTTAGTTTTTAAAAATGTTCATGCTAACTTCACTTTTTAAAAATGAAAGACTATAAAAAATTTAAATAATTACATAGAAATTGGTTAAATAAATTATAGTGCATTCATAGAATGGAATACCATGCAACAATTAAAAACCATGTTATTAGCGTGCTTTAAAACTATCAACAACCCCACAATTACACTTCCAGGTATATATCAAAAGAACCCAAAGCAGAAACTTAAACAAATGTCTGTACACTCATGCTCATAGCAGCATTTTTCATAATAGCCAAAAGATAGAAGCAACCCAAATATCCCTTGACAGAGGAATGGATAAACAAAATGCTTATTTAGCTTAAAAGAAGAAAGAAATTTTGACACATGCTAAAACATGAATGAACTTTGAAACATTATGCTAACATGAAACAAGCCAGTTACAGAAGAGCAGACACTGAATGTTTCCAATTATATAAGGTGCCTGGCATGGCCGAATTCATGAAGACAGTAGAATGTAGGTACCAGAAAGGTGGAAAAAGGGAGAAATGGGGAGTGATTATTTAATGGCTATCCATTTTCATTTTCAGAAAAGAAAAGATTTTGAAGATAAATGGTGGTGATTGTTGCACACCGATGTGAATGTACATAATGCCACTGATCTGTGTCCTAAAAATTGGTTAAATTGGTTAAGGTGGTGAATTTTGTTATGAATATTTTACCACAAGGAAGGAAGGAAGGAAGGAAGGAAGGAAGGAAGGAAGGAAGGAAGGAAGGAATTTTAAAAATCAAGAATTTTATATATTTTAAAATCAGTTTAGGAAATGCTGTTTTATATCTGGTAATATATGCATCTCTCTATATCTCTCATATGCACATACATAAATATATAGCTAGAAAGATTTATTCTCAAACTCATAACAGGTTATTTTAAGGAGGTGATTTTTGGATGTTCTATGTACTTTCCCTGTTTTCCAAAGTTTCTATCTCAACCATATATTACTTTTTGAATCAGAGTAAGATATACATCCTTATATATCTATACATATATATATATATATATATATATATATATGAATATATATTTAAAATAACATATGAAATTATATATATATATAATTTATATATATATAATTTATATATATAAATAGCACAGACTAAAAATATCGCATTGTAGTATCCCAACTTGTAAGTGTGTGCACATAGACAAAAAAAGGAAAATATACTAAAACATTAAAAATAAATTTAAAATATTTTAAGAGGTTAAAAATTGCATCAGCTGAGGTAAACAGAATTTTTGTTTTCAACTTAATATTTTTTGTATTTTCTACATTAAAATGTTACCTCATAAATGGTAGCAGAAAACTGGTAAATGGTTAAAATGATCTCAAAGATTTACTTTTAAAATTAAAATTACAGGATTTTAATTTGCGCCACTAAGTTTCAAACGCTGCTGCCAACACAGGGAATTGTACTAATACACTAATTTTCCATCCTTGATGGACACCTAAATCACACACATTCTTGCAAGTCACACATAGAATTCTTGGGAGAGAGATGCAGGCATAAATATCCAGCATCTGTGCATTGGATCAACACTTGCTCATTTCACAGTGCAGAGCTCTGCTAACATGTACTACATGCACCACCGCCAGTGAAGGGCTGTTCTTAATAGCTTCAGAGGCAGAAACAGCAAAAACTGTATGATCTGGGTTGGCACGGCAGAGCAGTTTTAGTCTTAGAAGTTTTACCATTTAATTAGTTTTGACAACACTTCTGAACAGGTATATGATACTTAGAAGACAAGCAGTTCGGAGGACTACTGAACACACCATGCCAGTATTCCAAGATACCCCCCTCCCCACCTCCCCCGAAATAAAATCAAGTCAATTGGGAATAGCAAGATGCCACCTTGAAAACCCTTATTTCTTGATCCCTAACTATGGAACACAGAAACAATGATCCAGGTGTAGCCCTGCACTCACATGTCCATAAAACTAGCATGTCATCGTATTAAAACATGGAAAACCAGTATTTTAAGGAGTATTGCTCCCCCCCCCCAATAACTGTTAAATGAGATGGTATGTAATCAATTTTGAACATGAGAGGTCTTTGAGGCTCTTGTTTATACAAATGCACATACGCACAGTACACTTAGACCCTAGCATGCATGTGGCTGGCACTGAGTAAAATGCCATTGCAATGAGGCTTAATTCAATTGGAGTGTGTTCTATAATCTAGGCCTGTAATGAGAAAAGAACCTATTTCTACAGCAAGTGACCTCATCCACTGAGTCATCCCCTCAAGGGCCTAGCCACTTTTCTCCAATCAGGCCAGGCGGGTAGAGAAAAGCACTGAGCTAAACCAAGTAGCTAAGAAATAATACAACACAAATCTTGATTAGATTGTGATAGTACATGTGCATTTTTACATGGCTGGTGGCAATGGAGGTGGAAATAATAATTCTGGTGAGTAAACTGGTAATGAAGAACCATTAAAATACCCATAACTTATTAATTATTATTATTTTTAAGTAGATGGTGGTTGAGGAAATCATGGGTCATTTGATCTGATGAAATGGTATACAGCTGGTGTAGATGCATTCAAGGGAAGATGCATTCAAAATTAAGTCAATAAAGAAAGGTAAAATAGGAGTGTATAGGTATATTAACAAAAATTTTGTAAACTAGTAATATTTTAAGGAAGTATCTCAAAGACTTACCATAATGTGACTGAATGTTATAAATGTGCCCAGACCATTTTTTCTCTTTTATATTATAGAGACTCTTGATTCTACATCCTAATTACCTTCAATCTTTTCAGTTTTTACTACCAGTGCATTAGTACCTTAGTACAGTCTACTATTTCCGGTGCCCTAGTTTATGGCATTTCATATACACATATGCCATGTACATATTATTCCTCTGAAGGTGCCACTACTAGCTTTCTAGTCTCTTCTCCTACTTCCCTCCCCTCCACCTTGATGTACCAGTCATCCTGTGTTTACCCTTCTGGAACACTTTCCAACCTGATTCCACCTCTCAACTACTCAATAGTATTCATCCTTCAGGTTTCAAATGAATGACACTCCTGCGAAGCCAGTCCTGATTCTCTATGCCTAGGTGAAATGCCCATCACTGGTGTCCCTTGAACAGACTGTACCTCTCTTATGACAACCCATGTCCATTGTTTTGCAATTCCTCCTTTAATGTTCTCCTCCCTTCTAGTTTCATATGGATTCTTTCTTATTCAACATGGTACCCTTAGTGTCTAGCAAACAGATACTCCATAAATATTTGTTCAATGAATAAAACTTATTTTGATAATGCATTATTGACAAATTCTATGAGAGATATTTAGTAAAACAATAACTGCCCCACACTCTTCTCCTTCACAGTTTTGAAGAGTCAAACTCTTTTCATATAAGAACTATGGGAGGGAGAGAGAACTATTTAAGTCAGAAGGTTTTGTAATTCAATCTAATTCAATAGGATATTCTGAGCTAATTTATGTATTTCAGCTTTCTTAGTTGTAGGTAATAGGAAATGTGGTGAGCGTGATTCAGTAGTTTTGGTTGTAATAAACTACTATCATAGAACCAACTATTCTAATCTATCACTGTTATTCAGAGACTATTAATACAAGGATGGGATCATTTCTCTCAGGAAAATCCTGAATCATGGAAGGGTTTGTAATTGCTGAACACTAGTTACAGTGTGACCATCTTTGAGACACATCCTAAAAGACTGATCTGGGCAGACAGAGGTAGGAACAAAGGAATTTTTGAAAAAGAATAACTGAAGCTGACTTATCTGTGAATAATTAAAATATATAATAGTCTTATGGAATTGTAGAGGATAAGAGATTAATGGAATCTGAAGACCAAATTCCTACCTGCTCCTCAAGGAACCAAGGGTAAGGAAAGATTCATCTAAAGGACTAAGGCTTTGACAGGGTCAGAATTAGAACCCAGTTTTCCAGACTCTAAGAACAGTGTTCCTGCCATTACAGGCTTGGGAATAAGCCTACAAAAAGGCAACAGACCCAGTTTTGGTTTTTTCGACAAAAGTAAACCTCAATATATGAACATCAGGCAGCACTGCATGGAAATCACCAACAAGGATCAATGGGGACAAGTTTGGTTGCTGTGTTTTCATACTGGAGTTTCCAAAATAGTAGTGGAATTCAGTAAGGGAAGCCACAGTGTGAGCAAGTGCCTATATTTGCTTCTGTGGAAACAAACCGACCTTCGTTCACATATTTCCAAAGGAATTTGAGTGACTGAAAGCAAAGTAAAAAAGAA
Organism: Myotis lucifugus; assembly: GCF_000147115.1. Lineage (NCBI taxonomy): Eukaryota > Metazoa > Chordata > Mammalia > Chiroptera > Vespertilionidae > Myotis > Myotis lucifugus. Next base: position 6,494,831 of record NW_005871062.1, read on the forward strand.
ATAGGTGGTAGGTTACAATCCTTAGAGAATTCCATGAGCAAAATTTGCTAAGACTTATCAAATATTTCAAATAAAATATTAAAAGAACACCATATTTGCTGCACATAAACTCATAGCAAAATCATTAAATTCTGGCTAGTTGTTTCTCGTTTTTTTTTGTTGTTGTTGTTTGTTTGTTTGCTTTTTTCAGAAAGCATGCTCATTTTTACATGATCAGGGTATTATTAAGATTTAAATGTGCATCATCCACATTATATACGATATGGGAACAAAGTTTTTCTTCTCCTAACATACTTGTTCTCAGAAATGGAAGTTGTTTGTCCACTTATTGTAGATGGATAAAGAGGCTGAATCACAGAAGGGCATAATTTCTAAGGAGAGTGCACTTACGCCACAGAGTAGGAGGAAGGGTAGAAAATGTTTTCATAAAAAGTGACTATTAGGGACAAATAAGAGCTCTATTCACCAAACCTGTACATATCCCTTTATCCTTGTAAAACAAGCTATGAAAGCACATAATGACTAACTGCAGCAAAATTACTCACATTCTAACTTTGCATAATCGCTAAAATGGTTCTGTTTTTTTAACCCTCCCCCTTCAACAATTCTACGCTCTTAATTTTTTTTTTCTACCACAGCACAAATGGTTACAGCAAACGAGTGTACCAGGCACATCTGCTGTTGCAGAAAGAATTCACTTTCCTGTGCCAAATCCACGTCTATCGGAAGAAATAAAAATAAATTGTGAGCAGGTTCAGCAAATGCCCAGATAAATTCTTCAGTGACCACATGGGGTACATTCACTTCTGCTAGTTGGTGTGGCCAGGGAATGGTGAGGTGATGAAGTTGATCTGGAAGCAGAGGTTTCTCTCACGCCTGTCTTTGTCAATCAATCACAGTGGCGGTAGCTCCCTTCTCACTCTCTCTGGGCAACTATTCATATTATAGGGTTGAGCTTATAACCTCAGAGATGAAGGAAAATTTGCAAAGTGTTTTGCAATATTTGAATAGTCTGTTTTAAAAAATAGCAAAAGCAACAATAGTCAGAGTAAGAATTGTCCCCCAAACTACTCCTTGTTATTTTGTCCATTTATGATTTTGAAAGCTTTGTTGATGTGGCCCATTTAATATTTTAGAGCATGCAGTACCATAAATGTGCTAAAATTTAAAAGTAGTAAAAATGTGTTTTCTCTTTTCTAGATAGGCACTGTCAGCTGAAAATTTCAGGATAGCTTGGGGGAGAGACCACCATTATTTTGGCCATTACACATGGTGACCAAGCTCCATGGATGGAAGAGCAAGGGAATGGTGGGTAGGCAAAGAGAAGGGTATCATAAACCCTACTAAAGTACTTCAACAACAGAGAGGTACAAATGGCTGACAGAGTTCAATCATTTGGGACTCATTCCTCCAGTGGAACTTCCTTCTGAAGGTAAAATGAAGAGTTATTTTATCCTTTGTTCTTTCTTTTATAATTGCAAAATGGCAAACAATAACAGATTCAAGATAAATATTCTTTGGGACACAATTTAAAGTTGGGACAAGAAAGTTTAAAAGTTTTGAGTCAAAACAGAGTCACTTGTGCTGTTCTCTGGGTCATAATTTACTCTTTGGAAGATTAGGGGATTCAACTGGGAGAACTCAAAGATTCCTGGTAACTTAAAGTGCTAAGGAACACCTTTTTTAAAAATATATTTTTAATTATTTCAGAGAAGAAGGGGGAGGGAGAGAGAGCTAGAAACATTAATGATGAAAGACAATCATTGATTGGCTGCCTCCTGCATGTCCCTACTGGGGATTGAGCCTGCAACCTGGACATGTGCTCTTGATTGGAATCGAACCCAGGTCCCTTCAGTCCACAGGCCAACACTCTATCCACTAAGCCAAACTGGCTAAGACCTAAGGAATACCTTCGATCTCAGAAAAATTAGGACACTTGACATCATTTGGAATGGCATATAAAGTGACCCTTCTCATTCTGATACTACTTTCAATACTGACTTTGATAAATCTCAAAATCTATCTTATGCTATAATGTCACATGAACATAGCAGGATATAAACTTATTCATGTAGCATGATTAGAGTCCAGTATCATAAAACATTTTTGAGTGGTTACTTTTAGGAATATAGGTATTTTGCTCTTTATTTCTTTCTTCATTTCCTTTTGAAAAATGAGAATTTACATTTATATTTAAAATAAAATAGCTTTATTTACAGAAAAAAACAATATCTCCAAATATCATTTTCTTTCAGAGAACACACTGCATTTTCCAAAACCATCTACAAGCAAAGAAATATTAGTTGCCTCTAAATATATGACTTTAGAATTTCTTTTTGAAAAATGGTGTCATTCATACAGTCATCAACCATTAACTGACCACCTTCTAAATACTAGGAATTTTGCCAGCTGCTGGGTAACAAGTTACCATTCCTGGCCTCAATGAATTCCACTATAGTTGAGGGAAACAGGCAGAAAACCAGTGGAAACTTCTCAGATTCCCAGAAGTCTGGCAAATTCTACTTGGAATACAATGCTCTACTGCAAACCATTCATTTATTAGACATTGAGCTGAGTTCCAGCCAGCCAAAAAATACTGGCTGAAAAGGCCAAGAACCAGGGTCCTTCACTGTACTCTGTAACTACTGGATAAAGTTAGGCAAGTTCCTGTCTTCTTTGTTAGCTCCTTCCCCTTCAGAAAGGGTAAATGTTTCTCCATACCTAACATGGGTAGCAGAATTCAAACTTCTGCTAGCCTGTTCTTCCCCTAATATACTGTGTAGCTCAAATAAATGCCATCACCTAGGTAATGCGCATGCACTCTCAAGTTTTGAGAACTGTTGTTCTAAACAATATAACTCTAGAGCAGGACCATATTCTAATATTCATTTATTTCTTCTTTCATAACACTAGAACATGGTAGGACAAAGATTAAGCCACAGTAGGAGATCAAAACATCACTGAGGAATGAATGCACGTATGAATGAATATATTCAAGTATGAAGTGTCCCTCATTTTCTTAAAGTTCTTGTGTATGTGTGTGTGTGTGTGCACACGTGCAAGCACTTTTGATAGGCAGCATTAACTATTGTTGGTGAGAAAAGGGGAAAATCACAGGGGGGAAAAAGGGAAAAATATCACAAATGATCCTAGACATAGTATTAACTTTATTGCTAGATTTCTTCACTCAAAACCCAGGGATACCACCCATTGAGGACAAGCAACAAAACTATTCAAGAAGGTATTTTGCTATTATAAGAAGATAATGCAACTTTGATTGTATCTACTCTTGTGCCACTCATGATTTTTTAAAATGATGTTTGAACAAAATGGTATCATTGACTGTTTCTTAGAGTAATGAATGAAAGTTCTAGGTGAGCCCTAACATAAGATACTGTTTCTTCAAATAATAATACTCATTGTAGAAAATATGGAATATATTAACAAAATCAGAAAGAAAATGGAAAACACTCACAATTAAAAATCTTAATAATAATTGTTAAATTTTGGTTAATTCCCAAGTTTTTATTTTCTATGCATTTACATATGTGTGTTTGTGCTTTTGCGTGCACACATGGATGATCTGTATGGGTATTGATGTTTAATGTGAATTTTTAAAATATTTTTTCTTTTAATATAGCATAGATTACACGTTGTAAAATTCTTTAAAAAAGCTGATTACAGTCTGATAACCAAGTAGTCAATCTGCTTTAACAGATATGAACACTCAAACACAATAACCTACTATTTATCATACATATTTAATTGCAAAGCCAGGCTGCAAAACATTAAGATTTCCCCACTCTACTTTCTTCATAAAGCAGTTTGTTTCTGATAACAAAGATCTGAGGAGGTGCAACGGTATATCAAAATATCAGGCACGCACTTCTAAGCAAAATGTCAACTCCCCACCTACTCACTTCTCATGAATATCAGATGATCTTTCACTCATAATCATGCAATTCAGACCCAAGCCAAATGCCTCAATGTTAAACGCTCTGATATCGAATTCCAAAAGCCTTGTTGTCTCACGACATTTGATATTTGAGATGGAGCATCTAAGAGCATTCATTTATCATTATTGTTATCACCATTATTAACATTATGTATTATTATCACATTCTTTCTCTCTATATAACAGGTAGATTGTTAGTTAGGAAGCCAAATGCAGAATGAAATGAGGAAAGCTGTGTAGAGGAAATACTATTGAGGGAGAAATATGTTTTTAAAAGATATAAGTGCACTAAATAAGAAGCTACTTAGACAATCAAGGCAAGAAATGGCGAAGCCCTAACAAGGAACAAAGTTTAAAGGACAAAGGACCCTAGAGCATTAACTAGAGAGTTTATACCTATACAAATCCTCACCCAACATACGTTTTCCTAGAACCTTTTTACTTTTCACAATGATGTTTCCAAATATGCACAGGTATAGAGCAAATGGCTGATTTGAAGGATACAAGAAAAATATGCTAGAAACAACCATTGTGAAGACAGACACTAAAAGGGGTGTCAAAACAAAAATAAATTTAGTCATAAAATTAGGCTATGTTAAAGTTGAAGGCCTCAAACCAAGTAATTAAAATTAAGTGACATTATTCACATTTAGTGAACTGTGGACCCTTTAAAGAAGAGGATAATTTGTTTATTTTAGGATATCCAAGTAGTACAATAATCATGCATATGACTTAGTAGAGAGCTAAACAACTTTTGAGGAAGCACAACAGAAGTCAAAATTCAAAGATATAAGTTTGCCTCTGATTCAGAAAGTTGTCATATGGCTGTGGAGATTCCCATGTGAACCTTCAGGGGGAAGGAGGAAATTACAATAACAAAACCCCCAAATTATACTGTACTTATTTCACATACTTATTAGACTTTCTCTAAACACTTTAACTAAAATTGGGATTTGGGGTTAGAAAAGAACCACCAATTTAGCGTTGTTAAATAAAGCCCTAAACTTCCAGTGGTGCCAAATCTCACAAATTGAAGGACATAGAAGTCGTGGGCCATTTAAATAGAACTCAGTTCCAGCAACATGGAATCTAAGTTTCTACATGCATCTTGGGTTAAAGCTGCCACATTCCTCACCACACCCTAGTATTCTGCAATCAGAGGCTAGGTGTCAACCATCTCTCTCTCCTAGCTGGCACTGAGTCCTTTCCTCTAATGAAGGGTAATATGAAATACTTCTTTTGTAACAACTTGTCTGTTAAAAACAAACAAGCAAACAAAAATATGGAAGAACATGTAAATTATACTTAGGTGCCCTCAATGTAAAAAAAGAAGCATCTATGAAAAGAGAGAACATAACCTAAATACCATGATAAAACAAACCATGCTTTTGGTGTGCTTCGATCACTTACCTAGATCTGTGATATAGAATTGCCCTCGAATAAATACACTGTCATTCTGCACTAAAGGACCAAAGAGGCTATCTAAGTCTATATACAGAGTGCTGTGCAGAGCAACAGAAAGGCCAACAATGATGCAAAACAAACACCGAGAATAGAAAACAAAATCAGTAAAAATGTTGCAGACAATAGCAAGGCCTTTGTATTTTCAAACGGAGCTATACAAGATAAACATTTCATATATTCAATTCAAAATTTACTGTGTTTTAATAAAGTCTACAGTATTTTAAAAGTCCAATAATAAAATATCCGCCAATAGAATTTGTGAAACTGTCATGTTTTATGATTTTATTATTTGTCTTTCAAATATGATCAAGTAAATAGCTTCAATGTATAAAAACTATTTTGAGCCTCACACATTTTTAGCTGTAAAGAAATAATGCAAAATAACTTATCATGGAATCTAGAGTGTTAAAACTATTTCAGAGTATAGTATATTTAAAGACGTAACAGCATTAGAGTTTTCAGAATATAACTACTGGTTTATAACCCGCATGAATGTAACACACAAGAAATCATGCAGGTACTGAGAATTTCTTGCACAGTTTTCATAAATACAGTTTATATGCGGAAAAGCTGTACATGTGTGCAAATATTATATTTATCTGATTACTCATTGATAAAGAATGCCATTTTTATGATAGAAGTAACAGATCTGCTTTCATTTTCCTTTACATAAGGACTTTGTCATTCTTTTGCAAAACTATGGAGAGCTGAATAAGAGAAGGAAACACAAGAGGAACTCACAGATTGCTTAAATGGACTAAATGTATTTATTTTTGTTCCTCCTAATTTTCTGACTGACCTTTGCCAATGTTCAGAAGTGACATGTTCATGGACAATCAAAAGTGTCTAAAATAAGACACATTAAGAAAAACACTCCCCCATAATTAAATAAGAAGCAGGTCACAAGGAACTGGGGTCTTTGGAGTAGGGAGACATTCATCACATCAGTTCCCTGGACTCCAGGGGCTCACATATCAGCAAAAGAGACACAACACTAGTCAATGCCTACAAGGCAACAGTTGATTATACTGAGCAACATGACAAGTGTATTAAGGTTTATATGGAACATTCCCAGACTGGCAGGCAGAGAGGTTCCCAGAGAGGTTCTCTGAGCTGTCCTGTGGGGTGGATAGAATAGAACACAAAGGTGGCCTCCTGTGCTGTGAGCATGTCTGTCCGCATTACAGGAGAAGCAGGTGGATTCTGCTCCGAGCACAGGATGTGAGAAGAGGCGCTGACAAAGGGTAGGGAGAACAATGAAGTTTGGGAGGCATTTAATAATAGCTGAGGGCACATTATGAGGTGGTCCTTATCCATGTGCATTGCATACAACTGAGAAAGGGGCTGTGATTGTTACCAACTTATAGATGAAGAAACTGAGGTTAGTTTACACTTAGTGAGTTTAAGTAACTGGTCCAAGGTCAGAGAATAATCTAATGTTGGTATTTAGTCTAGACTTTGTGCTTCTGAAGTTGTTTGTTACATTTCTACAGTAAAAGCAAGTACAGAAAACAAGGATGCAAAATTAGATTAGGACAGATTGTGAAGGGTAACATCTGCCTTTAATTTCAGTTGACAACTAGCCTGATAAAATTACAGGACAGACATTAGGGCAAAAGAAGGGCGGGAGAGGGACTCTGTGCTGAGAAAAAAAAAATATATATATATATATATATGTATATATATATGGCAAAGAGAACAATTACTCTCTGCAGAGAAAGACTGTTTCATTAAGAGTCTGCAGAGAAAGACTGTTTCATTAAGAGTAAGGACACACACATCTCCGGTGCAAATTACTTCTGTTTAACTGAGGGTCATATTTCAGTCTTGAAAAAGGCAGCTTACAGATGTTGTTTTATTAAAGCCCTTATTGTCATGGCTATACCCACTATTCTGTATCCACATATGATCAAAGTTTAGAAGATAATTTTTTTTAATATCAATTTTTCCCAATGTGTGATACCATTTAAAATCCTTTCCTCATAGGACATCCAAGGGAATTTAATTATCATGTTAACATATTGAGAAAATTAAAACAACATCACTGATGGCCACAGAACCAGAAGCATGACCTCCCCTTCATTAGTAGCCATCATAGTCCTATGTACTATATGTTTGAGATGAACAGTTTTTGTATTGCTTCGGTTTTTTAGAAGGAGTGAGAGGATGTGGGAACACAAAGTAAATAGGTGAATTGTTCCCTAAACCAGTTAAATAGTAAACCACTGAAAAGGGAAAAAAATCTATTTTATTGTAAATGAAGCAAAATAACACTAGATCCCACAAAATTCCTTGCTAATTTATACTCCTGAGTACATTGCATCAGATAATTCTGGCCATCAATCTCTTAATTGAAATTCAAATTTAACAGGCACTAAGCACTAATAATCATAAGAAAGGCTGTTTCAAACACACTGCCTTTTTATTAGCCTATTATACCAAAATCATGGTAATTTCTTAATAAAGTTATGAAAACAGGCCACATTATTAATTGTATTGCAAATATAATATTTAATTAAAGATACATTATGTTGATAGAATTTAACATATGGTGCTTGGGCTTTGCAAACCATACAGAGTAACAACATGGAAATAATCACAATAAATGCCCTCTTCTGTTCCAGTGCTCAGTATAGTTAACTTTCTTTAGAACCTTTAAGGTCCATTAAAATGTGTGAAAAATGTCTAGGTAGGATGAGGGGAGAAACTTATCAATGACTGTCACATATGACATCACCTAGCATTCTGTGGGCCTATTTCTCTTAGTAGACATAAATAGCTTTTCTATAATCATGTGTTGGTGAAATGGGTGCTGCTCTGTGGACCCTCACACACAATCAACTATTTCTAATTTTTAAAACACACTCTGCAATGACTTCTTAGTTTAATACTAAGTTGTTGTGTGCTTTTTAAGATAGATGTCCCAAATTTTTCCAGATCCCTTTCTAATGTCACTTAAACATAGTCAATGGTGAACTAATGAGACTTATTTAGTAGTGATTCATAATTTATTGCACTTGTACTATTCCCTGCAGAGCTTTTCTTCTCTACTAAACCACAATCATATCTCATTACCGTTGCTTCATGACTGCTTTCTTGTCTAAATTTTGTCACTGGCATTTAGTTTAAAAAAAAAAGAATTTTCCATAGTTTCTATAGAAACTTTCCTTTTAAAAATGTCAAACCAAAGCCTCTTAACTTCAAAATACTGCTGTCAAATTAAGACAACTAACCTCAACAACAACAGTAAGACAACAATAGCAAAAGAGGGCTCTTTCTTCCGGTTTATGGTATCCCATGTTGCTATGACAAACCTGCACACAGCCACTTCTGTAGGCAGCAATGACCTTGTTTTCTACTTAGAAGTGGAATGTAAAGGATTTCTACACCTCATTCTGCCCCAAGGAGGCACCTCTAGAACTGTAATTTTTTATTATAAGATGCAGTAGGTGACAGCATCTTGAAGATGGATGAAGAAACTGTACAATCACAATGTTAGCTAGTAATGCTGCACTTTATGTAGATTTATATATGCATATAAGCTTGTGTGTGTGCGTATGTGCGTGTGTGTGTGCAAATATTTCACACACATTTAATGAAGGGATAGAAACAATCATGGCGATTCAGATATAAAACAAGTACATTCACATATCTCTATTTTTGCCCCTATGACATGCCTATATAAATATACAGTAATAGCAGGTTTTTAATTATACGGTTCTGATATTTTCAACTTCAGAATTTTAAAATCTGGATTTATAGCTTGGGGACAAAAGTGGTGTGTATATCTAAACTTGAGGACTAAGAAGAATGCCAATTCCCCTAGGCTGGTCTGTTCAGAGAGAGGAGGAGGTCTTCTATTTTATTTCTCCTTCCTCATAGGGGGCAGTGCTATGGAGTTGTGGGTATCCTAGCTCCACTGTCCTCCCATGAATCTATTCAGTTGCCAAGGGAATGGCTCAAACTCAGAAGTCAGTCCTCAAAAATAAGGAGAGAGAAGAAAAAGACCAAAACAGTCACATAGCCTGACACACCCTAACATAAAACCATGAAACTCAAGAGTAGAACAATGGAAACAGAAGAGGGTCAAGCCAGTGTATTTTAACAAATCACGAACTTGTGATAGAAACCAGACACTAGAATTTGAAAGGCAGCAAGTTTAATAAACTTCTAACATGTTATTCTATCTATTCAAGGACTCCAAATAATCAAATGAGTCACTGGTTCTCTGTGGAATTATAAAAAAGCTAAGTTATGCCATGTGACTTATTTATTCATTTGTTCCTTTAGGTTGCCAGCTGAAATGCATGGTCCCCAAAGAAAAGTTCAATGACATGTTTATTTTCTGGAACTCAGTGGGAACTCTTTACATTTCAAAGACATTTTTAGAAATAAATAAATAAATAAATAAATAAATAAATAAATAAATACATTTTTAAGCTTTTAAGGCAATGATATTTCATTTCAAAGTTTTTAAAACTGTTATAGAAAGGTTACACGACTGGACTCTTTCAGAGAGTGAGGAATTTATATCACAGAAGGAACTAGACCATCTTTGTGAGTTTTAATGTTAAAAAAAAAGCCCTAGCTGGTTTGGCTCAGTGGATAGAGCGTCGGCCTGTGGACTGAAGGGTCCCAGGTTCAATTCCAGTCAAGGGCATGTACCTTGGTTGCGGGCACATCCCCAGTAGGCGGTGTGCAGGAGGCAGATGATCGATGATTCTCTATCATTGATGTTTCTAACTCTATCTCTCTCCCTTCCTCTCTGTAAAAAAGAAATCAATAAAATATATTTTTTTAAAAAAGAAGTTAGTTGAAGAGATCTGGTGTTGAGAAATAAGATGATGTGGAAAGTATTAAAAAGTAAGACCCAAAGATAGAAATATGAAAGGGGGAAAAAGTGAGGAAGCATGATGTAGAAATGAATAATTTAGATCTAAAACATGAGGAATGTACCTTGCTAATAAATAGGCTTAATTTGAATAAAAAATGTTCTATGATTGCTTTAAGTCATGACCAAATTCATACTCACACAAATAGACCAAAAGTAAAAAATACAACAACACATAAACCCAGTTTTTCAAGTCTAAACTGGAAATAGAAGCCTTACTTTTTAAAGAAAAAAATCCCTCATTTAAGTCTTGCTCTTATCAGAGAACCTTCTTTGTCAGTTTTTAACAGCAGATTAATCACTTTCACAACCTACTGAAAAAGTTTTCTGGAAAGCATAACAGCCTGCAAGTGTAAATGACAGTTTTACTTTTCCTACAGCTCAGCTGCCTACAAATTCTCTCTCATCCATGACTCAGCAGGAGGGAAAAGGAGCTAATGAAAAGGACCATGTTTCCTCCTAAAATTTGTGAACTTTTTTCAGTGTGCAGAACTGCTGCTAAAAAAAGAATGAAAGAAAGAAAAAATCCCCCCAAAGCTCCACAGAAAAGTAAAACAGCTCTCCATAAATGTTTGTCAGTTATAGACCTAGAAACTTCCAAGTAATGCTAGAAATAGTTATGTTGTTTGACCCCACATCTGTGGCTTAATGTTATAATCTATTGGGGATTTAGTGTATAGACATTTCTACATTACAATTATAAGGATTTTGGAGGGAGGAAGATGAAAATGTTGCTTTGCTGAAACTAAGATTTCAAAAGGAAAAATAGAAAACATAGAACTTTGTGGTCAAGAGAAGGGACTTGTCCTGGGGCTTTCCCTCCTAGTAAAATACCACTTAATTTGATTGTGTAAACTGTTCTCTAGAAGCAGTCAGGTTCCTAGGGAGCCATTACAGAGGCAGGAGAATTATATGTCATCATACATTTTCTCCTATGGAAGGAAATGTGTGAGCACTTTGTTTGAAATGTATGTGAACTAGTGAGACAGTCTCATTTAAAAACATTCATTAAATATTTTCTGAGTGCCTGGTTTTTGCTAGACAATGTGCTAGGCACTGGGCAGCAGGGACAGGGAGCTTAACAAGATGGTCGAAGTCAATAGTCAGTGTGCTCATGGAACTCACAATGCAGGGTGGTGAGTGGGTGATCAAGTGAGGAGGAAGGCTGTAAGGAAGTGAGCGTCTACAGGACAGGGTGGAAAGTGTGGAGACCAGGAAGTTCAAGAAGAAGATATGGGAGCACATAGCAAGGGCACCTAAACTAAGTAAGGACAGAGGAGGTTGCTAAACATTTCTCAAGGGAATGGCATCTAGGTCGAGACATGGCAATACAGGGCACGGACACTGTACCTGGCAGAGAGACTAGAATGTGACTGTCAGGTGGCAGTTCAATGTCTTAAGGGATCTGAGAGAAGTCCAGTATGGCTACAGGAAGGAGCAGCAAGAGAAGCTAAAAATGCACAAAACATCTAAGAGGAAAGTGCTATTACTATTCCTACTTTACTTATGGGAATAACCAACAAAAACCAAATCAAACCAAACAAATGGCTACTTGTCCAAGACTGCATACTATGTAAGTGAGATTCAAACCCATTTCTGTTTGATTTCCAAGCACATTTTCTTAATCCCTTTGTTATACTACTGGGCTAAAGAGATAAGGTGTTAGACAAGAGAGTAGTACAGTGAGATTTGCATTTTAGGATCAGTTGAGTACATAAATAAAGCAGCTGGGACAAGAGGAGTGGCTGCAAGGAAATCAGTAAGGAAGGTGGTGTAATGCAAAACCAATGTGATATATGTGAGATGATGGTGATCTGAAATTGTTTACACACCGTTGAGATGGGGAGAAGTAGAAAGGTTTGTGAAATATTTAGGAGGGAAAATTGACAATGAGGGAAAGAAAGGAGTGAGAAATAATACCCAGCTTAGAAATACCCTGGTTTAGAAAACGGATTAGATGGTGACACCATTCAATTTAACAACACAGGAGTAGAAGAAATTCCAGGGAGAAGTTGATGAATTTATTTTGGACATGTTGAGGCTAAGCTTTCTGTGATATATACAAATGCGTCCAACCAATTAACAGAAAGATCTGGATCTGAAGTGAAAGAAAGCTGGGCAAAACAGATTTACATAACAACATTACAAGTAGTTGAGGCCACAGAAGTAAGAATCTCCACACCAAGCAAGGGAAGTAGAAGAACAGACTGTAGGAATGAGGTCCTCATCACCACCATCAAAGGAAACCAACATTGAAGGAGAGGCAGAAGAAGAGGAGCTAAGGTGATCGCATAGAGTGGAATTGTGCAGAAAAAGGTAGGAAGAAAACCAAGAGATCAAGGCATGTAAAAACCTAGAAATGTTAGCAAGATGTCTGAGTATGCCACAGGTATAAACAGGACAGAAAGATTAAAGTGAAGCGCTGGACAAGTCTACTGAAAGAAAGTCAGCAGTGGGAAAAGTGAGCTGAAGTACTGAACCACAGAATCTTAGTGGATAAAAAAAAGAAATACAGATAGGGATTGATGGAAAAAGAGAAATAAAGGTAGTGGAAGGCAAAGATGCTGAGGAAGAATGAGAGCTGAAAGAATACAAGGTTATGTTCAGAGGGAGTTTTTGTTTTATTTTGCTGTTTAATTTTATGATTAATGAACCAAGCAATGATAAGATCCAGGGTATAACCCTGGGGGTGGTGGCTGCAGCTAAGATGAGAATCACAGAAGCTAAGAATTCCAGGGACTGAGAAACCAGGGAGTTGAGCTCTGAAATTTCCCAATTAATATTGAAAGCCTGGACTCAGAGGGGAGACAGTGAGCCACTGCCAAGGGCTCAAGAAGTGACAGCCAGAACCAAGAGATTAGGGGATGATAGCAATGTGAAGGGAAAAAGTATTTTAGTCAAATGCTTTCCATCCTGAATATGGGTGTATTAATAAATTGCAACTCAAGTTAAGAATGCAAAAGAAACCATCACCTCTGCTCTTTGTAATTTAGAACTAACACACAGATGAACTTATCTGACAAACAATAGTTCTATCCCCAAGCCAGTGTGCCAGCCTCCTTAGAATATGCCTGAGGTAGAAGACTAGTTTGTCCACATTTACTATACCCTACAGCTATTATCATGTCCAGCCACCATCCCCAAAAATGATGTTGTCATTCTCACGATTCTGCTTTTCCTGTTTCTTACTTCCAAGGGCCCATGACTCCTCTACCACAGATTGATCATCTGTAGAAAACAGCTAGCCTTTTGTGATGGTCAGTTTTCTGTCAATTTTCTAGGCTACAATCCCGTTATTCAAACACTAAACTAGTTATGACTGTGAAGGTATTTTGTGGATCTGATTACAGTCCATAATCAATTAATTTTAAGCAAGGGAGATTACCCTAGATCATCCTGGTAGGACTGATGGAAGCTGAACAGCCTTGACAGCAGAGCTCAGGCTTCTTTAAAGGACAATAAATTTTACCTGTAGACAGTAGTGTCAGTTCCTGCAGCGAAGTTCCAGCCTGCTCTTCCTGATAGCCTACCCTATGGATGCTGGGTTGCCTAGCAAGCCCATACAACCACAGAAGCTAACCCCTTATAAATCTTTTAGTATTAATCTCCTATTGGTTCTGATAAAATGCTGACTGATAATATACCTTTGGTAGACAATATCAGTCACACTGGCTGATCTTTGATTTTTGGTAGAAAACAAACCATTCATAAGGACTGTTAATATTACTGCAAGACTATACATAGACCATGCTTGCTGAATTATAATTTCCTACCTAAACACAACTGTAAGGCTGCTCAAGAACACTAGGCATATATCCTCAAGGGCCTTTCAACAGAATGGGGACTTCCTGGGTCCCTTGGAAGGTTTCAGCAGAACCCCCCAAAAAGGGGAAGAGCAATAACACTCTATAGAAAACCACCAAAAATACTGTAATAAGCCATGTAGGAAATAAAGTAATTAACATCATGAAGAGGGAAACAAAAGGATCAAAGTGATACATCCATATTTTGTAGGTTATATCTGCCTATAATTATAACTCAATAATAACTGTTTTGGGTCATATTTTTAAAAATTGGGAATGGAGGAATCTGTTGAGAAAAACAATTTCAGCAGTATTACTCTTATGGGAAATATGGCAAAATGGCGTTACCTTGTGGTAAAATAGCTCTTAGTACATGTCAATTGTATTGAATATTGTATTATAGTTTACATAAACCATAGTTTGAACCTGGGCTCTTAACTGAATAATGTCTTTAAAAGTATCTTTAAATTCAGAATTCTTAATAAAATGAGATCTTACCTAACTAGATGCACTATCTATATATATTTTTTCATTTAAAAAATGTAACTGCTTTTGTTCACTTTTTAGTTTAGTGTGGTTTAGTTTTTAACACAGAGATGCACATGTGCATGTCCTTTCAGTGTTGGAATAATAGAAAGCACAGAATGTCAGTGATGAAGGATCTTGGTCTGTCATCCTTATTTTGCACATGAAAACTGAAGTTCCAAGGAAGGTAGGCAACTTTTCCATTATCACAGAAATCAGTTGGAACCAGGTCTAGAATTGCAGGTTTCTCAGCTTTTTGCCAGTGTTCTTTCCACTACACACGGCTGGGTAAGAAAGCTTTAAAACATCCACATACACACCTCCACATCCCTTGCTTTCTCTACCCTGAGCAAAACCCAGGGGATGCTTTTGGCAGGATTTAGCGATTGCTTTGGCAACTCTCACCACATTCCTGGAATCCATTTGCATATGCTGGTCAGCAGAGCCTGCTTCATTCCCTTTTTGGTATTACTCGGTAAAGGTTAAGTGTATGTGAATTATGATAAGTTTATTTTTATTCTCTCACCACCCCCATTTTTGGGGTAAGTGATCATTGACTACAAGGCACAGGAAATACATTTCACTGAATGATTTTCTAAAATCAAAACTCCATCTGGGCTGGAACTGAGACACACGCAGGGATGATGCTTTATAACACTAATACCAGCTTACACTATGCCTTTCAAAGATGATTAGAATGAGGAAAAGGTCTCCACATTTTTCCTGAAAGTACTTCCCTGGATGAGTCTTGCATCCCCCAGGATGGAATGTGCTGTGTGCAGCAGCAGGGCAGGCAGCTGGTGATCGCATTGTGACTCAGTGCACCATGGGAGAGGGGGCCAGATGAGGAACCAACTCAGAATCGTAGAACACAAGTCTCAACTAGCAAGTACTAAATGTGGTCTCTAAGATGGACAGATCAAATTGAAAAAGAAAAAAGTGAGAGGATAGACTGCTAAAGTCAGTCTCCCGGAAGGCCATGAGCAATAATATTTCCCCATAAAAAATCCAGAGAGACACACAAACACTTGCCCCCTTCACTCTGAATTAAATTAATATTGTAATAGCTAAAATCAGTATGCATAACATGGACTGATGAGGAAAACATTATACAAACAAAGAGATATAAGAAGAGTGGGGGTGGGCCCAGGAAGAGAGGATATAATCCATACCCATTTCAGACATCTGGAGAGAGAAAATAAAGTCTATAAGCTTTAGCTATTAGGACCCATACTCCTGGCTGTTACAAAGCTAACCAACAAAGATCTAGCAAACAACTTAAAAAGAAAGGAAACAAAATCATGTGGCTGCTGGGAACCATAAATTTCATTCAGATTGGAAGTGGATTACTGTAACCATCAGACTTGCATTTAAGTGTTCTGTTTTCTCTCTCAATCAGAGTGGTCGGGAAGAAGGGTCCCTCTTTTCATTAAATACTGAAATTAGTGTTAAAAATCATAGGTATACTACAGTTTTGAGATAGGTTCAAGTACCATACTGATGCATGGGTGCAAGGACAAGCCAACTCCTCTTAGTAAACTCAGGCTATTTTTCTATGGTTTCTGTTAAAGATGAAGGTTTTTTTCAGTTTGTATTCTGAAAGATGATGGGCAGTGATGAGAGAGGGGGGGGTTTGGGGAGAAGTAGGGGAAAAAATAAGGGAGAAAAGGAAAGAAGGGGGAAAATTAAGTTTTAAAATTGTCCCTTGTAGATGTTTATTGCTAAAAGGTATTTTATTTGTCAAAATACTATGTATTTGCATATATATATAAATTGATAAAATATACACATAATAGATCTATATACATTTATAAAATAATTTATATAAATTATGATATATATGTAAAACAAAATCAAAGTAGGCTCATTAGAGAAAATTTAAAAATAGGTAGAAAAATATAAGAAATAAGTCTTATCTCCCAAAACCCCAGGGATAATTCATCCTCACTGAACAGCCCTGGAGCAAGCTATCTTTTGTATCTTTACCTTTTCCTCCTCTATAAAATGGAGCCAAAGATAGAGCTGAGTAAAAGTAACAGAGATAATAGTAATGCTCCCGGCACAGTGTGTGCTATGTGGAAGGAGCTAACAACATTCTACAACATTCCAGTTACTATCTAGGGGCGTGAGCTGACAACCAACCAGAATACAGAACGTCATTTCCTCCAGACAAAGCCCTAACTACATTCATTCCATTCTCTCTAAATACTGTGTGTATAAAGGAAACTCACCAAGTGGTTTGAAGCAAAGCAAATACTTGGTCCATCTGAAGTCTGTAAAGGGCCAAAGAACATCAAAGCTCCATGACTTTCCCTGAACCACGCCTGAATATAACCCAGTGGCCTGGAGTAGAATAAGACCCATTCAAAAAGAAGACCATGAGCCTCAGCCAGCCAGCTCAGAGCCCTAAATGCAGAGACCATTAGGGGGTGAGGATGCTTACTCAGAAGGCAGGAAGGATCCAATCAGCTTCCTTCCATGAATTCCCCAAATCCAATCAGTCACCCAAAGATGCATTTCTATTATTTTGATGGGGTACCAGAGAATGGTCCCACATGGTTCTAAGAGGCAAGAACAAAGGGTGAGAACTCATTTCTCATCACCCTTCAGTCAAGAAGTCCACTCCATCAGCAAGGCTAATTTAATAAAACTGGAGTGATGTTGCTATAATTGGACTGTCATTCTAGCTAGTGAGTTTCCAGGGTAACTATGTTTTCGCTAAAGATAAAATACACCTAGTAACACAAAGATTAAGGGTTTGGGAAGAGTCAGCATCCAAGCACAGGTCAAGAATCCAGGGTGAACAGAGCTATACCAAAAGCAAGATAGTTACAGTGGACTGGATTCAAAGTCCCATCCCTGCCACACACTCGCCGTACGATTTCAGAAACACCATTTAACTTCTCTAGGATTTGTTTCCTCACCTGTCAGATGACAATAACCATGGTATCTTGACTCAGGGTTGTCACAAAAATAAAACAGGGAATTTAAAAGTCATTTTTTACATCTTAAAACCTGACTACCTATTTAGGGAGGAAAACAGTGCTTTGATAGTTGTCCCTATTCCGAGGTCTTGAAAACTAGAAAAATAATTGCTGTTTTCTTTTTAATTTACCACTTTGGAGGAAAGCACCCCAAAAGCTTCTGGAAGGAGCCACAAATGGCTGACACGCCACAGTGTCTCAGGGCTGTGCTCCTGTTATTCCTGCCCCCATGTCCTGATTTCTGGGAATATGCTGCCCTGTCAGAGGCAATTCTGCAAGTCTCAACTGAGAAGAGACAGACTTCAGGCCACAAATTAAGGATCGGGAAATCGTCCTTGCTTAGGGTGTAACAGCTAACTGGAATGTTTCATAGCCATAAATACAGCAGGCCCATTTAGCTGGTTTCCCCTCAGGGAAAAGACTCTGCTGCTGCAAATGTAGCAGTTATGAAGAAAAGGGGGAATTTTCCTTTTGAATAAAAATGGGCCAGAAAAGAAAAACAAGCACTTTGAAAGATGCTTTAATGTATGAATTTCAGGAGGGGGGGTCTTTTTGTTACTATTAGAACGGGTGTCTAAAGGTGAATACCAAGAATTACCTTCAGCTGCAAAACCCATAATGCTGCCCCCACCCCCATGGGAAATTGGGCTAGCAAAGGAGAGAGAACTATATGAATATATGCCTGTGCTCACACTTGCAAAACAACTTCCAGGCAGCAAACAGCAAAGCGGCGAGAAAGACAAAGTTTGAGAACAAGAACAGGCACACACACAAAAAGTTTCTGTGGTCCTAAGATTAAATGCTGAGGCAGGAAGAGATACTATTCTTGAATCAAGTGAGAAAAGATGGTGAAGTGCGATATTAAAATGCAGCACACTGGAATAAGTTTGCCTCTATAAAAACTGCTATGTTCTGTATGTGATTTAAATTAATGCCTATATTTGTTGGAGATAAAATTAAAATGAAGACAAACGGTGCCAACCTATAACGTGTTTGCTGGAGCGATAAATAAGGCGGTGAAAGGTACTTTACATTTCAGTCACATCTATCCGAACTAGGAGCTCACAGCATTTCAGGAACACTTGTTAATTACATACCACAGTAGCTTTGTGAGGCACCCAGATTGTTAGGATACTTGTCTGTTAAAAAGAGACAGGGAGGTTCAATGACCCAGGGCCCTCTGGACGGTGCTGACATGGACACAGGGTGATGGAGGCAGCGTGCTTTCCTCTTCTCTTCCCGGTGCCCAAGCTCAGAACATACAGCTCTCTTGTTTCTGTCCCAAACAGACCTCAAATGTCTCGATCTCTGTTTATTAAAACTACCTCAGTGGCCGGCAAGAGTGCTTTGAGCTAGAGAGAAAGGCACTAGTTTTGATATACATTAACAACAACTCTCCTTTCCCCCTTGACCTTGCAAGAATGTCCCATGAATGATTAAAAACTGTCACATCATGTATCCTCTGCTTGAAAACTTGTCTGAAGTATTGATTAGTGATGCCCTCTCTTCAAATTGATCTCTTTAATCCAGTTCTCCAAGTGTCCGCTCTCACCCTCCCCAGCACAAGGCCACCAGCTGGTTAGGTGATTTCTGTTATGTGAGTCCTGTTCTCTGAGCCCCACAAACCCAAGGAACATAGTCTATGTTTAAAGCTATGCCTGATAGGCAATCAGGTTAACTCACATAAGTGAAATCGAACAAGTCTGGGTGTGCATGGATAATTGTGTATTGATAATTGATAATTGGGTTCACTTCTCCTTTCAGATATGTTTGAACTTTTCTAAAATAAAGAGTTCAAGTATGTCAAAAGGGGGGCATTCATGGAAATGTGGGCAGCACAGCTCCTAGGACAATGCTCCTCCCAGAGATGCTGTGAATGTGCTGACCATGGAGGGCCCCTGGCTTCTGAGAATGAGGCTGAAAAAGAAATTCAGGGGTCACCTTTTCTGCAGGTCATTTTAGGTTGATCCAGGTGACATTTTATGAAGCCTTAGGAATCACCTAGTCCACTCCCCCCTCCCACCAAAACAGAAGAATTCACAACTATAATGAACCTTCCTTTTACATTTTAAAAAATGCATTCAAGTCCATTAGAGTTTGATATACATATCATTATAATAGGTGCAAAAATCCCTGGTGTGCAGGAGGCAGAGCACATTCTACCACTCTATGCCTTGATTTCCCACTAAATGAACTTGGGCACGTCATGCTGATATAGCTGCAAGTAAACTTCTCTAGGCTTTTGGTAAATCCAAGGTATTCTTTCAAAGCACTCTACTCAGATTCAGTGCACCTTTGACAATGCACCTACCCCCATTAACCTCAACCCAAATGCTAATTAGAATTGCTAGCATTTACTGAGTGCTTAATGCAATCTCCCAAAAGAAAAGATGCCACTAATTAGAAAATGCATCATCAGTTATTATACCACTAGAGACAGAAAATCCTGCAATTGAAATTATAGTTCTTTGTTATCTCTTAAAATTGTATTCCAATTCAAAGAAATGTCTTTAAATTATTTAGACATAGTTTTGTTAATCATATGTCACCCCACTTCACATACGTAAAAATGATAAGGAAACAAATTAAAGCATTGCTACAGCTTCTTCACATTCAGAGTTCAACTCTTAAACCAGTTTTCAACTGGAAATCGTAGGAGCTCTATTTTTCCCCTAATACTGTCCTCTGGACCATCAAGAGTTCTCTAGTCTCCACAGTTTTCATCTAAGCAAGTTTTGATGAGAAGAAAATGTCATAATTGCCATCACAGTCACAGTAATTAGAGATGTTCAGGATGTGAAATCTGGGTCTCAGAGTGGACAAAATACAAGTATGTGAGACACAGAGTGCTTTACAGACCAGTGCACAGTACTGATTTATTCCACATAACAACTGCATGAGGATATGCATTATATTTTCATAACCATTTGGAAATCAGGCCTGGAGAGCTTATGCTGCTTGCTGAAGGTCACCCAGCTAGTAAATGAAGAACCTAGGGTTTTACATCTAAGGTAGTTGACATTTTTAGGGTAACTGCTCTCAGCAACCATGGGGTACGGCTTCTCATACTAGATCAGCTTTCTTTTTTGATAGTGGAGGCACAAGAATTACAAAATATTAGAAAAGTGCTCAAACACTTTAATCTCTTACAACTTATACATTGGGCTATTTATTTTGTTTAAGGCAAACCAAAGGGAAATAGACCCTTGTATTACTGCCGACTTTTTTTTTAATTCTTACCTAAGGATATGTTGTTTTTTTATTGATTTTACAGGGGAGGGGGAGAGAAATATAAGGAAGTAAGGAGGGAGGGAGCAGAGGGAAAAAGAGACATTGATGACCTGCCTCCTATACCCATCCTGACTGGGGATCAAACCCCCAACCTAGGTATATGCCCTGACCAGGAATACAACCCGAAAACTTTTGGTGCTCAGGGATGACACTCTAACCAACTGACCCACCTGGTCAGGGCTCCTTTTTGATATAAATAAACAATTTAGCAGATTGTGCCTCCATCTTGAAAGAATTATTGGAAAATCTTCACATGGGCCTATATCTATTGAAAATACTATGATATATGTGCAGTGAAGACAGGAATATAACATCTATATCTACACGTACATGCATGTGATAGATCTTATAACACATTTTTATCACTTTTAGTTTTATGAGTGTCTATGTCTCTAAATGGATATTAACTCTGGAAAGGCAAAGAGTCACCATTATTAACTATTTGAAGACCAAATGTGTGCTTGATCTTATTTTCATGGAGCATGAAATTAGACTTAATCTAAGCCCAGAGAGGAAATCCATACTGAACAGGTATAACAATTGCTTTTTTTTTTTCCAGCAGCGCTTTATCTCTTCTCCTTTTTTAAGGACAGTTAGCGCTGAACAATTATTTAGGAGGTACAATGCAAACCTTTAAGCGCAGCTCTTTTATACATCAAATGAGTATTATAATTTGCTATAATTCTCTCACCTGATTACATACAGTAGCTATTTCATTCTAGAAGTAATATCTTATACTTTTTTTAGAAGTTGCTTAAATTGCTTAGGAGGAGAATAGTAGGCTCAGTTTCTTTGAAGAGTAATACAGTGGGAGTGACTGTATAATTTTCTCTACTGGGCTCTCACCCACTATACAATGTTGTCTACCATACCTATTGCTATCCTGTCGAGAGCTCCGGTTAGTCCTACTAACCAGCACACAGGAAAATGAGGCAGGAGGATTTTATTTTTAACTTGGGATGGAGAGAATAAGAGAAAGAAATACTAAGGTTTATCAAATCTGGTGCATTTGCAAGTTTTATTTTCAGTCATTTTAGATAGATGTGCTATCAAATACGTCCAGTGATTCAGACATTACCCTTACTTGTGTGACAGTATCCTGTATGATACTTTCTGCTTGAGACAAATTGTCCTTTAAGCTACTCCACAGCTGGGCTATTTTATGCTTGGCAATTACTAGTCTATTCTGGATAGGAAATTTTATTTCATTTAAAATTTATGCAGATTTTATTTTCAAAATGCCAAGCATTCCAAATGCTTCATATATACTAGATTTTTATAAACAATTCAATGGCCTCCAGCAGAAAGAAATTTAATACAAGTCTTCAACACATACATCAGGATTTCTAGAATTCCATTGTCCAAACTTGTTTAATAATGTGTCTGTTTATGTGTCTGCTTCTCCAAAACACCGATGGGGAACTCAAGGGTGAGGCCTGCAGCAGTCTTACTCATGTGCATATGACCAATGACTGACATAGAGCCTGGCACTTTTACCCACTCTGCCCCAAATTATGAATAGAGAACATTAATTGCATGCAGATGTTAGAAATTGGAATTTCAAATTAATCTTTAAAGACTGATTACCACTAAAGTGTACTCAAAGTTACTTAGAATTGGAGGTGAGACTGGAGCAACTACAAATGGGTATAAGTTTTCTTTTTGGAGTGCAAGAAATGTTCTAAAATAAGATTGGGATAATGGTTGCAAAATCAATGAATCATTATGTTGTAAAAAAACAAAACAAAAAACTGTCTGCCCCAAATATCTCTCTTCACCCACCCAATTACTAACTAGCATTTTTTATTGTGTTGTCAGTTATCAATTCACATATTTAGGGTTAGGAGCTAGACTGTCTTGACTCAAATGCCAGCTCAAAACACTGAGCCATGCAGGCCAGGCTCACCTATGTATTCTTTTTGTTATATTCCGTCTCTGTTTCACTTAGCTCATCTGACAAGTACTTCAAATGCCTTACCCAGTTGAAAACACCATCTTTTCCACCTATTTTATGTTAACATGCTGTTTATGTTTTTATTTATTTATTTTTTATTGTTTAAAGTTTTACATATGTCTCATTTTTCCCGATTTACCCCCGCCTCTGCCACTTTCACCCCCTAGGGCAAGCCCCCATCGCCCCAGTGTCTGTGTCCATTGGTTATGCTAATATGCATGTATACAAGTCTTTGGTTGATCTCTAACCTCCCCCCTCTCCTTCCATTTGTCTCTGGATCTATTTTTGTTCATTAGTTTATGTTGATCATTATATCCCACAAATGAGTGAGATTATGTGATATTTATCTTTCTCCAACTGGATTATTTCAATTAGCATAATGCTCTCCAGTTCCAACCATGCTATTGCAAATGGTAAAAGTTCCTTCTTTTTTATGGTGGCGTAGTATTCCATTGTGTTTTTTTAATCCACACAGTTTTTTAATCCACTCATCTGCTGATGGGCACTTAGGCTGTTTCCAAATCTTAGCTATTGTAAAATGTGCTGCTATGAACATAGGGGTGCATATATCCTTTCTGATTGGTGTTCCTGGTTTCTTGGGATCCACCCATTTAGTTCTGCAATTGCAGTTTCTTCTACCTGGGTTAACTGTAGTCTGCCTCAAAAAGAACTTCCTAAACATCCTTTGTGCCAAACTCAAATGTCACATCCTGCAGGCCTCATTCTAATTTGTGATTTCATAGGAAGACATACGCATCTCTCCGAAAGGACATATTGACAGTCTCTGTTCTTCAAGCCCAGGAGAAACTGTCCTTTGCACACTAGCCCCCATGCTTTAACCCTGCATGTGGTTTACATGTCTCACCTCTGTGCCTTGGCACATTTTCTTTCCTCTTCTAGAAACACTTTTTCCTCTGTTTTCCCAATGCAATCAACTTAGCAAACTCCCAATAGGTTTCAAAGACCTCTGAATAGAGATGGCCACTTCTCACCTCTCCAAAGACTGAGTATGTTTTGTGGGCCTGATGTGTTCCCTGAATACTACTGTTGATCTTGAATCTTAATGCACATTGTGTAAGAGGCTAGATTTTATAAAAATGTTGTCAATCTCTATAACCCCAGCACCTAGAAAGTTCCTGATACATGGAAAATGTTCATAAAATAGTTATTGAATAAAAGTATTAATGATTCATTTAAAAATAATTTGAGCCAATAAATTATGTGGTAAGTGAATTATACCTCAAAAAAGATCTGAGTTACCAATCTATGCTTTTCACTGTAGTTTGACCTCTCAGTTGTTGGACAAAGGTCTTACATGTTTGCATCCTATTTTGGATCCCAGTACATATAAGATGCTCAGTTATATTAGCTGAGATTTAATAAAAATGGGATGTTATGCTAGGTTCTAAGCCATTGAACCACTTTCTACAAGTGACAAATTTATGTGATGCTCCTCAGTAGGTAAATTGATAGTGATATCACAAAACACACAGCTGGAAAATGCATTTATTTCAACATCTACATTTTATTAATAAGGAATAAGGCTCAGTAAAAGAAGTAAATAACCTAAGCTCATGTAGACCCCAAAAGAATGCTTTCTTCCAAATCAATATAATTAATGATGTTTGATTGAGAGATTAATCATCACTAAAATCAGACTTAGTGTTATGAGTATGGACCATGCGAGCACCAAATACTGGTGCTAAAAGCTATATTTGGAAATAAGCACATCATCAGTTTCTTTTCCCCCCAAATATGATCAGATTAAACAGGTGTTGATAATCATGAAAAGAGGAATATAAAAACTCTTGGCTTGATACAAGTTATTATTTGATGGACTATTTCAAGCCAGAATTGAAATTTCTAAACAGTTGATAGCAAGCGAGGCAATACCAAAGAACGACAGAGGTGGAAAAATCACTAACGACTTCTTTTATGGGGCAATTCCATAGACTGAAAAGTTACCACTTAAGGATTCATAGTGTTGGAAATTTCCACTTGGAAGATTCTAAGATTTTAGAAACCCTCCAAATTTGACCAAGAGTAAGTCTGTGACTTAACCAGATTATCATTAGCACTGTACAACATTAGAAAAATAAATAGGGGAAATGATTTCATATCCTTGTTCATCAGCATGTTCATCTAGAAAAAAAGGATAAAATGATCCATGCTCACATTTCTTTCCAGAATGCAAAAACTTCTCTAAAGCACCAAAAAAACACAAGCTTATAAGGTATGGTAAAGAATACAGAAATCCTTTGCTCCTGAGAGACAAAACTCAGCATCTGTTATCTGAAACCTAAATCCACAGCTATTTCCCTTCCTCTTTTAAGACCATAGGCATCTATTCACCTGGCCCACCCTGGCTCATTGCAGTACCGTAAAGAATCTAAGTCATTCTTGGTGCCAGGCACACGCATTCTTCTGCAAGTACAAATTATCAACTTGATATTGAGGTGGTGCTTCAAAAGTCAATTCCTCAGAGAAGTATTGCCTGATTTCTCAGCAAACATCATTCCAGATACTCCCACCTGCACTTCTTGTCCTGTTTAACTACCTACGTTTGTTTACTGGCATATTGTTTATATCTTTACATTCCCCTAACCTCTCTTCAGCATGTGAGGGCAGACAAAGAAAGAATCTCATCTGCCTTAATTAGTATCCCTCATCCCCAGTACCCAGAGTTCATACAACATTGTAGGACTAAATAACATTTGCAATGGTTAAGACCTGGAAGCAGTGCAAGTGCCCATCAACAAATGAGTCAATAAAAATGCCATGGTGTGTTTACACGATGGAATGCTAGGCTGTAAAAAAGAAGGAAATCTTACCCCTTGCCATAGCATGGATGGACCTGGAGAGCATTATGCTAAGTGAAATAAGCCAGTCAGAGAAAGACAAGGACCATATGATTTCACTTATATGTGGAATCTAAAGAACAAAATAGAGATAGACTCATAAATAGAGCAGGCTGAAGCTGTCAGGGGTGGGGGGCTGAGAAGGGGGACTGGAGGGATTGAGCAAAAAGAAAAACAAACGAAAAAACTCGTGGGTATGGAGAACAGTGTAGTGATTGCGGGAGGGGGTGGTGGGAGGACATAGGGAAGATAAATAGTTATGGAGGAAGACTTGACTAGGGGTGGTGAACACACAATACAGTGTACAGATGATGTGTTGTAGAATTGTGCACCTGAAACCTATATTTATTAACCATTGTCACCCCAATTAATTCAATGAAATTTTAAATAAATAAATAATAAATAAATAAGAGTTAGGTTTGCTTATTTAAGTGATACAGTTGAACCAGTAGGTTTCCTCACTGAAGTGTATGGTGTTCTGAGTTCTAAAAATTCAAATAGAAAATAAAAGTAGAAAGCAGTTTTAAATACTAAACTTCAAGTTTTCTTAATTTGTATCTTCATTGCATTTACATACGTAGTTTTTACCCTACCTATTTGCACTCATTTAGTTTTGCCTTTACTTTTTCTTAATCCTTTCATTTATCAGTCTTCTGTTATACATAATGACACTGGAAGCTATTCTAGGGTGATAGTGTATTTGTGTTTAGATCTACTTTCAGCCATTCTCCACTCTTTACTCTCCATGCTCTGAACTTAGTAGGCATTAAATAAAAGTTCCTGACTAATTAAAAGCACAAAAGATATCTGATTTGGCTTCATATCACACAGCATGATATAAACACACACACACACACACACACACACACAGAAAAGAAGCATATAGTATTGTTAGCATCTTGAAAATAATTAGCAGCAATCTTGGTATAATTTACATAAAGAAAGAATGTGGCTTTTTGAACTAAGCAGAAATATCCATAGGCTCTGGTAGGGAGTGGAAGAGGAGGCTTCCATAAACAACACATAATACTTTCAGAGATGTGACTGTAATAATACCAAGACTTGTTCATTGAATAGCATGCTTAGATTGATCATAGTTGAGATGCAAACACATTTTTAAAAATCTGAATTATTTGGTGAGATTATAAGAAACTATAATGAAATTAACATATGAAATATGGCACAGAATAAATTAAGCACAGTCCTCATCAATGCTGATTTTCAAAAGAATATTCCTTTATGTATTAATACCTTAAAGTACAGAACATTTATTTGTAGAGTCTCACTTCCACATATGCAAGTCAAGATGGGATATTCAAAATCAGCTGTGTTAGGTAGGCTGAGGGTTCAGTCCCTGTCTGGGCCCATATGGGAGGTACCTGAATGATTGATGTTATACTCTCTTTCTTTCTCTTCTCTCTCTCTCTCTCTCTCTCTCTCTCTCTCTCTCTCTCTCTCTCTCTCTCTTCAATAAGCATATCCTCCTATGAGGATTAAAAAATCAGCTGTGAAATTCTGACACACTTAATTAGAAAAAGCAATCAAGGTATAAGTCCTTTTATGTTATCTTATCATATAAGAGAAAACTAAAAAGAAATACAATTATATAGTTTTCTAATTGTTCCTTATAAAGATCTTGGCTACTTGAGAAGTTATTGAGAACATAAAATTAAAACTTATTCACCCATTTCTCTATCATACAACAAGTTCTAATAACTACACTAAAACTTCCTTCCTCAAATACTGGTTTAGTGTTGGAGGATGTCCCAAAATCCCTTTGTCTTTACACCCTAAGTGACAGTATCCAACCCCCCACTCACATCATCTCTTAGTGGCAGGTAGAGATGACTAGCATATTCTGACAAAGCTTTTTGTGTCCATGTGTGCAAAAGTTTGAAAGTTTTGTGAGTAAAGACATTTCTATACAATTTCCAATAATACATGTTTATAAAAATAACTTTAATGCATAGTAAAAGTCCCTTTGAGTCATCAAATATTGAATGCTTTGAATTATTTTAATATTAAGTATGTTTTATCCAATATGTTTTTTAAAGTTTTTCCCCACATTCTATAAGACACAATATGCACATGAAACTATATTTATGAACAAATAAAAATCCTACCCAGGATTTTTTAAGAACTACTAGAAATATTAGTTTTAAAAGGATAGAAATAGTCGCCTAGTGCGGTTCAGTGGTTGAGCATCAACCTATGAACCAAGAGGTTGTGGTTCGATTGCCAGTCAGGGCACATGACTGGGTTGCAGGCTCAATCCAGGTAGGGTGCATGCAGGAGGCACCCAATCAATGATTGTCTCTCCCTCTCCTTTCTCTCTGAAATCAAGAAATAGAATAAAATATTTTAAAAGTTATCAAAGGGCAAACTAATATCTCACAATTGCCTTTTAATGAGCTCACTGCTGTATTAATTCTGCTTACCAGAAATTTGTAAAGTGTTTGTGTGTGTTGTTGCTAATTTGTCCTTTTTAAGGACTATTGGCACTTTGAAGGAATGTTTACTCGGACAAGCATTTATTTGCCCTACACTCATAGGCATGTTTGTGTATGAAAGGTCATGCTCTGTGAGGAACTCAGCATTAGACAGGACATGATGGAGTAAATAATGTAGAAGTGTCAAGGGAGCCAGTGTCTCTTGCAAGGATTTTATTCTATGAGTTTTGACTAAACTTCTATGGCTGCTAGTTTTATCATCTGTAAAAAAAAAAAAAAAGCAAATACAAAAAGTTGTTCTTGTACACCTTGAAGAGTCATTAACGTGAACATTACTTGAAACATAAACCATTAGTAATGACAAGAAGTCCCGTTATTAATCATGCTCTTATGGGAAGATTTCCATTTTAGATGCTAACTAAATTTCACCAAGACTACACATCAAAACCTAAGCGTTCCTTTTAATGTCTGGATCAGACGAAATGATTATTCTACAAACTCATTTTGAAAATCTGTCAAATAGGTACATGTTCTTGCAGATATGTGAACTAGGATATGAAGTGATACTACTATTGGAGGCAAGCCCACAGGAGCTTTTGTATAAATTTGACATTAGGAACAGTCATATGGTCCACACTGCCTTTCAGCTAACATGAAACTGGTGAGAGAACTGCCCAACTGAGTTATGGATCAGCGGTTTTTGAAACCACAGTGAAAACTAAGTACTAGTAGAATATGGACCTAGAGTCCAAGGCAGAGGTAGTAGGAAAATGAGAGAAGAACTCTAAATTACAGAATTTGTCAACTTGCAAGTACAGGGGGAGAAATCCCATGTCAGACACCCAGCTCACTCTGAGTTTATAACTTCTACCCCAGTTATTTTTCATGTCCACTCAGAAATATCCACCACCCAGCTACATTCCAGTCTTCTCCTCCACTTATCACCATATCACCTCCTGAACATGTTCCCTTATTAATCATATCTCCTTTAGCCATGTGGAGTCTCTTTGTCTTACAAGACATCAAATCCCTCCAGCTGAATCTAAGCCCTGAAACCCTGTTTGGGTATAGCAGCTCGAGACTAGACTCCCCTCTGATCAACACCTTGACATGAAGGGGGAAAGTTCATTCTCTACTCTGAGTTTTCCATGTGGAAGAATCTTCCATGGAGAAACATTTCTGGCATGTCTACGCCTCACTCATTCTTCTCCTGAGGAGGAGCAGTGATTTTATATTGGGGACTTTGAGGAAAGAAACTGGCAGAAGGATTCAGCCCCTTTCAGAGTTTCACTCATAACCTACTGCCTGCAAACTCACACTTTTCTCTACTTTTTCAGACTCTAATTGTTGGTGGGCAACCCTATTTTGGGAAAAGCCTTTAGGTGACCAGTGTGGATCACTATCAGGAGAGAAATCTGTCTCTTCAAGGGTAAAACAGTAGCATTTTCCCTTGACCTCAGGCTAATGTCAATCATCTAAGGTGATTAGCCATAAGGCTGACATTTTGGTGCTCATCTGTCTGATGCCTCTATTTATCAATGGCTTCTGATGTGGGTAGAGAAGAACAGTACTACTGGTATTTATTGTGTCCCTTAAGGTCACAATTAATACTCAATTAGCCTTGTTCCCTGTTTGTTGTTGTTGTTTTTTGTTTTTGTTTTTTGGGTTTTTACCAAGCCTTTGGCTAACTTTTGATGAGCAGTCAATTATATTGTCTTTTTCTTTTTTACTTATTGTTTGGTAGCTGTGAGGTTATGCAGATTCTTGAGAAAGCCAAGAAACAGTGCAGACTGGATCCTGAGATTTTAAGTGGGCCTCAGTGCCATACCATGACCTTTTCATGGATCTCTTTATGTTTATGCCATATCCCAAGTAGCCCATCTAAATGTCCTTAGCTTCACACACTTCCATGCCTCCTTCTCCACTCATTACTTTCCTTCCTATCTTTGAGAAGAGTGACACCATGCAGCATAAAGTTTCTCCTTTAGATACTCTCTTATGATCAACCTATTTGTTTGTATAAATGTGTTCTTCCATCCCTGCAGGGACAGAGACAATCTGTGTGCTAAGCAAATCTTTCTCATCATGTTCTTGGTTCCACTCCCTGCTGTCTTCTCCAGAACTTTATTCCCTCAGTCATTCTTGTTTCACATCCATCAATATCATCCATGGCTCCCACTTTACAAGTGCCTTCAATGCAGCATTGTAACACAGATCTCACTTTTACTTGGGGTTGGGGAATAGTGGGCACTTAACTGTAGTCCTCCTCTTCTCTTAAGCCATCCTTCCCCCTTTATATAGCAAATTTCATGAAAAGATAGAAAAACTGAAGCTTGGAGATGCAATCTAAACTCAAAGAAACTTCCACTGCTGGTTAGAGTAATGTCAGGACCAGAAACTAAGTCTCCTGAACGTTTCCTGAGCATGTGGATTTGAAAACTGCATCTTTAGAACCTTTCATTTGGCTGAATTCAAAAATCACTATGAGCCCTGGTCAAGTGACTTCGTTGGTTGAGCATTGCCCCATACACCAAAAGGTTCCAGGTTTGATTCTTAGTCATGGCATATACCCAGGTTTCAGTTTTGATCCATGCCAAGAGTGTCCGGGAGGCAGCCTATTGATGCTTCTCTCTCTCCCTCCCTCGCTCTAAAATAAATTAAGTTTTGTTTTTTGTGGGTTTTTTTTTAAACTCAATATGATAGAGGAGTGCTTAAGAAAAGAACTTCACACAGTAGTTTGTTTTTAATAAATACATTAGCACTGTTTTGTAACTGGTAATTCTGAATTTTTGCCATAACTAATTGGATCAGCAATTGAACCAAAAATCAGATCCATGAGATGTGTTGGAGAAAGAATTCCTTCCCAATTTGTAATGGAGCAGAACCAGCAAAAATAATGAATTCTATTGCGTTGAGCATTACAGTGCAAGGTATATAGAGAAAGAGCAGCTGGTAGCAGAAATAGAATCGAACAAAAAAGCAAGAGATATACAGAGTAATATAAAGAAGCCCTGAAATAGGAGAGGACATTTTCTAGTGAAAATCATGGTGTCCAGATGAGGATTAAATAAAATCACTGGCAGGAGGAGCAATAGGAACCAGAAAAAAGAAAAAAAAAGATAACTGAGACAAATGAAGTCCTAAGAATGAAGACCAACTGGACAAGGAAACACTGGGTGTTTACTTCTGAGGGGTGACAAATTCAGGTACTATTGTTGTGTCCTCAATAGTACTATAACTTTCCATGAGGCTGGGTTGTCTGGCCAATGACATGGCTTCTTGAACTTCTTTCCTCCTCTTTGTGTCCTCATCATAAATTCTCACCATGTAAAGTCAGTTAAGGTTAACATTAAATCCATCTTGGCTTTCTAGGACCTGAAAGGGCCTAATGACAACAGACCTGAGAAACAATGTCTTTATCCTAAAAGGAATTAGACAAATATCATTCTGACCCATGCTGGTATATCATGGATTTAAAAAATAACTAAGCCTTTTAACAGATTAAAAAGAAAATAGTAAGATGGAGACAGATTTTATTTTGTGCCTCTCTGCTTACAACAAATTCTCCATGATTTGGGAAATAGCTGTGAGAATGCTCTTCTGCAACCTAAATGCCATACAAGCTGCCCAGATGAGCTCTATTCTCTTTCATCCCATATTTTAAAATTTTAGTCCTTAGTAATTACTTTTATATAAATACAGAGCAACTGGGAAATGTGGAAAGAGGCAGGATAGCCTGGGAGATAGAACTGACCCTCTGGGCCTTCACACCATATATTCAATTCTGAAAGTTTAATGATATTTTCTTAAAAGCCTGACTGTGTGAAAATACTTGTTTCTTAACAAAGAATAAGCTAAAGGTATTTTTAGTGCATTGTATCATTTGCATTTTTAATTATGACAGGTATTTTTAGTGCATTAAGTACCTTTTTCTATCCAAGTAAAAAGCATGGTTATTTTAAGTAAACAAAACTGTCACAAGAATGCCCTACTCTTCTTCCCAGTGAGTGCCTCTATCCAAACCACGGTGCCATGGAAAAAAACCTCCCAACATTTACTCTCCTGGCCACAGTGTCTGTTTAGAAAAGTGTCTGGATTAGTCCGAATAACAGATCCCAAAACAACTAAGTAGAAGTTCAGGTCAATAACATGAGCTAATAGATGAAAATTCTAACATTTGGGATGGTGGCTGAAACTGACTTTGACAAACCTCAGAATAAAGAAGCAATTCCAATTCTGGACCTTTAATTCTGGATTCAGAAAAACACGAAGATACATGTGCAAGGAAGCTCATCCTATATAATAAAAGCCTAATATGCAAATTGACTGAACTGTAGAAGGACCAGCAGAACGACCTGTCACTATGACATGCACTGACCACTAGAGGGCAGACGCTCAATGCAGGAGCTGCCCCCAGCCGGCAGGCCCCAGGCCAGCAAAGGTAGGTGCCAGCAGGGGCTTCCTGATCGTCCCACAGGTTGCAGGTTGCCCCGCAGAGGGAGGCTACCAGCAGCAGGGGGCGGGACCAGTGAGTGGGTGGCACCAGGCCGGCCAAGGCGGGTGCCAGCAGGCCCCCCCACCCCCCGGTCGCCCCACCAGTGGCCCCACAGATTGGCCCTGATCACCAGCCAGGCCTAGGGACCTTACCCGTGCATGAATTTTGTGCACTGGGCCTCTAGTTTTAACATAATAAAGAAAAGCTGGAGCTTAGTCTTAATACCCGTAAGTGTAGAAGAGGTTCCATGAAGGTGCACTCATACTATGGAGCACTGGATAAGTGTTAAAAACACTATGACCAATAATCAATACTACTGTAAGAACTATGTATCGGGTCTACTGAGTACTAGACTTTGTAAGTTCCATAAATGTTTAATCACCATGTTTTATACCTAAAATTAATATAATACTATATGTGAACTATAATTAAAAATATATTTTTTAAAAATTTAAAAACCATATGGCAAAGCCCTGTTTACTGAAATAAAAATGTAATACAAAGGGTACATCTGTAATACTTTCAACAATAAAGATAATTATATAATTATTTTTAAGAGGAAAGAGCAAGTTTGGGATAAAAGATAATATTTTACCATGTATATGTAAAATAACTGTTGCCTGTATAACCAACCATAACCATATATATATATATATATATATATATATATATATATATATATATATATGGTAAAAGAATGGAATGATGCACAACAAACAGACAAGTTAGTAATAACTTTGTGAAAAAATATGGAGTTGGAATGGGGGAAATAGAGTGGGTAGTGAGGGAGGGCTTTTAAGTTCTATTTTACATACTTCTGATACTGAGACATGTTGTGATAAGATTTTTTTAAATTTTAATGTTTTTATTTATTTTAGAGAGAAAGGAAGGGAGAGAGAGATAGAAACATCAATGGAAGATAATCAACATAGATTGGCTCTCTCCTGCACACCCCTCACTGGGGATTGAGCCCAAAACCCAAGCATGTTCCCTGACCAGGAATCAAACCAGTGACCTCTTGGTGCATGGGTCCACACTCAACCACTGAGCCACGCCTGCAGGGCGAGAATTTATTCACATACTCCATGCATTTATATGTTTCAATAAAGTTAAGAAACAGGATGTCTCCAATATACTGCAGACATATTTGACTGCTGGGACCAGCATAGAATAGTGGAGGAACCACAGGATTCAAAATCCACAGGACCAAGCATGAGGCCCAGCACTATCATTTTAAAAGACAAATTTGGGTCAACTCATTCAAGGTTGTATGTAATGCTTAGAAAATAGTTTCTGGCCAGGCACACTCACAGACTTGATGTGAGGGTGGAATGAGATATGAACATGGAGTCACTCTACAAATCAACTACTACTGTTATTATTGTTTGAATTGTTTGCTCTCCCTGATTTCCCTGGAGAGAAACGGATGTTTGTGATAATTTGTTTCTAAACTCCTCCATTGTTTTTTCCTCTCTGACTCCCTTCACTAAGGCCTGAAATTTAAACAAACATGAAATGAGGCCGTAGGATTTTATTTTATCTGTCACATGCTGCTGTCACTAAACACACTTGAGATGAGTGGGCTTAGTTCAAACAAAACGGCTTCTTTCCCAAACTCAACAAACACCGAGTGGGGAGGAAAGGAAGCCTGCACTTGAATCGTGCTCAGAGCACCGCACGTTCCATTTCAAGAAGCAGCCCCATCTGGCAGCTGACACAGTAATAAGTTCTTTTAATTGTCAGGTCAGGCAGAGTACAGATCCAGGCTGTCAATTCTTTATTGCAGTTTCATTTTGTTACTGCTCACTCATTTTTTAAAAAGTTATTTCCCTTATTATTCTATACTAGGGGCCCAGTGCATGAATTTGTGCACCTTGAAAGGAACTGTGGGCCGAGAGGCTGCAGTGGGCACAGGGGCGGGTCTTGGCCCATCCTCTGTGCCCCTGCCCGGCCCTTCCCCCCACGACCACCTTTTTCCTGTGTGCTGGCAGCCCAGCTCCCACAGCTGCCACTGCCACTTCCACACACTGACTACACCAGCCCTGCTAATGGGCTCACTCGCACTCGCTGATTGTGTAGAGTGATTTGGGCCAGCACCAGCAGTGGGTGCAAGCAGAGCCAGCACTGTCAGCGGGTGTGAGTGGCAGCTGCTACAGCTCTGATCCCCCCTCAGGAGCAGGGGGAGGTGGAGAAGCTCTCAGGGGCGATCGGGGCAAGCAGCTACAGTGTGTACCTGCTGACGGTGCTGAGCGATTGGGGCTGGTGCCAGGCACCGGCAGCGGGTGCTAAAGGTGGCTCCGGCACTAGCAGTGGGGGCAAGTGGGGCCGGCGCCGGCAGCAGGTGCGAGCGCTGGGCGGGACCACAGCATGTGGGAGCAAAGAATTTTCGGTAACCACCAGAGGTTCGCCCCCATGACAACAACAAGCACCCTGCCTTGGTCTAGCGCCCCCGCTCACCTGCTCCACCATCCTGCAGCGGCCGATGCCCACCATGTTCCCCGCTCTGCCACCTGCTGCTGATGTGCACCATGTTCTGAGCACGCCCCCTGGTGGTCAGTGCACATCATAGTGATCAGTTGTTTGGTTATTCCACAGTTCGGTCTGTTTGCATATTAACCTTTTATTATATAGGACTAGAGACCTGGTGCACAAAATTCGTGCAGTGGGGAGTTGTCCCTCAGCTTGGCCTGAACCCTTTCCAATCTGGGACCCCTTGGGGGATGTCCAACTGTCGGTTTAGGCCCAATTCAGCTGCCCTCCCCTGCAGGCCTGATCGCCCCCAACTGCCCTCCCCTCCAGGCCTGATCACCCATAACTGCCCTCCCCTGCAGGCCTGATTGCCCCCAACTGCCCTCTCCTGTAGGCTGGTCGCCCCCAACTACCCTCCCTTACCAGCCTGATGACCCACAACTGTCCTCCTCTGCCGGCCATCTTGTGGCAGCCATCTTGTGATGACATGAGGGCAGCCATCTTGTGGTGGCCATCTTGTGGTGGCCATCTGGTGATGATGTCGCATGTGGCGCCAACTAGGCTTTTATTATATAGGATAAGAAAACCTATCTTCCTTCCTGTCTCAGAATCTGAGCAGGCAGCAAGTCAGTGCAACCAGCATTTACTACTGAGAGTAACACTATTATGAAACTGCTTGCTGTTGGAAATTCAGGAAAGAACATATAATAAATCCTGTTCTGCAGGAAGTTACAGCCAACAGAGGGGGTAACTCTTACAAGCCAAAATAACACTAGTATTAATCAAAGGTGCTGGCAAAATTGATTTCCCCCCATCTTTTAAAAAACATTTTTATTATTGATTTCAGAGAGAGGTAGGGAGGGAGAGAGGGACAGACAGAGAGAAAGAGAAGGAGAGAGAGAGAGAAAGGGAGAGAGGGGGCGAGAGAGATAGAGAGAGAGAGAGAGAGAGAGAGAGAGAAAGAGAGAGAGAGAGAGAGAGAGAGAGAGAGAGAGAGAGAGACGTGGATTTGTGGTTCCACTTATTTATGAATTTCCCTATCTTTTTATAGAAGTTCCTTCTAAAATGTACATATCTACTCAATCTTGACGATCCTGAAAGGGGCTGTGTGTGTGTGCGTGTGTGTGTGTGTGTGTGTGTGTGTGTGTGTGTGTGTGTGTAGATCCTCCAAACTGAGGCCAAACTAACCTTCCTTGCAACTATCTATAACCACACACCTCCCTGCACCATAGATTCTCAGTGACGCCCTGATCTCATCAGAAGCTGCAGTTTCAAGGTGCCACATCTTGACTCATGCAGTTTCTACTTTTGAATGTCTTCCTCCTCCAAATGTCAATTATATTTTAAATATATTTTCTTTTTTTAAAATATATTTTATTGATTTTTTACAGAATGAAAGGGAGAGGGATAGAGAGTTGGAAACATCGATCAGCCGCCTCCTGCACACCTCCTACTGGGGATGTGTCCACAACCAAGGTACATGCCCTTGACCAGAATCGAACCTGGGACCCTTCAGTCCACAGGCCGACACTCTATCCATTGAGCCAAATTGGCCAGGGCTAAAAATATTTTCAATAAATAGCTGTGGAATAAGTAAAGCCTCCTAATTTTGTATGCAACTAGCATTTCCTTGCAAAATAAAAAATAAATACATAAAAAGGAAATGAAGGACAGTATTTCATTAAATGAGGAAGGAGAATAACATGCTAGAGATTTTACCGAGCATTAGAGTTGAAAAGAACCTTAGAAATGGCCTAGTTCAATGCTTTATTAAAGATGAACTAGTTGCTCTGAAAAGCAAAGTGATTTTTCAGTCAAATAATTAGTGGACGATGAGGGTCTGGAATCTGCTCTTCTGCCTTTTTAGCCCAGTGCTCTTTCTACACCATGATCTTCACTTACATTTTTTACTAATGGCAGGGCATGTACTGACAAGCTCAATGGATTAGTAAGTATGGGATGGCATTCCATTAGAGAGAGGAAAGAAAAATCAGGGTGCTTATTAAAACAAGTGTTCCTTCTTTGAAATGACTGCCTCTCAGGACAATAACCAAGACAATGTGCATTCAAGCATCAAGTGGACCTCTCTTCCTGACCACAATGAAAAAATGTGTATGACTAAGCTCTGCAGAGCCCAACGGAACGGTGAATTTAAACAAGGGAGTGAAATGTTCTCTGAGATTAACAAGGAATTTAAGGTTAGGAATGTATTAGTAAAGGAAGGAAATGTAGGCCTATAAACTTACGAACATACTTGAAAGTTTCATTTCCTTCTCATTTAAGGAAAGGCAGGTTTGTTTATTTATTTATTGATTGATTGATTGATTGATTAATGAGCACACAGACATTTTAACTTGAGTCGTGAGTCCCATTCACACTCGAACCAAGTCCATGGCATTGGTGTGGAAGCAGGATGCTGCTTGCAGTCTAGCCCTATAGGACTCCTGAGCAAATAAATCATTTCATCTCTCAGCCTGCTTCCTCATGTCTAAAATGTGGATAAGAATAACCCATCTTCAGGAGTTATTGTGAGAGATCTATAACAAATAAGTAAAGATACTCTGTAAATGCTAAAATTTCAGATGAAAATGTTGAATTATCATCACCAAGGAAGGAAGATCAGTCCTCAGAGGGACTCTAGGTCAGCCAGGCTGAGAAATGCTACCTGTGACTATTTCAGGGGTAACAGTGGGAACATATTAACTCTGAAGCCCAGGAAAGGGAAGGAAACACAGAAGAGGATGTCCCTCAATCCTTCCATATCCAGTAAAGACAAGCATAAATAAATGATCCCGAATGATTTACATAGCTCTGGAGAGACCTAAGGGCTGTCATTTAAATTTGTAGAAGGAAATGACTTGGGTCAAAGATCAGGTTAATCTGAGAGTTAGGACCAAAATTCAGGTCTGCTGAATCCTACATTAGATTATGTAGGAGAACATGAAACAAGATAAGCCTGAGAAACACATAAGAAAATCTGGGTAGTGATTTGAGGCCCTATTAAATGTGATGGGATCTTGAGAGATGATTCTAGGCCCTTTCCCCTCCTTTTTTAGGGCAATGGATGACCCCTTGAGAACAGCATAATGCAAAGGAAAACTGGGTGGAACAACAGAGACTAGGGCCTTCTACATGCGAGAAAGGTGTCAGCTTCTGGGTTGAATTCTCTCTGGTAATTCTAGCCATGTCAAAAAAGAAATATAATTTATCCTCTCTTCTTGATGAGGAAATTAGGATCCGGAATGGTTAAATATCCTTCCAGTACCCATCGAGCTGTTAAGTGTTAAACTGAAAGTCTAGGTCACAAACACCAGCATTGAGCCCAGGAACTCTCTCTGCTTTGCCAGGTGAATGGCCTGTCCACCCCATCACAACCCAGCAGGTGGAAGGGTGTGAGCTGCTGGAAGGAGGAGGTCAGGAGAATTGGCATTCAAAGGAGAAAGGGATTTTTGGGAACAGTGTTACATTTACATTTTTCTGAAATAAGTTTCTGTGAGGTGTTTTTATTTTTTCTAATGAGAGATGGAGGGGTTATGGGTACCTTTTGCAAAGTACCTTTTTCAAAGTAAAACTATTTCTCTTTCTGGCACTGGAATGGTAAGAGAATAACAAAATATGCACAAATTTAAATGGAGCAGGCCTGGGTGAGGAGTCCGAATGACTTGGCCAATGGATAACTTTGTTAATGAGTTTGAGTGAAACAGTTGAGTCTGTGAACAGAGAAATACAAGAATGGAAACAACACACTCTCCTTAGTTTTCCTTACTCCACTCAGTACTCCACACTCCAACTCCGGGCTTCCTATAACCGGAGCTCTTATTAGGCCATCACCTATAACGCATAAAAAATCAAATTGTATTACTCCCTTTTCATAATGTTCTAAGTCTTTCTCGCTTGGTGCATATTTCACATATCATTTTACACTCTAATGAGATCCTGAATAGGTTACATCACATATACATTTGATAGAATATTTAGGACTCAATTTTCACCATCATTGAACAGCTCTATGCAATTCATATATTCAAAACTGTGTGAATAATCAGGTACTTGTGATCATGATGGTGGGCCAATTAAGAGCTGAAGGTTGAGCCATATGTCATTGGAAAAAATTACTCCACAACCCCAACCAGGAATCTCAGGCTGGTGTGCTATGGCTAGAAGAGACACCGATAATTAACTCCTTCAGCTGCCTCCTGTTTCATCTGGGGAGATGAAGGCCTAGAGTGGGGCAGGGAAATATTGAATGAAGGTCACATAGATAGACAGGGGTAGAAGCAGAGAACATACTAGACCAGATATTTTGTTCCCTAATTTCGATAATACCTTCTTCTCTCCCACTTGAGACAATACGCCGAGATCTTTGTTTTCTCAATAACTCCTCTTTCCCCCATGAATTCAGAATAGAACAAAGGCACTGCTGCTTGGAGAAAAGCAATCATGTACACATGTCTCTCAGTAGACAGAAAGTTTATCAAACACAATCAGTGTAACCCATTGTCCTTTAAATCATTACATTCATTTTTGACCTTCAGGAAACCTGTGGTTTTGCTGTACTTAGCTTTTATTTAGAACAGCAAGTGGGAGGTAAAAATGGCAAAATAACTATGACCTAGCAGTGATGGTAACTCTATTCACTGAATTGTTTTCAAGAATGTTGAGGGTTTGATTCCCACTCCCCCCATCTGTCGTCATTTGTTCTGCAAACATCCACTGAATACCTAACCCATACCAAGTACTAATGCTTTCGATACAATATAAAACCCAGAATGGAAGCACACAAACATCCTTCACAAGTTTCCAGGCTAGTCAGAGAGCAGAATGCATACAGCTGACCATAACTATGATATAGTCCAGAATATGACACATTCCGGAAGAAATGTGTGCATCAAGTTCAATGGGAAGGGAGGCGAGTGCAAGGTAAAGGGTAAAGGATGAGAGTGGCAGGTTGATAGTGATTAGTGGCACTACAGGTAGAAAACACTAATGGAGAAAAGACCAGGAGTTGGAAAATTACAGCCTATAAGAGAGGTGTGCAACAAGAGAGAGAGTATGAACTAAATAAATGACAGCACTATGAAGTAGGAGGATAAGGTATGGTGTTTTTAATAGTTTACCCCAAATTGATTTCGATTTAAGGGAAAGGCTTTTGTTTCTGTGGGAGCACACAAAAAACTGAGAAACAAACAAGGGACTTACTGACCAGGACTGGAGATAATATTTTCTCTATGTAGCAGTACACAAGCATGTGTGCACACACAGTTGCTGCTCTCTGCTCAAGAATATTGATGATATCTATTCCACATTGATAGGTGGGATCTTATACAAGTCAGTTCATTTCTCTGCACCTGTTTGATTTATGACATAAAGTGCTGAAACTGGCCCCTTTCAACTCCCATGCCCTCTGATTTTTGCTTATCGTGTCATTATAATACTAGAAAAGGGAATACCAGAAAATTCATTCATAAGCACATACTATGGAATTTCTAATATCTAAAAATTATGGCATTAGCAACAATAGGATTTGACTTCCACAACCCATGGCTTCCTTCAGGTGCCTCTTGACTCTTACTCTGACGTGGGAAAATATGATTGCCAATGTCCTGTGGCCATGGCATAGGCTGCACAGTGTTCTGAGGAAGAACAGGCCAGTGGGAAGAGTGAATATAGCTTCCTCACTAGAAACTTATTCTCAGGAAGCAAACTGAGGAGCTAAAGGTATTACCTTTACAAACTAGATTACACCTATGAGAGAAAAGTAAGAAACAGTTGTTGCCATTTTTTTGAACTAGTAAATGAAGGCACAGGAATCGGAGCAGATATGTGCTCATGTTATCTCATTCTATCCATAGACACAGCTCTTAAAACACAGCACTCACTGCTGGAGTTGGTGCTTAGTGCATTCCTCCTGGCCCAGTGTTGATTTAGATTTGAAGACCTACTTTAATGACCCAATAAACACAGTTTTGCTATATGTCAGAGTTGCCTTTTTCCTATATTTCAAAGAAGAGAAAGGAAACAAATGTCTCTCACTCTTTTTCTAATTCATGAAAGTACTTCTGAAACTGTTAAAGGTATCATTATTTGAGCTTCTGGAACTATGAATGACTGGAAATAATTCAAAATGAGGGTTTATTTTAAGTTCTAGGTATATGAAAAAGTATATTAGCTATAGAAATACCTACCAAAGGTCAACTGTTCTGGAAAATAGTTCAGGACTCCTTAGAGGGTTGAGAAAATTACAAGGGTTTATTTGTAAAGTAATGTATAGAGGAAGGGAATGACAGACTTAAAGAATTATTTTAGAAATTAAAAAATCAATTTCTAAAAAGTTCCAGTAATTAAGAGTCTATCCCAGCATTACTATATTGAGTATCAGAACAATCCTGCAGGTGACACCCTGGTCAATCACTAGGGCATTCAGATCACTTTAATTTCAAGTCTGAAGTGCCCAAAGTGTCAAGCCCTATGTTAAGGTATAAGATAAGTGCAGGATATGACTTCTCAGGGAGTACACAACCTAAAGGGGAGAACTTTGTGGAAGTAACTAGATTGCAATGTGGTCATTTCATTCCATGATGAGAAAATGCACACACACACACACACACACACACACACACAACAAACAAAAAACCCCCATAAAAACAGAAGATATAAAATACACAATCAATTAAGACTCAACTCTAGAGAGGTATTATATTATTTTAGGATAAGAACAAATTGTAAAGCAAGCTTATTTTTATTAATTTTACTGATTGTTTTATTCTTGATCATTAGAGCTAACATTCATTGGTCATTTACTATGTGACAATTACTGTACTAAGTGTTTATCTCATTCAATCTTTCCATTAACCTGATAATGTGGATATTATTTCCTCCCAGGCAGTGTAACTTCAGAGCCCTTGTATTTAACCACTAGAGGCCTGGTGCACAAAATTCGTGCACTCGGGGGGAGTCCCTCTGTCCGGCCTGTGCCCTCTCGCAGTCCAGGAGCCCTCAGGGATGCCCGACTGTTGCAGAGGAGGGAGAGGCTCCTGCCACCGCCACTGTGCTCGCCAGCCATGAGCCCGGCTTCTGGCTGAGAGGTGCTCCCCCTGTGACCACCAGAGGGCAGCTCCTGCATTGAGCGTCTGCCCCCTGGTGGTCAGTGT
Source organism: Myotis lucifugus (assembly GCF_000147115.1). Taxonomy (NCBI): domain Eukaryota; kingdom Metazoa; phylum Chordata; class Mammalia; order Chiroptera; family Vespertilionidae; genus Myotis; species Myotis lucifugus. Next base: position 6,537,121 of record NW_005871062.1, read on the forward strand.
GCTTCATAGCAACCGGTCGTTCTGCCGTTTGGTCAATTTGCATATTCGCCTTTTATTATATAAGTTTATTTAGTGTGGGCTCCACCTGGACAAAAGAAATGTAAAGAAAATGTGAGCCAACAGCTCAGAAAAATGGTGAGAGCCATTTTTGTCATTATATCTCCCACCAAAGATCTAAATCCAGGGTTCTATTTTTTAATCATCATGGCATTTGACCAAACAGTGCAGATAACGTGCTCACTCACTTATTCTTGAAACAGTCTTTCTACTTTATTTCTAAACTGTGCATCCCTTGATTTTCTTCTGGACCCTGTTCATGACATCCTTAAATGGTTCCTCTGTGTTTCCCAGACATCAAAATATTAGTCTCAGGGCTTAATCCATCACTTTAGATCAGCAGTTCTCAACCTGTGGGCTGCGACCTCTTTGGGGGTCAAATGACCCTTTCACAGGGGTCACCTAAGACCATCAGAAAACACATATATAATTACATATTGTTTTTGTGATTAATCACTATGCTTTAATTATGTTCAATTTGTAACAATGAAAATACATCCTGCATATCAGATATTTACATTACGATTCATAACAGTAGCAAAATGACAGTTATGAAGTAGCAACAGAAATAATTTTATGGTTGTGGGTCACCACAACATGAGGAACTGTATTAAAGGGTCGTGGCATTAGGAAGGTTGAGAACCACTCCTTTAGATGATGTCACTCTCACTTAAGATTTTACATTTATATCTGCTAACATCTAAATCTCTATCAACCCAAGACTTTGCCCTCGAACCCTATACTCAAGTATACACCTGTTTATTGAACCACTACTTGGAAGTATAACAGATAGCACAAATTTATCATATCCAAAACCAAATTCCTGATCATGTTTTCTCCTCCACCCCCCCCCCAAAAAAAAAGCAAAGACAAAAATAAATATCTTGCTGTCCTAACATCTCAGTACATGGCTCCTCAGGATAAAAACCTAGCAGTCATTCTGGAATCTTCCTTTGCTCTCATATTCTATATGTAATTTGTCAAAAATCTTGTTGATGCTACCATTAAAATGTATCCAGAACCAACTACTTCTTAGCGTCTGTCATACCTACTATCATTTCTGGTTTGGTTTATTACTATAGCCCACATTCTATTCTCCACAAAGCAGCCAAAGTCATCCTTAACATAAGTCTGATCACATGACTTTAAATGTTCCCCATCTCACCCAGAGTAAAAGCCAAAGGCCATATAACAGCCTGCAAGGCCCTTTGTGATTATCAGGGTCTGTGCTCCCTCCTGGACATCTTTTATCACTCCCCTTAAGATTACTCAGCTCACCCAGCTGGTGCGGCTCAGTGGTTGAGCATGAACCCACGAACAAGAAGGTCATGGTTCGATTCCCAGTCAGGACACAGGAACAGGTTGCAGGCTGGATCCCCAGTAGGGGGTGTCTAGGGAGGCAGCCAATCAATGATTCTCTCTCATCATTGATGTTTCTATCTCTCTCTCCCTCTCCCTTCCTCTCTCTGAAATCAATAAAAACACATTTTAAAAAGAAAAAGCCCTTACCTGCCTGAGATTTCACCTCAAATATCACCTCCTTTCTAGATCTGCCTTATGTATAGTAGCAATTAGCAGTCCACACAATCCAAAGTACTCTCTCTCTCCTCCTTATCATGCTTAATTTTTCTACAGCACTTAACTCCATCAGATGTAAAAGTTTACTTGTTTACCTGGTTATTATGCTTCTTTACAGAGGAATGTGAACTGTTTGAGGAAATACACTTTGTTTTATTCATAGCTATACCCTCACTCTCTACAAGAGAGCTTGTAACTCGACAAGTGTTCAATAAATATTTGTCATAAAATGAATAAATGGCTCCTCTGCTTACTCTTATTGGAGCTCTAGAAATAAGACTCAACTTGAAGGACCTGATAGTGTAAAAAGTAATGCAGCAGCGTAAGCACTTCTAAAAGCGGCCTGTTGATTTAGAATCAAAGTAAAATATTATATGTCACCATAGATTTGGACTGTGAGTCATAGACTATTAAACTTGGGAGGCAGCTGTGCTGGACTAGAAACACAGTAACTGGTAGCCAGGAGATGATGGCTCAGTCCTGGCAGTGCCACTGACCTACTGCATGACCTCAGACAAGCAGCTTCATCCTATATGCTCTCTTATTCATATAAATAAAGAAAATTCACCTCAAATTTTGAATGTTCTATGGTTTGATGTGAATATAACTACCACCCATTCAAAAGACACTCTTTCTGAGTTTTCATAGAGCACATCATTTCACTGTTGTCAACTCTACTTGTAAGATAGGAAAGAAGTCACATTTGAGATTATGTGCCTTTTCTGAAAAATTATCTCACATTTTTAACATCCAAAGTGGGAGATAGAAGGCTCTTCTTCCCATAGCACCACAGTGGATGTTAGATATTATCAACTACAACATAGAAGAAACAAGTATTCAGGATGCTAAACTCTTCCAGAAAATAAATAAATAAATAAAATTCACACTTGCAAATCAACTTGCAGTTTTCCTTGGAATGTTCTCAGCTCCCATTCTTGACATGCAATCTCACAGACAGATGTATGGTGATGTGTTTTCTCATAAGTAGTACAAATGACCTTTAAAAATACACCTCCCTCTTTATTCCCCAGCCTGCAATCCCATGAAGATCAAATCTCACTTGCTATTTTGCATTAACATTGCTGTGGTTCAGATATAATGTGGGCATCTTGATTCTATTTGTGTTAAGAAATCTTCATACAGTGATTCACTCCGTAGAATCCCAGGCACTGAGGCACTGAACACTTCTCTGACACCTTCTCCTTTGAGGCTGACTCCCCTGTAGTGATGTTATAAGACAACATCCTGTGTAGTTGCTTTACCCTGCAACATAGCAGTGTAATTGGAACTGACTGAAAAATAAATCTCAATTTCCCTGTTGTATCAGGAGAATCTTTCAATTTAAGAGGCATCTTCTATTCACCAGCTCCTACTCTGGGGGGGGAGGGCTTTGAGGGGGGCTAAAAGGAATTAATGGGGGAGAAAATGGGACTTATGTAATACTTTCAACAATAAAGATTTTTTAATAAAATAATTAATGTTAAAAAAAGAATCATTCTTGAACAAGCACACAAGTTAACTTCCCATTCTTACATTAAAGGGGCAGGTAATCAGTGTGGACACTTCCATTAGACTTCCTAGGTCCGTTCCTAAGAGATCCAGAGAAAACCAGGAGTTGCTCCTGGGGTGATTATATACGAAGAAGCCACCCATCTCCTCACTCCGCTATGTCAGCTCCAAGAGGCATGGATTCAATGTGCTGTTGTTCCAAGAAACAGGCATATCTTTGTCTTCCTAAGTGCCCCTTGCTGTTACCAAGTTCCAGTTTCCAAAATCAGAGGCAACTGTGCCCAATTAAAGTCTTCCTGAACTCTTACCCAAAAGGTCATAGACCAGCCATGGGCAAACTATGGCCCACGGGCCAGATCCGGCCTGTTTGAAATGAATAAAACTTAAAAAAAAAAAGACCGTACCCTTTTATGTAATGATGTTTACTTTGAATTTATATTAGTTCACACAAACACTCCATCCATGCTTTTGTTCCAGCCCTCCGGTCCAGTTTAAGAACCCATTGTAGCCCTTGAGTCAAAAAGTTTGCCCACCCCTGTCATAGACCCTAAATGGCATTCCCTCAGGCTCCAGGAAAACCAAGCAGGGATAGAGGGAAGAAAAGACCATGGTAAAAAGGAATGTGAACATTAATGATATGTACATGGCGTGATAATGTGTCCCAAGTATGCAGAATCAAAAAAAAATAGATTAAAAAACAGACAATTTTCCCATAGAAATAAATGTGAAGGTATGTTGGGCACAGAGTTACTTATTTCAATAGCTGAGCCTCATTACAGATTAAATATCTCTGTGCTAAAAAGAATGGTATAATTCCCTAGTGCCATAGGATAACTTCAGAAGTTTTTTTTTTTTAAAGCATAAAACACACTTCCTCATGTAGCTACTTTGTCTCTCCTCACTTATAATCTCAGTTTCTATGCAAAACAATGTGAAATTATTTATATTCCCATAAACAAACTGTGGCCAGTGGATTAATGGACCCCCACCGATCTCCACACCCTTAATTTCTGGAAGCTGTGAATATGTTAATATACTTAGCAAAAGTAACTTTGCAGTTGTAAGGTTAATTCCTAAAGTGGAGAGATTATCCTGTATTATCTAGGTAGCCCTAACCTTATCACAGGATTTCTTAAAGGTAGAGAATCCAGAATCTTTCCCAGCTCTGATGAGAGGAGGCAGGACCCCTAAACTCACTGCTTCCTAATAGAGTGTATTCTCTCCAACCTGAGTGGGCAAGTCAGTCCCTGCTTAGTCCTTGCTGTCCTCAGTAGACTGAGGGACTGGATCCAGAAGTTCTCCAAGGACACGTCTCATACTGAAGTGTTGAATAGAGGGAAGCGGAGTCATGCTGCCTTTTACAAAGGGCTCTGCCATCAATATTGTCTGTGCCTCTCCTGCTTTCTACATGACATTTTTCCTACTTTTAAAATTTGAATCAAACTATCCTGATTCTTCTAGAACAAAAGACAAAGTGGCTGCCAATTTTCCTATCCCTAGCCCTCCTTTTCTGTCTTTCCTCTCCATCTTCAACCCAAGAATTTCCTCATTCATTATCCTCATATTCAAGGCAGCAAAACAAGGCAGGCAGAAAAAGTTTAATAAAATGTTTGAACCCAATGGACAAATTCATGGATTAAAAAGTGAGCAAGGCCCTAGTGGGTTTGGCTCAGTGGAAAGAGTGTTGGCCTGCAGGCTGAAGGGTCCTGGGTTTGATTCCTATTCAGGGCACATGCCCAGGTTGGAGGCTTGATCCCCAGTAGGGGGCGTGTAGGGGGCAGCCAATCAATGATTCTCTCTCATCATTGATGTTTCTATCTCTCTCTCCCTCTCCCTTCCTCCCTTCCTATATTTAATGAGTAAGCACTTGAATTCCTGCATGATGATCGATGATAACTCTCCAATTTACTAGGTCTATCCATTAAATAGAACACTTTCAAGACATCTACCATAGGAGCCTGAAGGATTGTTTTGATACACTGGGGTAGATCCTCCTTCTGAGGTCCTAGGTGGTATAAGCTATACATTTTCCTCAGGGAATGACAGCCTCATGGAATGTTTTATATCAGTACCAGAGGAAGCTGAAGCCCAAGTTCTTACTTGGTGAACTGAATGTAACACAAGGGCAATGGCTTGCCTGATAAAAATCACACAGCAAGTTAGGAGTACAATTAGGATAAGTGTTTATGTGCTCTGTCTACTGTACCACATTGCTTTCATCATCTTTGGGTTATTTTATCTAGTCCATTATTCTCTCATGGACTAGGCTTTGATCTACAGGAACACATAGTTACTATGTCATAGTAGGACCAGTGGGGAATAGTGTGGCTAATACAACATGACAGTGGCTCGCTTCCCACACTAGTCCCACCCTGGGCAGCAAAATGATCATTAGATCTTTCCTGAGAGCTCCAAGGTAGGACAGGAATAATTAACAGTGTAACATGCTGCTTTTCACACTAGAGATGAAGACACCTCAGAGTGACCTCTGGAGTGAGCAAGATGATGCTCAGCAAGGCGCTAGAGCCCCAGCATCATTTTCCCAAGCAGATCTGTTTCACTTTAGCCATGTTATATATCAAGCTACCAAGTAAGGGCTCATTTGACCAGAGTTCCCAGGTATGGAGTTCCACTGATGTACTAGAAATATGTTGGGAATTGTAGACAGAAGACATAAATTTAAACACGGAATTGCCTTTTTGTGTGTACGCGTGAAAATTAAGGCAAGTCATTTCACATTCCTGGTCCTCAATTTTGTCATATATCAGATGGGTTGACAACTAATTTTTATGTGCTAAATAATACAAGAGACAAAGTTCTATAAATGTGCTTGTGTGCAGTAAAACACTTCCAAATCATGAGTGTTAGCACATGATGCTGTTACAGAGAGGCCCAGCAGCTTTAAAAAGAATGCTGGAGGATTGCCCTAGCTGGTTTTGCTCAGTGGCTAGAGCGTCAGCCTGTGGACTGAAGGGACCTGGGTTTGATTCCAGACAAGGGCACATACCCAGTTGCAGGCTCAATCCCCAGCAGAGGGTGTGCAGGAGGCAGCCTAACAATGATTCCCTCCCATCATTGATCTCCCTCTCTCTCTCTCTCTCTCTCTCTCTCTCTCTCTCTTCCTCTCTGAAATCAATATATATATTTAAAAAAGGATTCTGGATGAAAGAAGGCTGGCCCTAATATTCCTAGTGACTATGATTGGTGTGATTTTACTCTTATAAGACACAGGACTTTCTAGCCTCCAACTGGACAATTTTCAGATGAGTTACTAGCATTGAGGTGTTTGCACTGAGGACAGAGTGATACAGGGATCGCAGAGAAATGTAATAGTGTGTTTGTTGGTTATATGTTGCCTGAGATGCCTGGTATTGAGTCATAACTATGTATAAGGGAGACAGAAACACAGAAGGAGGGAATGAATTTGCAGAAACTTATTTACTTGCCTTCCTTTCCAAGCTTGTTTCACAACACTTGCCCTACATACCCTGAGGTCCAACCAGTCCCTTAATATATCTACTTAAATACCAGCACTGAAAAGCCTCCTTTGACCTCTACAGAAGGGGAGTGAAGCATCTTCCTCTATGAATCCATAGCATCTTGTTCAGACATTCATCACTGCATTCATCATGCACTCCTGTCATCTGTTTACACATCTGTTTCCTACATAAGAAGTTCCTTGTGTGATGGGGAAAGGTAGAAACTACACTCCCCTTGATTTTAATCTGTCGTATTTGCATTCATTACAGTCCAAACAATTGCTGGTTGAATAAAGGATATGATTCAATGAATGAATAAATTGAAAAAAATGAACACAATCTAGCACATAATTAACTATGATTTTATTATTTCACTATAGAAGATTTTTCTTTAAGAATGAGTTGGAGTCAATGGGAGGCATCATGTGTAACCAGAGGGAAGTATCTGAACATGGAATGATCAGGTCTCTGTTTGGTGAGATGATGAGCTGACATGTTGGAGAGGTCCACAAGATGGAGAGCTGAGGACAGTACCCTGCCAACAGCTAGCTGGAAACTAAGGCGCTCAGTCCAACAACCCAGGAGAAACTGAACCTTGCCAACAACAAACACCTGGGCTTAGAAGTAGAGCATTCCCCAATAAAGCCTTCTGATTAGATGGTAGACTTTGGACCAATGTACCCTGTTTGCAGACTTGTGAGAGACTGTGGAGCAGATGGTCCAGCTGAGCTCTGCCTAGATTTCTGGCCCACAAAAAGTGACAAAGTGTGTGTATTTTTAACACACTTTAAGCTATTAGGTTTTTAAGCAATTTGTTGCACAGCAATAAAGAACTAATACTTCTTACTATGCATTAATAAGGGAGAGCCCCTGAATATTACAAAAAGGAGAAATTCACTATGAATAGGAGAGCCTTGTCCCTGTCCCCACTACCTGACATCTCTACCCTAGAGGATCAGAAATAGGACATTGTCTTCTTACATTTCCATTCATACCAACCGAAACACAAACCCAACGCAATCCAGAGGGCCCTGATAGGAACCTGGAGAAAAGTTGTGGAGGAATTTTCCTGAATCATCATGAAATCCAAACAACAGACAGACATGGAAGGGGAAAAATCTCTCTAAAATAGACTCAGGCCAATGTGGACTCTCTGTAATTATTGCCCTATAAGTCAAATATCATTGACACTGAGAATAAGAACCAGCCTCATTTACAAATGGGGACCTGAGGCTTATCTAGAGGAACTGGCTGACTTTAGATGGCCTTTTAATTGCAGAACTGGGAGGAAAATCATTTCTCTTGGCTCAACCAAGATCTTTCCAAAGCAAATGCAAAATAAATAAATAAATAAATAAATAAATTCATTTTAAGCAAAATAGCAAATCATTTATTTCATTCTTAATAAATGTGACTTGTAGGGTATCTTAAAAGTACACATAAAAGTACACTGAAAATTTGCAA
>NW_005871062.1:6545307-6623740 GCF_000147115.1 Myotis lucifugus
ATATATAAAAAATAAAGAACACAGACACTCACACACATATGTATTCTGATGCATAAATATCTAAAATAGAAGTTCTAATTGCTTATTTTTTTAAAAGCAGACTAGGACTAGGAGAGAAATCAATGCAGGAAGGGAATGAAAGGATTCTATGCAACAAGTGACAAGTTTATAATGTACTACTTGCTCCTGAAAATAGTGAGAAAAGTCAATATTACCTTAGATGAGTGGAGGAAGGATGTAATTATCAAAAAATACTTTATGTTTAATGTGATATTGCATCTGATAACTGGGATGAGTTTGAAAACCACTTGAATAGTGTTTCAACGTTTACAAAGTGATTTAATGCAGAGTATGTCATTTATTTTTCACAAAATCATATATGCCAAGCAGAGGATGTAATCATATCGTGAATTAAGAAAATGAGGTTTGTAGAAATAAAACAACTAACATTAACACTTCCAAATATGGCTGAGATAGAATAGGAATTCTAGTTTTCAACATTTAAATGCTTAGTCCAAGAACTGCAGATGCAAATCCTCTCAATTGAACAAAAACCTTACAGATTCTGTCAATTTTCTATGTAACCAGGGGAAGACACTTCTCTAAGTTAGGGCTTCCTCCTCCAGAAAATGAAATCATTAGACTAGTGTGTGTGGCGCTGGCTCAAGCCTTGAGAGTACACAGCTGTAGTGATAAGAGAAAGGACAAAGAGGGGGTAGCTTACAAAACATTTGACTAGCAGCTTTCAAAGATTCCTAAAGTGTGGTCCCAAAATCAGCACATCTAGGAACTTCTTAGAAATACAAATTCCTGAGCTCCACTGCAGACCTACTGAATCAGAAACTCAAGGAGTGGAGCCCATCATTCTCTGCATAGTAAGCTGTCCAGGGCATTATGAACACTCAATTGAACCAACTGTAACAGAATCATAACTTATGAGTCTTGATTTTTTTTAAAGCCAACCTAATTCAGCTATCAGAGTAATTACCTTGTAAACCACAGAAATAGGTGTTGACGATTCATGTGTGTGTCAAGACTGGTTATCACTCTAGCTTTGGTTTTAGAGTCCATGCATTAGAAGCCACTGCCATAGCCAAAAGGACTAGACAAAAGCTCAGGAACAGCTAGACCCACACATTTTGAAGTAGTGTAAGAATGATGCCCAGTTTATATGAACTAGATAATCTGTTTCAGAGATTGCACAGCTATCACAGATCAAATTTATATGTCAATCTTATAACAAAAACAGTAACTCACAATTTAAGAATAAGCATCCACCTCCCAAAAATAAAATCTGCTAATGCAAGTAGTGCTAACGATATGCCAAACACTGTTCTAAGTGCTTCACACATGGTAACTTATTTATTCCTCATTACAATCCTATGAGGTAGACACCATAATTATCTTCGTTATAAAGATGAAAAATCACAGGTATAAAAAGTTTTAAGTGACTGATTCCAGGTTACACAGTTAGAAAGTAGTACAATAGAAACTTGAACCCAAGGCAATCTGTTCTTCGAATGTATCATTTTAATCACTACAATATACTTTATTTTAAATAATCTTAAACTCCATGAGGTTGGTTCCAAATCATCCTGGGCACCATAGATGTAAGTGCAAATTATCTTTGGTGACTCCCATCAACTTCAACACATTCTTAAAGAAAAATCTTCTATAGTGAAATAATATAAGCACAGAAAGAAAAATCAATATAGATTTGTTTTAAGAGCCAAAGCCATACCAACTCAAAACTCAAATCACCAAGAAGATCATCTCAGTCCTCAAGTTCACTTTACAGATATTGAAATAGACACAGATCGGTAGTGACTACCCACAAGACATCTAAAACATCTTAAATAATTGTTCCTAGAATTCTCATCAAGTTATTTCACTTGCTTGTTTTTAAGAGACAACATGTTTTTGCAAGGCGGAAGGAGTAAAGTGGCTTCCTGCTTGACTCTCACACTGTTTCACATATAATCCATCTCAGTGTTCACTCATAGTTCTATTGATATTCATAAAGACCATCTTCTAAGGTCATTGGAGTTGTCAATAACAATCTTAATAAATAAAACATATATATCAGCTATGATGGCTAAGAGCACTGAGTACTCTGAGGCTGAGTAGTTTGCCTTAGGAACAGAGAGAGTCAATTTAGGGATCTGGAATGAAATCAAGGTCTTTGTTATGTACTTCCAAGTTTTATATTAGGGAACAGAAAACTCCAAGACCTATAACCAAGAATGAGAGTACCATGGAATCCTAGCATCATTCAAATCAATCCTCCCATCTCTTGTCTGAATTCTGTTCCCAGCATTATTGCAAAAATTCATTTGTAATGATGATACTGGTGAAAGCAATAGTAGTTATTGTGTTATCATGTGCAAGATAGTGTATTCACACATTATACACACACTCATTATTTCATGTGGTCCTCATGTCAACTCTGAGATGTGTTATTAACTTAGGTTAATAACTGAGGTTTAAAGAGTTTAAATCACTCACTTGGTAAATGCCAGAGTGTAATTTCAAGTGCCTACAATAAAAGAAAACTTGCCATCTTCTAAGGCAACCCACATTGAACTTGAACGGCTCTTACTGTTAGAAAGATAGTCTTTATAGTATATTACTGATTGCCTTTCTCAGCTTCTAAATACTAGGCTTTCTTCTGCCCTCTGAAGCTGCATAGAAGTCTTATCCTAGCTGTAGAGATTTCCTATACAAACAATGATAGGAGGCACAAACAGCCTCTATGTCATCCAGTCAAATTTCTACCTCTGCCTCTTCAAGATTCTATATGTTCTTCTTCCCTAGGATGTATATTCTGTGTGGTAACTATCAGTTTGTATTCTCCCAATTGGCTGTAAGCTTCTATAGGGCAGGAGCCATGTACAATTTTATGTATTTCAGGCACACTGCTCAATGCAAGCTTTCCTTTTATTTGAGCTATAATTCACCTACCATAAAAATCCACCCTTTAAAATGTATAACCAGTGGTCCTCAGTATATTCAAAAAATTGTCCAATCCATATTACCATCTAATTCCAGAATATTTTAATTATTCCCAAAATAACTCCTGTATCCATTGGTAGTCACTCCTTATTCTCCCCAACATCCAGCCACTTGAAACTACTAATCTTTCTGTATCTATGGTTTTGATTATTCATATAAATGAAATCATACACTATTGTGTCTAGTTTCTTTCATAAAGCATAAAGTTTTTTAAGGATAACCCACATTATATCATGTATTAGTATTTCACTCCATATTATGGCTAAATAATAATCAATATTATGAATATAATAGATTCTTTTTATTCATTCATGAAGAGATATTTAGAATGCTCTCCTTTTTGGATATTATGAGTAATGCTGGTATACACATTCATGTCCAAGTGTGGACATATGTTTTAATTCTCTTGGGGATAATAGAAATATAATTGGTTGGTCATATAATAACTCTATCCAAAGTGGCTGCACCATTTTACAACCAACCAGCAAAGTATGACAGTTCCTGCTTCACTACATTCTTACCAACACATTTTCTTGTCTTTTTTTTTTTTTGTCTTTCGTTTTTATTATAACCATCTTAGTGTGTGTGAACGAGTATCTCATTGCACTTTTGATTTGGCCATTTCTGAGATGAGAAATAATGACAGGCATCTTTTTCTATGCATATTATCCTCTTGCATATCTTGGGAGAAATGTCTATTCAGATCCTTTGTCCATTTTTTAAATTGGATTATTTGTCTTTCTCTTATTGAGTTATGAGTCTTAATATATTCTAGATACAAATCCCTTATCAGATATATGATCTTCAATGCAATCTCCCAATCCCTAGGTTGCTTTTTCACTTTCTTGATGTCATTTGAAACATGGAAGTGTTTAATTTTGAAGTCCTATATACTTTTTTTCCCCTTCAAATATTTGTTCTGATGCCATACCACACTGCTTGATTCCTCAAGCTTTGTAATACGTTTTAAAATCGAGAAGTATGAATATTTGGTTTTCTTTTTCAAGATTGTTTTGGTTATTATGGGTCCTTTAATTTTCCATATGAATTTTAGGATTCACTTGAAAATTTCTACAAAGAAAAAAGTTGAAATTCTGATAGGGATTGCTTTTGATCTGTAGATCAATTTGAGGAGCATGTCATCTTAATAATACAATTGACCTCTGAATAACAAGAGGGATAGGGGTGCTAAACACACAGTAAAAAAATCTATATATAACTTTTGACTCACCAAATATTTACTAATAGCCTACTGTTGATTAGAATATTTACTGATAACAAAAACAGTCTATTAAAAAAACAAACAACAAACAATCTATCGGCACATATTTTGTACATGTATTAAACTAAAGAAATGTTACTAAGACAATCATATGGAAGAGAAAATACATTGACAGTATTTATTTTTTAAATGTGTGTATAAGTGAACCCACACAGTTCAGACCTTGTTATTCACCGTTATTTTTCCATTTATTTAAGTCTTTATATCTTTTAAAAACTCAACAGAGATTTCATGTTCAACTAATAGTCAAATAATAAATAAATAAATAAACTAACTAACTAACTAACTAACCAATGACTGAGAGAATCCAAACACCTCTTGGAAAAACAGACACAATGATCATATTCTTAAATCCAATGCCCTTCACAGAAAGCCACCCTTAACCAGTTTTGATGATACATTGCAATCTTTTTCTCACATCTTCAGCACTAAGTTCTATTGTTCTGTCTCTTTTGACTATGCAATATGATGGACAATGGCAGAGGGATGATGGCCTGATTAACAAATTTCCATTCATACCTTTCCTTCTCCAGGAAACTTATTGTAACTCAGCTACAAACAGACCACCCTTATTCACCCTCTTACTTCTCCCCTTGCTGGTTAGAAGGTCTGATTTATAAGTGGACTTCCCATAAACAAAGTTAAACATCAGAACTTTTAGCCATAATAGGCTGACCGGTGAGAAAATGAGCCCTAAACTTTAATTACATAGAATATTAAATCATGCAGAATGCTGTTTATAAAAAAGTATTTCCTAGCTTTGACTATCTTGGTAAGAGTCAACGCAATATGTAGGCCATTTGGGAAATAAAAGTTCACTTTGTGTAGGTGGGGTGGCCAAGAAAGCCCAGGAGATTCCATATTGCTAAGAAGCTTAGCATCTCTAACAGTACCTAAGAAGCATCACTTTTTAGTATTATCATGTAAGTAGTACAATATCAAGATGTAATTAGAAAAAAAATTAAAGACACCTCAGGTAAGGATTTGTGCATCTGACTACTAGTACTTCAAGCTTTCTGAAATACCACATTTCTTAAAAGGAACAAATGAATATTCTCTTTAGCCACTTTAAGGCTTATGTTTTATTTATATCACTTAATATGTTGCTTTAATGGATCCATTGTTTACCATCAATATAAACAAAGAATCCATTTAGAATTAAATTCTCTCTTTAAAGAAAAAGTCTTAAGTTTACATAGTTCAAAGGATGTTCAAAGGCACATATGCATGGAAAGTTTATTTCCATTTTAAAAAGCATAAAGTTAGATTTAGGTAATTAGTTTTGAAATGGCTTATAATTGGCATATACTTATGACATATGAAATACCAAGTCAGGAGGCATCAAAAACCATGTGGTAAAGGAAGGAAGACGTGAATCATAAAAACTCAAAGAGTCAGATGATAATTTTGCAGACTTTTTTCTTTCTGAAAAAAGGAAGCATATATCAGTTCTTCAGTCAGGTAACTGTCTCCTATCATTGAATCCAATACTTTATCACATTGATCTTTATATTAGAAAACACTAAGAAACATAAATGGCCCTCTCCTTTCAGCTAATGTAGAGGATACAGAAAATAACTTGGTGTTTACTTTTATATTATCCCAATAATATAATGATGGGTATAGCATGGAATTATATCCCAAGATAACAACTCAACCAAGTATACTGCTTTCAAGTGATGTAAGGCAATGCAGACATAAAGATGGAAATTTTAGCTGAATCGGCAGCTAACAGTAAGTTATCCTTACAAAAATTCATCTGCTTCAGCTACACTTATTTTTTACTGGTGCAAATACATATTAATTATGAAAAATCAGAAAGCAGGTATCCTTTGTCATTCATTAACTCAGTGCCTATCCAGACTGGATTCCCTAGCAGATTCTAAGGTGTGGATACTTACATAATTACTGGATTTGCATGACAACATTTACCTGTTTATTTAGCAAATATAAATTTGCATGTCTCTTGTACGTCAGGAAAGATAATCTTGCCTTCAGAACTTGAGTCTTGTGTTTATCACAATTCCTTCTTTGCTGTTGAAGCTTAAAGCATTACGTACTTTTATAATGTCTCTAGAAGGTATAGTCTGTGAGGTAAAATTATTAGAATTTTTACTGTACATTTGAGTCATTTGTGAGTCAGAACAACAAAACACTCCAATTCCCTTCAGTCTTGAACCCCAATAGGATAGCATAGGTGCACCTTGGAGTTAGAGCCCAGGGACCAAAGAGAAACAAATTCTAACATTTACTGGTACATGGGGCCCTGTCTGCACCTACAACGAAAAACAGCACCTGCTGGCTCCACAGCAGGATGTGCCCAATTTGTAACTTTCATTTCAACAAAAGTCCAGTTTGCAGTTTTATAAGGAATATGTGGGCTCAGATTATGAAACATAATGCATAAAGGATTCATATTTATAATTAATATATTCACTGAAAGGAGTGTATATGGCTTTCCTGGTCATTTTGACACTGTGAAAAGAACCATAGCAGTCATATGTCAATGTGATATTTGGTGCGGAGGACAGACTAGTTACTCACCATGACAAATGGTGATATGTAGGACTGGTTATTAACCACCTCCAACCTTCTGTCTAGAGAGACCTTTGTTATCATCATTATATTTTAATTTGGCTATAAAGCATATCAAAGAAATTGGTGTTGAAATGAATAAAACAGTGAATATCTTATCTGAGATATGGCTTTTTTCCTTTAAAACACAATACTCCTATGTATTTGCCATGGTAAAGTGCAAAAAAAAATAGCTAGATTTGTATTTTGTAGTTTATTTGCTTCTTAAATTAAAAAAGGGGGGACCATAGGGTTTCAGACCAAGGCTGCTACCAAAATAGATATTTCAACAGTGGGAGAGGAAGAAAGAAACAGGGAAACCAGTCCTGACAAGAAAGCTCTCTAATTTTGCAAATGTGATGTGTGCTTCTGCATGGACATAGAGCTAATTATTTCCACTAAGATGCTGCTGTAAAATGGAGAAACTCAACAGGCAGCTTTGTGCATTTCTTTTTAAACCAATGCCTGAATCAAATGATTCAGTGCAAGGTAACAGTCATCTCTGAGCCAAGGTCTTGCAAACATATCACAGCTAAAGGCTACCACATGGACCATGGCCAGAGTACCACAGAAGACTCCCCCACCCCTCTCCAAGCTTTAGCACAGCTGGCTTCTTTGTGGTAGTCAGCAGCAGCTGCCTGCTCAGCTTCCTTCCATGTTACTGCTAGGATCTCACCTACACCACAAACACAGAGCACACTCTTAGATTGGGGCATGTAACATGGACATTTTTGTACCAAACTTTTGTAAAGGTCCAATCCAAGGTAGATTTTCAGCTTAAATTTCCACTCTGAAAATTTTACATTCAAAACAAAGGTTTAAAGTTATGACACCACATATGACAAACATCATCTTCTAAAAATGGACAGGTATAAATGTTATTGCAGTGCAATTATATAGAATCTAAAAATTAATTGCCCTTCATCAAACTCATGGCATGCAACTCTGAGTCAGCTAACCACTCCTCCACCCCCATCTCATTGTTATTTAACTGCTGAAGTTTTTTTGGCAGGTCCAGACTAATTCAGAATCACCCATATCTTCTAAACAGGAGCACTGAACGAATTAGATCTTTTTTTCTTTGAAAATGTTACCTTTGCAAATTTTATTTTACTGTACTCAGTTGGTATCTTAGATGTGAGGTTTCTACAATGTTTCAACTTTTACCATGGCTCTGGAAGAAAGCTATTAGTAAGCAGAATACATAGACACATTGCAAATCCATTTTTCCCCAGCAAATCACAATATGCTGCTACATTTTTCCCAGGAAGATACAGGAAGAGGAAGATGACACTATTATCTTTTCAACAACCTAAGACCCAGTTCCTATCTCATTTAGCAAAAACCCAAATAAAGCCAGCAAGATTCAAAACTGCAGGGAGAGTCACATGCATCTCATCACAGTACCCACATGTAGGGGCTTTTACCTCCCAGTTGCTTCTTGTTTGGGTTGCACTGAATAATATGAAATATTAAAAAAATTATTAATTAATCTCCCGTGTAGTTGCTCATGACTTTTACAAGCTAGAACAGGGAGCACAAGAGAATAGAAGATCCATGGCACCACAGGACTCCACCCTGATTATGCTGCCTGCAAGCCCTCAGGCCATGTGAATTCCTAATAAAAAGCCTTCCATACAATGCGCACACAACTGAAATAATGTCTCTGGTTGCTTCATAGGTTATTGCTCTGTGAAAGAAACTCAGTGTGGGAGCCCTGGGATTGCAGCTAAAGACATGTACATGTGACCATTTATGTACCCAGTTTCCAAACAGACTGAAAAGTGACAATACTTTTTAAATGCTTTAAATGAGGAAGAAAAATATTGCACTTAGGAAGTAACCAGCATTCAGAAAAGATAAGCCCCCAGGCCTTCAAAGACCTGAAGCTTTAAAGCAAGCTCCAGACTCAACCTAATAATCCCAAAACAAAATGGGAAGGATTGAGTGAACTATTGCTTAGAGCCAACATCTTATTTCTTGAAACTCTAAAACAATATAGTCTTTCTGCCAAGGGAAATGATTGTAGTGACCATGCCCATTTTAGAAATAAAGGAAAGGGAGCTCAGATTGCTGTGGCATGTAGTTCACACCAATGGAGCTCTTCATAGAGAGGTAATCTCACGGAAGTGAGAAGACAGCACTCTTCTTACTGGCAGACTTGGAATCTAGGCTATGGACTATGCCCAACCTGATCCTTATCCCTGAATCTCTCTAAATGTTTTCATACTAGTCTAATGAGGATAGTGAAATTGCATGTGACCAATTCAAAAGCAGCTTGATTAAAATATTACTAAATTTCCAGAAACACTGAAATAGTGGTATAAAATATCTGAAAGTTTGTCCAGGGGCACCAGCTCTGACCCTACCAAACTCACTGCAGGGAAGAAAAGGAAGCTCTGTACTAGTATCAGAAGACCAGAACTCTAGCCCTGGCTCTGCCAAGAAAAGAAAAAACAAAAATAAATGCATGGATTTATCCACTGTCTTCTAAGAAATCAAAAGAATTTCAATCTGATCCCTGTGTAACTCTTCCAGAAAATCTAAGCTGAACTTCTAATAACAGATGATGCCACTGGATGGGGTCTAGATATACACTGACTCAAAGACACTATACTGCCATAAATTTTCTTTATACTTTTGGATTATGATTTGAATTATCTATGTTTTTTAAATTTATTATACTGTTTCATTATGATTCTAAGACATAATTTAGAGAATGTACCACAAAAGAGAAACATTTTGGAATAAACTAATTGAAATGCTAAAAAGACCCCTTCTATGCCTTGGTTGCTGTTATCATCCACAGAGAAGCAGTACGTCTTGTTTCAGGAAAAAAGGAAAATAAGCAGTACTCTTGCTCCTCATTGAGTAGTGCATTCTTTCTCTGAGCAAAAACTTTTCTTCCCTAAACATTTGGCTGCATGACCTCAAAGGCCTATCTAAGCTCTCACACTCTATGATCATATTCAGTCTGCAACTCATCCCACAACCACCTCCAAACTTCTCACATCTGTTCTTCTAAAGGTACTTCCTAATACACATATTTTAAAATGGGTAGCTCTTTTAGTTTCAAACACTAAGCTATTTTAATTACATAGCTCTGTGTAATGATGCAGGTGTATATTTTTATATTTCATTTAAAATTTGCTACAGCCGTTACCCCCAAACCCACTGCAGCCAGAAATACTATCACCGCTAAATTCCTCCTCTTGTATGGGAGTTCTTGGGCATCAAGAGTGCTACATAGGTACTAAGTGCATGTGATTTTATCTGCCTATCCCCTTTGCACATACCCGATACAGCATTTGAACTAACATGTCCTTCAAACAAGACATTCACTTTCAACATTCCTTGATTTTCTCATTACTGTTAGTCTCGCACCTTGAATCCCAAGCCTTTCCCACGACATAGGCTTTTGTACCCATAAACTCAAAGGCTCTTTGCAGTCTTCCCGGACACTTCCCTAGAACAGTACACAGTATAACGCTAATATTCCTATTATTTTTTATTTTCCAACAATTTCAACATCTGGTGAGTCACATAACAGCTTAAAGTAGCACATTGAAGCCCTTCTTTAGTGGCTTTTGAATTGATTATGTGCTTGTTTCCTCTGTTAAGAGTACGAATTACTAGACCAAGAACATGGATTCCCCCATAAAGGGATATCAATAAATGTTAGGTGAATGACTGAAAATGTGAAATTAAGCCACATTTCCCAAGTAAAAATATGAATAAATAAGTGAACAGAACTAAAGCTGGGAAATCTCAGAGTAGAAAATGCTCCTTTGGAAAAAGGAGCAAAAGGTTCCATAAAATCTATCTTCAAGTACTCAGACATTTCTCAAAGTTGTTATGTGAATAGAGCTCCTTTGAACCTCTACTGGTACATTCTACATAGAGTAGGATTTTCCCTAGATCGAGCAGTCAAAGTGGCCTTAATAAGGAAGTTCAGAAGTGGGTTCAGGAACACACATAACGCACGCTTAAATAATGAGAAATCATAGACCTACTAGCCTACTTTAAGTAGCCAGGTGATTCAATGGGTTTTATAATTTGCTTTGGATCAAAAATAAAAACATCAAAGTTGGGCATTAACATTCTACAGTTCTAGGACTTTTCAAGTACCTTTTAATTACAACACAACAGACATCATCTTCTTTTAGCACCTATTTTTAATATTTTAGGTGTGTGATTATCACTCTCACAGCATATAATTATGTTAACTAATAAATACTAACATATCTAATTCAGTTCCACCAGAGTTAAGATAACACAAAAGAATGAGTTGTAACCCCCAATTAAATCTTGCTTTCCTAAAGTAGAATGATAAAAATGTTAGACGGGATCACTCTTTAATTTCTGAATGAAATAGACTCATCGAAAGTAGATTTTTACCTCAATTATCCACTTATTCTACTTAAGGATTATCATTATTAATTTTTCTAAACCTTCTGAATGTTTTTCTTTTTATAAGAAAGCCTCTAAGGACATTGTTACTCATATGATTATTTCATAGATTTTTGTCATTGATAAAAATGTTTTTAAAATGCTGACATCCCCAATCTGGTTTTAGAACTTAAAACCAAACACAGGTGTAAATTCAGAGTCCAGCTGTGCTCACATTGTAGTCCTATGTCCTACGACAGGTCACTTATCTTCTAAGTCTTAGGTTCCTCCACTCCAGATCAGCATATCATTAATATCAGAGTTTCAGTCTTACTCAAGTGAGAATATATGCTTTACAATCAGTGAAGCACTGTCCAAATATCAGTGATTATTAGTTTGTGTGCACAGTAAGATTGTGCAAACAAAAATGGAGCTTGTAAATAACCCATAAAAACGCAGTGGTTTATGGGAGGTATATGTTGACACAGCCTTAAGGAATGAAGGCTATATTAAGTAGAAGCTCCACAGTATATATTAACAATTTAGGGGGGGGGTTGAGCAAAAACCCTATTTTTAAAAAGGAGGGGATCATGGACAGGTGACTCCAGTGGAAAACTCAGTGGTCTTGCTGTTCTGAGAAATTGAGCTTGAGGCATGTGCCTGAGTGGAACAGGAAAAATGCTTAACATCAAACACTGGTCCATCAAAGGCTTGCTGGAGAATGTCTCAGATCTGGCCCATCCTCCTGCATCTTTCGAGAACACAGCTTGTTTCCTATGTTCCTTTATAGAAATGAAATATGGCTTTTTCCTGATTGAGAACCTTCCACTCTTCCCCATCTATATAAAAGCCTAAGCAACTATTATGACCGGTCGACCGCTCAACCAGTTGCTATGATGCACACTGACCACTAGAGGGCAGATGCTCAACGCAGGAGCTGCCCCTTGGTGGTCAGTGCGCTCCCACAGCAGGAGCGCTGCTCAGATGACCGAGGGGCACCGCACACTGGGCTCATGACTCGAGAGAGCAGCTGCTGTGGCACAAGCCTCTGCTGTCTCTGTGGCAGTGCTACTGAGCAGTGGTGGCAGCAGCAGAGGCGGCAGGCGCGGGGGGCCAGAATGAGTGGGAGCGGCCTGAAACTGGCAGTCTGACTTCCCCCCTGAGGGGTCCCAGATTGCGAGAGGGTGCAGGTCAGGCTGAGGGACCCCACCGGTGTACGAATCCATGCACCAGGCCTCTAGTTAACTATAAAGGACAAGGCAAAATCTTAATCTGGCATTCAAACTTGTCCCCAGGCTATCAGTAGAAAACTTCACAATCCTGTAGATACTTTAAGCCTTGAGTGGCCTTGTCCTTAGCCACCTAGAAACCTGGACCTTTCTCCTCAATGGCTGAGGCTGTTCTCCATTATTGTCTCCATTATTACTAGTCCACCCACCCATCAATCTGAACACACAAGCCTTCTCATAAATCTTCTCAGATTCTGCCACCTTCAAAAATATGTATCACTCTCTTCTTTATGTTGCTACAATATCCACCATAGTTTATTATTATGGGCCCTGGGCAATGATAATGGGGTCCTATTTATTTCTCATTCCACAATCCACTTTTCTTCTCCTAACAGTTTTCCTAAAAGACCACAGTACATGCTACAGACCTGCATCTCAAGATGTTTATAGAAATTAAGTGTATTTCCACTACCAACAGATCTGGTGGGGCCAAGAGTAATGATAGCAAAGGAAAAGCTAAGTTCTACTCTAGTGTGTTTTGCTGACAGTCCCATTATATGTCTAGGAAAAGTAATGGGAATATATCTAAAGAAGAAAGCACTGTGACCTTATGTGCAGCCCTGACAGCTGAGAAGCAGGGCTAGATTTTAATTTATGAAAGGAACCATTGTGAACACAGGAGCTGCTGGTGAAGAACTGGAGTAAACTCAGCATGCCATATGTACGGTCACTTAGTCAAGCAAGCATCTCGCAAGTCAAACATGCAGTGACAATTGTGCCAGTCCATTGTGTGCGTCTAGAGTTCCATTGGCTGTCTTCTGAGGACATGGAAGCCCTGACATAGATTTCCCACTACCATCTCAAGACCTGAGATTGACAGGAATGATCGCTAGCAATGGAAGTTGTTTCTGAATGCAGATAGCAAAGTACAATGCAGAAAAAGAGCCAAGCTAAAAAAACAACTAAAAAAACCCCAAACAAACAAATAAATAAGTAAACTGATAACAAGGAGCACCATCTACCTTTTAAAAATAGAGATTAATGGCTATCACCAAATTCTGGTGAACGTGAGGAGACACTGGTATATCCTAACTGCCAACACAAGCTATTCACAACTTTTGGAAAGATAAATAAAGAAAGTGGTCAGACTCCTTAATGTAGAAATCCTAATATTAGGAATCTAAGACAGGGAAATAGCTCCAAAGAAAATACTCATGGACATGTCCTTCATAGCATTACATACAACAACCAAAAAACAGAAGCTACCTTACAGGTACAACATAAGGAATTTCCTTATAGAAGACGTAGCCCTCACTTTAACATAATTGTGCTAAATTCTATTTGTTAAGACTATAACAATGTATACAAAATATCCACATACTCAAAGCCAGAAAATGAAAAGGACAATGGAGTAAGAAGAATTTTAATTTTCAGAAGTTTTTTGTATAATGTTGTTGTATTTTAAAGACAATACTAATTAAATTAAATTTTAAGGATTATGCCTGTTAGAAAACATATGTTGATATTAAATATAAAGACGACTTAGTCTTAGACCGTTGACTGTGAGAAGATTAAAAAAAAAAGGAAGGGCTATGAACAGCAGCTTGTATTTTCAGATCATCATAGACCATTTGTAGCTGGCCATATGGAGACATTCCCGGACAGCTCTTACCTGTGGAGGCCGAGGTTTGTAGGGGGAGCTGCACTCAAGGTCAGCCAAGATGCTAGTCAATGAGTCAATCTCAGCATCCAGGCTGGAGCGTCTCTCCTCAATGGTCTTGCCTCCCGGATTTCCCTGCCAGAAGCAACACAGACATGTTCAAAAAGGAAATTTCCAGTTTCCATTGATATCTGACTGAATTCAAATTTTCCAAGTTATAGTGTAGCTTTGTCCAAAATGTTCTGAATCTACCCCCGTGCCCCCAGCCCTTATAACATTTCAGTGGTGGCCTGAAGTAGAATGATCCCTTTTTGACAAATAAGAACACTGAGAGGTGTACGGTTATTTTTCTAAGGTCACACACATTTTTTGATGAGTATAAAAGTAAAAATAAGTAAATGTCTCCATCCTGTACTCAACAAGCATATCCAACTAGGAAGATAATGCAAATTCTTTGTGTTCAGAAACCACTGCTTAGAATGATGACATTTTAGTTGGAACAAGAAGGGCAAGGGTGGGAGACTTACAGTCCAGGAAGAGGAATCAGCAGGGGATCCATGTCTGTGTGACAGACAGAGATGGCAAGCCCCAATCAATGAGTCTAAAAAATGAACTAGCATGAGACTGTTCAGGGTTCTGGCCAAGGGGCTGCAGAGGATGCATGTGGCAGTGGCCACTGATCTGAAGTAGGAGCTTTATGGATTTCATATGTCAATGCCCTGTGTTAACAGAAGTACCAACTTTTACCTGCACTCAGAATCAATAAGAGGTGAGTAGAAGACAATAAAACTACCACAAGGGCAGCCCCAGGCATTGTGGGAAGGTTCTGGCAGGTAGATTGCTTAGAGCTTAAGGGAAAAATATAGAAAGTGAGGTGGCTTTAGAATTTGAAAATATGAAGTGAGGTGGCTCTTTTATATTATATTATAAAAAAAAATAACCAAATGGCTCAATGTGCATGTGTGTGCATATCTGTGTGTATGTCTGTGTATTTCACACTATATGGCTCAGATACAAAGGTTGCCCTTGAGAAAAATTGGAGATTTTCCTCAGCTCTCTTCCACAGTCAAAAATGAAAAGAACAAGAAAAGGTAAATAAATAAGTGAAATGCCAGGTTGACGATGTTTTCTCAGAGCCTACATTCTGGGTTTGACCTAACACTATAAGGCCAGAGGGTTGTTTTGAAAGTGCTAATCCCTCTATCAGAAGCAATCTCATCGTTATCCCACTGAGTATTAATAACTATGAAATACTGTGGTATTATTAAGAAGAAAATCTTTTACACATTCTTGTGAATATTCTGACACTGGGTCCTGGTACAAAAAGAAAAGGGAGGATATTATTGTTAAGGAAGACAACTGAGAAATGTATGAAGCTGTTCTCTTACATGTAAATAAAAAACATTATGATACGTACAAAATTGATAAGTGTATTTCCATATACTCATAGATAGCACAATATATTGGTAAGGGCAGTGGATTGCAGCCTGGTTAAATTCTTTCCTGAGCCCTAGTTTCCTCATCTATAAAACAAAAAGAGTATCACCTGACATACCTAAGACAGAGGGATATTAAAATATTCAGATAAAAATTGGATGAGAAAATACTTTGTAAATTATAAAGTGCTATAATTATAATTTTCATAACTAGCACTAATTACAGCAACCAGTAACTATAAATTAATATGAATAATAATGCTATTGTTAATTATTCTTCTCCTTAAGGGAAGCATCATTCGTTAAGTGTTCCCTGGGGGTATCAGTAAAGAGACAGCATTTAATAAGGTCTACAACATCTGTACGGTAGCAGAAAGTACATCAACTGCCCATGTCCCAAGTCACTGGGATATCTAACCACAGAGACTCAAAATCACAGAATTACCCTGAGCAATACAATTGAACAAGTAATTATAGTGTGCAACTAGCCTATGCACGCAATTGGTATTCAGCCTCTTTATTCTACCATTCCTCTGAGTTGAAACTACTCCCCATTTTTAGTTGCTCACATTAGGTTGACGCAATTTAATAAGTCCAGCCTAATGCTGTGAGATTTTTTACCAATAACCTCTTGTTGCCTTACTTGACCTTCTTTGCTCCTACATTTATTTCGATCCCCATTATGGATAAGAAGAGGCCTCCTTATCACTATACAGTCTCTATTTTAGGTCTCAGTTCAAATAACAGATGTCCTACCAAGTCCCACCAACAGCCCTTCTCTGGAATGCTCATCTAATCTCACAGCACCTCTAGATTCAGGGACTATAACATAGCTACTCCCAGTACTCTATACTAGATACCAGAGGCCACAGTCTTATAACCAGCTAACAGAATCCTACACACACATAGTAATGTATCTTTTCATTAACTCCTCATCCCTGTAGCTTTACCATTTACCTAAAGGCTAAATGACCTGCTGGAGGCCAAATAACAAGAAGGAAGGTTCTGCTGACTCTTCGCCTAATGCTTTTTCTAGACACCACATAAACTCTTATAAAGTGGTTATTGTAACAACTACAATTCTCATTTTTTCAACCATAACTAGAGAGATGCCACTGTGTTGGTCCAGGTTCTGCCAAAAATCAAAGCCTGATGCAAAGACATGCATGTCGGTCCCAGGAAGCATGACTGAAGGACTGGAAAAATTAAGCAGGGGAAGAGTGAAAGCCAATTCAAATATGCTGTATTGAACTGGTCAGCCACATAGGTAAGTAGGTCTCTATTCTCCTCAGAGTCCTGTGAAATGTGCCTCAGATCTTCCCACTAAGGGGTGAAAGAATAGATTATCCCCGGGCTCCAGTTCTCCATGAACATGTGCTGCCTATGGGATTATAAATTCCCTCATACTTGTCCCAAGAAGTGGAGTGGTGGCAGAGATGCCCCAGGGCAGAAAGAGAGAGAAAGGTACTGCAGCTGAGGCAAGGTGCCACCAGGTCATACCTACACAGGGGTGGTTGCTGTAGCAAAGGCTGGTGCATGAAGGTAAGACCAGAGGATAAATGGTGAGGCACAAAAAGTGTCCTTTTACTCACAGCCAGAAACCCAACATGAATAAGGCATCCATAAGATATTTTTTAGAATATAATTATTTTCATTCATTCATTCAATAAATATGTATATGATTAAAGCTCACCAAACCACAATTGGGGCTTCTTATAACTTGGAAAGTTATAAGCACTATAAGTGCAACTAGTAGAATTATTGGGTGATGGCATCCCCGTTTGTAAATTCATAGGAACAGAGTTTAAACCAGAGTGCAGAACCAAAATGTATAGTCTGTGAGGCTATTTCCAAGAGTCTGACTTTAGATGGGTCATGTTTTAGCCCACATATTGCTAACCCACTAATTACATGTGACAGTCAAGAACCAGTTGTTTATCCATGTTTTATATCCAAATATCTTGTTTGAAAAAGAAATTTAACTCACAGAAAAGTTGTACAAGTAGTAAAATGAACTCTACCCACAAACCCTGTACCCAGATTCATCAATGGCCAACATTTTGTTCCCTCTCTCTCTCTCTCTCTCTCTCTCTCTCTCTCACCCTCTCTCTCTCTCTCGTCTCCACCCCTCCCATTCTCTCTCTTAAATTTTTTCTTAAATAACAATCAGAAGATAGGTATGACCACTCAGAGGAGTTTATTCATTTATCCATTTGTAAGGCTATGGGAAAATTCTACAGCTTATATATAAAAGATTCATTTACTATGGTAAGGTTAAAAAGTTAGAAACAACTACCCTTCAATAAAAGAAACTAAAGTAAGGTGATTTAAGTCAAGCAGCAAGAGATCTTTTCTAACCTGACTCAGATGCAAAGGGACAGAAATGTGGCAAAAAGGGAAGGCGGGCTAGGTGTTTATAATAGCAAAATCTACCCTTTATCAATATATTTAAAGGTATATATTCTGTTTGTTAAAGCACTGAAAACATTTGAAAGAAGTTACAGAAACTTCCCTTCCATATACTTCAGCTTGCATCACCTAAGAACACCTAATGCTTTGATATCATTCACACATCCAAGAAATTTAACATGGTACAGCATTATCTCATATGCGCACATGCTCACATTTCACCAGCAGTCTAAGTAATGTCCTTTTATCTATTGTTATTAATTCCCATCAAGAAGCTAATCAAAGATCACACATTGAGATGACATGTATTTTTGTTCTTTTTTAACGTTAGTCTTTCATGAAACCGACCTAAAAATATTTATTTAGGCCAAGTGTCTTATAAAAAGTTCAATAATCTGGCTTTCCCTGATGATTAGATTCAGATTGAACAAGTATGGCAGGGATATCACAATGCATGATGCTGTGTCCTTGCCACTGCACTCTATCATGAAGCCCATGATAACAGTTTGGCCCAGTTAGGTGATGTCAACTGTGATGACTTGATTAATGAAGAATCCACTGCATTTCTCCATTGTGAATGTGCCCTCCTCCCTTTTACCTCAACAAATTGTCTGTGAGACTCTACCAATATTCTTCGTATCAAGAACCTTTCACCCAATCGTTTTTGCATCCATAGGTAATCCTTGCCTGAACTGAATATTGCATTGGTGGTTGAAAAGTTGTGAGAGTACCCACTATTAATGAATGGAAATACATGGATCCTGCTTAGTATAACATTTTGTGGTATTTTGTTGTTGTTGTTGTTGTTGTTAATAATAATTAATTTCCATTTTGAGGACAGGAAATAGAACTAACTGCAAAGTCTTCTGCTATAAAAAAACACACATTAAGAACCTAATGATCAAATCAACCTTGTTAAAAAGTGAGTTCTTGTTCAGGCTATTAAGAAAAACCGTCAAGGGGAATGATCTAATTAATTAAGAACTAATCTCTGCCCTATGAAACTCACATCCAAGAATTAGAGCCAATACCCTGAGTCACATTCAAAATATGTATGACCCTGACCTCATCATCAAAAACTTTGATGAGGTCAAGTAATCACAATAACACAGCACAGGAGGGGATTTGAAGAGGCAAAATTTGTATGTGACCACTCAAACCATACCTGAGAAAAAGACCAACTAATCAGAGTGAAAACATGATGTAAGAAGGATTTTTAAACTGTGTTTCACAAAGTTCAAAAATTTCCTCCAGATCCCATGTGTGACACCAAGGGACTACAGGCTTCTACCCAGTCTCTGGCTTCCTTTTGTGATTTCTTATAGGAAAGAAACTTCCCCTGATTGTTTAGGAGTATAAAACTATCTCATCTTAGAGAAGCCTAGAAAGTTACTACCCAAAAGAGTGCATTTTTTACATATAATTTAGTTTTTCAAAGTTACTATTTAAGCATTCATTAACACAACATGAATTTTGTTTCATTTTTATTTTTTTATGGTCAAGAAAGTTCATTATTCTATTTTACCTAATATTAGTTTTAAAGAAACAAAGTTGGTGATAACAAAAAGGATACCAAAAAAACTACATTATCTATAAGCAAAAAACTAAGTATGCATCTATTTGTCATTTATCTATTGTCTTTCTATTCTTGAAGAAGCTAGGGAAATAATCAACAAATTTCTTTGTTTGTGATAATTTTTATTAAGTTGTCCACCTAAAGCACACTTAACACAAAAAGAGTAGTGGTAAATGTCCAGGAGTCAGACTTAGAGGGGTTTAAAACCTGGATATGACAGTCACTTGTTTTGTGAACTTATGCCATTTACCTAAGCTCTCTGAGTCTCAGATCTGCACACAGTTGTTGAATTATTACACAAATTCATACATGTCAAGTACTGTCCACATAATAAGTACTCAATAAATGTTAGCTACTCAATTATTGCCATGACTACAGTCTCAAAAGAAATGCTTTGACTGATATAGTAAGTTCACTGAGTATATAACCTTTAAAAATATTTTGATTCGAAGTAAAATTCTGAAGCTGTAGGCTTCAGTTACATGGACTTCTTGTGCTTCTTAACACAAGTAATGGTGCTAAAAAATTAACTGTGAAGAACATAATTCTAATCAGTGGTTGTTAAACTTTAACCTCCATGTAAACATCTGGACAAGATGTTAAGACACAGATTACTGGACCCCACCAAGTGTTTCTGATTCCATAACCAGGGGTTGGGAACCTTATTTCTGCCAAGGGTCATTTGGATATTTATAACATCATTTGCTCAATATAATTCACTTAATATAAACTTATATTGCATGAATAAAGTTCTGAGATTTATTGAATTTCAAATCCCACCTGCAGTTGCCTTGGCAGGGCCAGACTAAATAATTTAGAGGGCCTTATATAGCCCATGGGCCAGACATTCCCCAACCCTTCCTAGATCTGATATTTCTAACAAGTTCCCAGGTAATGCTGATAGTGCTGGTCTGAGGATTACACAGAGCGAACCACTGCTTGAAGTAGATTTCTAACACAGTGCACATTTAAAAGGGTAAAGGTGTGCGCACATCTATGTATGGATGTATATGTGAACAGAAGTGAATTTATGATTTTTTTATGTTAAAACAACCTATGTTACATGGTTAATGATGCTATGAAAATACCAGTAGATAATATACATCATGGATACGAGAGGTATGAATAAAAATAAACATGGAAACAGTAGCATGGCTATTTAATAAAAACCCCATGCTATATAATAATAATATGAGCACCTTCATCACACTAATTCAGGCAATGTCGAGTTGAGATAGGCAACATTTGGTAGTGAGAATTATAGACAGTGTGGCCTTGTTAGCCTAGAAGAAATGTAACTTTATGGAATGAGACTCAATATGTTGGATGAGAAAAAGATGTTTTAGTTCCTGCTGACTTGTGCACTCTCTTTCCCGCTCATTTAGTTGAAGGATTTACCTTTCCAAAACCCACTTATCTATATTATCACATGCACTCTCCCCCAAGGAGGCATTACTGATAACTCAACTGATTTGGTAGCTGAGTACAGTGGGGCCTTGACTTATGAGTTTAATTCGTTTCGTGATGGAGCTCGTAACTCAAATTACTGGTATGTCAAATCAAAAAGTGAACTAGTGAGACACGTGATGCTGGACTGATGTTGTGGCGTTCACTGTGACGTTCGCTGCGCCAACTAGCGGTGGGGTATCTGAAGCTGGCTCGTAACCCGAATTTTAGCTCACAACTCAAAGCAAAAATCAGCCGAGAGACGGCTTGTATCTCGAAAAACTCGTTAGTAGGGACACTCATAAGTCAAGGCCCCATTGTACTCTTTGTCTATTTCTTTATGATAGCAAAGTTCATAGAGAAACTCTCTCCTTGGTTCCTGTGAGCGGCTTTTTCCCATGCTGCTGTATGAAATAGTTTGTGCTAAGTAGTAAGCAGCCTAAAGTAAGCATGATCCCCAACCTCAAGGAATTTACAGTTTACTGGATAATACTGCTTTCACATCTGCCTAGTGATATCAAATACACCATGTTCTTTAGACTCTTTGTAATACCATGTGGAGGATACAGAGATTTAAGCACAAAAACCAACCCTTTCCCTAAGAAGCTTATAATCTAATAGCTGACAGAAATACAATTACACGTTTTCAATATGCAAAAAATGGGCTAAAACTCCAGGCTCACTGTTGTCTAAGAAGATTCGTTTACCCCACAGGTTACGGGCAATGAAGAAAGGTGCCTCAAAAAGTCATCTTTGGACCAAACACTAGCATTATAAATAGAGATAATGTGTTCACACTTTGAAGTGGGATAATAGCTTGACAACTGGGAATACAGCATTGAATAAACAGAAAATAAGGTAACAACAGGAGACAAAGGGAGTTTTTCATGGTTCTAGTATACTTAAAGAAAAAAAAGAACATAAAGATAAAACCTAAACACTGGGCTTAACAGATGCCTCAGTATTTTTCTTTCACATTCCCTATCATTCATTCTTTTCAGCCTCATACATAGTCCCCAAGTTTGACCATCCCACATCTTTTTAAAGGAAATGGTCCTACCCCCAGCCCTTGTTGCCAAAAAAAACAAACAAAAAAACAACAAAACAAAAACAAAAAACACATGTTTTGGACCATGTGCTCCTACTTCAAAACACTGTGACCCACAGAGAAAGGCTGGACACCTGCGGTATGTTCGCCTGTAACAAAAAGATACACTAGGCAAATAAACCTCCTCTCCTAAAACTGAACTAAGAAACATGTAACAGAACAGTCATGAGGGTGAACTACAATCAGGATAAACCAAAAGGATCATCTTCAAGGTCAATTATTAATAACCAAAACATATAAAGAGATAAGTAGCCAATTATTGGAAAGAGGAGAATAATGGACATACAAACAATAGAAAATTCAGGGATCAGAAAAGGAGGATAAGAAGGGTGGAAGAAAAAGGGAATGAGAAGGAAAGAGAGATGGCCTTGTCCCTGAACCTTCTGCTGCCAGATCACATCCACATGGATCCTTATGATAAACTCCTTCATACGGAGCTGCTCAAGGCGCCTCTGTTCCAGTCCTCTTTTTCTAGCACAGGACCCTCTCATTCACACAGATGTCAGCACAAAGCCTGGTCTATGGGACACCATCAGGCAGTGCATGTCCTTTCTGAACCTCAACTGTTACTTCTATAAAATGAGGTATATGAAGCTGCCAAGTCTCCTTTTATATTTTAAGTCTTCATATTGTATGAGTCTATAATTGTATTTCACAACTTGCCTGAAATCAGACCCAAACTCACTAGAGTTACAAAGAGTCAGAGTTTAAGCCAACTCCATGGTAAGTAAGGTCAGGTCATAGTTAACATGGTGCTTGAGTACACACAAGCAGCCTTATTGTTCATTGTTATAGTCGTATAGGAAAGCAAAAAACAACCACAAAAGAAGAAAAAAATTTCCTTTTTTTTTTAAATAGATAAAACGAACATGGTTACTGATCTGTATCTTTTTTTTAATATATTTTATTGATTTTTTTTTTTACAAAGAGGAAGGGAGAGGGATAGAGAGTTAGAAACATCGATGAGAGAGAAACATCGATTCAGCTGCCTCCTGCACACTCCCTACTGGGTATGTGCCCGCAACCAAGGTATATGCCCTTGACCAGAATCGAACCTGGGACCCTTCAGTCTGCAGGCTGATGCTCTATCCACTGAGCCAAACTGGTTAGGGCTAAAATTTTCCCTTTTTACTGTGTTTGCTTACCTATCCATTGAAGTACTTCTACTAAATTCTAATCTTTATAAAAAAAAAACACTTATATTGATAAGGTAGCCTCATACAATAAAAATAAAGGTCAATTTGCATAAAAACAGCTACAAAATAGCATGTAATAATACATATATTATTTATCTATCCATCAATAAGAACCTTAAGATTAACCACAATAAGATTAGTGATCTGACAGTAAAATAGACATTTTTAACTAGCAGAACTCTCTGGTTAAAAAAACATCATACATGAAACCCCAATATTTAAAAAAGATAAAAAGATAAAAACAGCCAGTCTGGTTCAAGTACAAGCCAGCAGAAGCCTAGGATTCCACCTCCCCATTGCCTCCAATAATGTTCCCTGAACAGTTCTATAAAAGATCATTTGAAAATCATTATCTAATATTATATGAAGCTTAAAGGATTTTTTAATGTGGATGGCGATTTATTTTTCAGTTACAGCCACTAACTAGAACCAAATTACTATTTCTATTTAGTTCGAGTGATACTTTGGTAGTTGAAAATACAGAAGATATAGAACAGATATAAACAATATAAAATTTGAAATACCCATTTCAAATATAATCACTGATAATGACTTTATAGAATAGGTTACATTCAGTTATATTGTTTTGAGCGTCACAAGATGATTAATGGAAATGTAAAAAGATAGGTGAGAATGGCAACATCCTAGCAAGTAGGCAGGAGGTGAAAAGACAATATATATATATATATATATATATATGCGGGAGGTGAAAAGACAAAAAATATATATATATATATTGAGTCCTATCTCAAAGTCTAAGAAAAGATGAGATATGAAGAAACTACATAAAATGGCAGGCATCATATATTCTAACAATAAAAGATGCATCATCTCCTTAATAATATGAAAAACTGTTCATCGTCTTCTCTTGCTCAAAATTTCTGTTCCAAGACAGTTCTGGGAAATATCCTATGAGCCAGTTACTCCACCCACTGTACACAGCCTGGGACCCATTACCTCTGGGAACATGGGAAAAGGAAATCATAGTTTTCTCTGCACTGCCATTATCAACAGAACAGGGCCTAAGTTCAGAGAAGCACTTTCTTAAATACATCTCATTGGATTCTCTCAGCAATCCTAGACATCAGTAGGTATTATTATTTCTATTTTATAAAAGAGAATAGCAAGGGTCAAAGAAAAAGACTTTTTCAAGTTACTCAGGATTGGAATTTAGGACTCAAACATTTTGCTGCAACATTCTAGCTCTTGAACTTTCCATGACACCAGACTGGACATGCAAAAAGGAAAGGCCTTGCTGTCAAGCATCAAATGCGATCATACAAGCCAATCAGGTTAACGTGAATCAGGTCATGGATGTAACTACAGATAAAAGTCAAATTTCAATCCTCCCTTTTGCCTTCTCTCTCCCCGTTTAGCAGTTTTCATTCACTGTCACATAAACGTGATCAAATATTCAGGACACATTGATATGAAGGATAGGAATTGGTAAAAAGAAAGAAGAAAGGAAGGGAGGGAGGAAGGGAGAGAGAAAGAGGGAAAATCAATGGTTTTGTGCCCTGCAAGTGCTTACAGTTGCATTACAGAGGTTAGTTTCTC
This sequence comes from Myotis lucifugus, assembly GCF_000147115.1. Taxonomy (NCBI): domain Eukaryota; kingdom Metazoa; phylum Chordata; class Mammalia; order Chiroptera; family Vespertilionidae; genus Myotis; species Myotis lucifugus. The sequence continues at coordinate 6,570,182 of NW_005871062.1, forward strand.
CACAAATAACCATATTACAGGGCTGACTACAGGCAGGTAAGTGCTAAAGTCTATGAAACACAAGATGTAATGGCTAGCACATGAGAGAGAGGAGAGAGAGAGGGAGAGAGAGAGAGAGAAGAGAGGGAAGCGGGTAGTTAAGTAGAAAAATCAGAGAGAACTCCATAGATGCAGTGAGAATCAAGAAAATCTCAGATGGAGAAAAATATATTTAAGCTATTTATCACTTGAGCATAAAGATATAGGAGGAACAATGCAACGGGCACTAACACTTGGTAAATAACAATTGTCCCTTTAGGTAAAAATAAAGGAAGATCAGGCTCAAAGAGTCAGCTGTGCTGGATTACGCAGGTGTACACACCCTAGGCCTAGAAGTAGCCTGGCTGGTATCCAGGGTACAGATATCTAAGGGATAAACACAGTCCCCATGACGAAGGAGAGAGTGGGCAGGAGTAATTGTATCTTAGGACTTAGTGTTGAATGTAGGAACAAACACATGGTATGAATCACATATATTTTAGGCAGTGCACAGATCATTTACATTAAGAACACTCCTAGCAGGAACTCCTATTTTTATGAAAAAGGTTGCCATTGATAAAAAGTGAGTACAGGACCATATCAGAAAGTAATTGATCTCACCTTCATCAGGAATACCAGTAAATGTGAATCTACAAGACAAACATTTCTGCCTTCTATCTTGGGAATACAAATTAACAGTGTGCTTTGAAAAGACTATTCTTTCCATAGGTAAAGGCTGAAAAAAATCTAAAGGAGGAAAGAAATGATGCTGTCACAAGCCTGCCTATTGCCTCAACTTAAAAAGCCTTTTTCTATTCCAGAATTCTATTCATGCCTCATTATGGGATTTCCTTAGAAATGTTTCCTTTTCCATGGAACATTCAAAGTCAAGTGATAAATCAAATGACTACTATTTACTTAGCCATAGTTTAATACCTAGTCTGCATTAAAGAACCAAGACAAATAACCAAGCAAGAATTAAAACCTGACCTGGTCTTTCTAGCTTTCCTTCCCCCCAACTCCCCTATTCCAAGGTGAACTTTGTTCTTTATGATGAATTTCACTGAAACCAGTTCTAGAGGCTCTGTACCCATCTGTGGTTCAAACTTAAAGTAGGATCTGGTCCCTACCTGGATTTAAATTAAAAGGATTTAAAACAGTGAGATGTTTGGCCAAGTCATACCCTCTCTCTAGGTTTTATTAACCTCCCATGATAGAGGGGAATGAAAATATAAACCCCACAGGGTCAATGTGGAAACCAGGTGGCATAAGGTCTTGAGAGCCACATGTCCAGACAGAATGCTAAGTGTACAATAAGTCTTTTGTAAATGTTGGCTAGCAGTATGTTCTGTAAATGAGAGGTGCATAAGATTTCATACAATGTGAGTTCTAAGACACCCCACAGATATTAAACAAAAAGTCTTGGTCTCAGACTGAGGCTATATTTGGGTGGCTGAAGACAGATCTACAGTTTCCAAGGGAAGCTGAGCCTCCTCTGAGGACAGAAGACCTCTGATACCCATTCAAAGGGAAAATTATTTTCTTTATTAAATCATCACCTAAGGATAAGTTTATTGACTTTAGAGGGAGAGAAACATCGATTAATTGCCTCCTGTATATGCTCAGATCAGTGATGGAACGCTCGACCTAGACATGTGTCCTTCCTTGGACTCAAAGCTGCAACTTTTTGGTGTATGGGACAATGCTCCAATCAACTAAGCCACCTGGCCAGGGTTTAAAAGGAAAATTCTTAGTCCTCCTCCCAGATTTACCAAATCTGAAACTTTGGAAGCAGGGCCTAATAATTTGCATTTAACAAGTCCTTCGCCTCTCTCCCAATTCTTTTCTAGACTCAACTTGAAATTTGCTGGCCTAGAATTTGGTTGCCTGGTGTTAATGCAAGTGCTAACAATAACTGGAACAATTTAATTAAAATCCCACAACTCCAAAAGCAAGAAGAATTCCTTACTAATGTATTCTAACCCAGTTCCCGGGGACAGGGAAAATACTTTTCTCCTATTCAACAGTTCTGTGTTCTCACCCACAGTGCCAACAGAACAAACACAATCTACTTCACTTCTCCTTTGTAGAAATGGCAACGTTTACCACCTCAAAGGGGTGCTGAGAGTTCCCGTTATTGGTGTTTATAAATTCTTCTGAGTGTTCTGAAAAATCAACTATAAGTTGGCATTATTCATAGCACCCTGTTGGAGCTTAATACATATTCAATTAAAAACAATGACAATAATACAGCAATATCCACAAATTAGCATTAATTATAGCAATGTATCATTCTCACCCTGCACCACAATTTTATCTAGGCAGAACTGTTTATGTCTGAAGACTGTATAGTCCCTCCCAGAAATAAGGTGCTATCTTTGCTCAGTGGTATAAACATTTTCTCCAGAAAAAATTCACATCGCCCTTGGCTCAGAGTTCTGATTTTTTAGAGAATCTTATTTGGCACACACCAGGACAGAAAGCAAATACCTCTCCCCGGAAGAAAGTCAGAATCCTGAACAGCATCCTGGACTCCTTCATTTCCCATAGTCCCCCTTCACATGGCCATGGCCATTGTCATGGGTTGTTATTGTTCCTTAATGATAACTAATATAGCGTCAGACTAAGAAAATTCCAAAACTGTCATTGAAACTACTAAAGCGCAGTAATGTATCTATTTGAATTGGGGGGTTGGCTGTAAGACACTCAGAGAAACTTTTCCCATAGACAGACAGCAGAGAGAGACACTCAGGCAGAAGAAACATCTTAAGCAAAGAACTGTAATGCTCTGTGGCTCTCTATGTATGTAGTTCAGGTTCCGCTTCCTCCAGGGGGCAATAATCTGATCGCTAGCCAAGCCATCCACTGACCAAGGAATGTCATAGTTCCTACCCCTGCCTTCTCTGCCCTGACTCTCTCAGCCACCAGAACACATCTTCTGGACTGCATTTTGCTGACTCTGCATGAGCCTTTGACATGCATAGTTGAGGTTCAGGAATCTGTGCCTAGTGGGTTTGAGGTTTCATCAAGAGAAAAAGAAGGAACTTGTGTGATTTCACTGAGTAACTATTTTCACTACAAAAAAATTCCCATATTTATTTTTCCCCTTTTTGAAATGGCACTGAGGAAACACATGCCAGACTGCTATGAACAGAGCTGTACTTTTCAAACAGTAGCAAGGACTAAATATAGAAAAGCGTGATTTGTTCATGATGTATATAACTTCCTATCCCATTTCCTTTCCCCACCACCCTGAGCTAGTGCACAGAAGTGGTACATGTTGAACCCTTTTCACATTACAACAGCATCAAAAGAGTGTTAAGCCCATGTATAATACATACTCCACAGATTTTCCAGAGAATTCCTATTGCCAAGACAAAAAAAAAAAATCGATCAATAAATCAATCCACAAATAAGACCTTACTAGTAATATCCCTCAATGAGTTAAAGACTATAAGTGATAAAGGAATATGACCTGTGATCCAGCCTTCAGAGAGTTTCTAAAAGGGGAATGAAGAAGAAGATAATAGAATGAATGCAGACATGAGTCCTAAAATGCCCAGTTGGGGTTGGGCCAGCTCTTCCACTAATTGTGTCACCTTGGGTAATTCACTTAAGAAATCTGCTCCCCTCCCCCATTTCCTCACCACAAGAAAGATGGGCTGGATTAGGATCCTTTCAGATACAAAGCACTGTGATTTGTGATGTTAAATGATTTCCACAGGTCTCCCCATGTCACATTATGACTCTGGCTTTATGATAGATAGTTTGGAGGCAATATTAATGTACATGATATAATTACATCAGTCCACCAAAATACATCTATTAAGTGACAGGAAAATGAAGCATCATTACCTGATTTACCACTAACTGACTCATGGTAGCCTTTACTATGAGCCAGATACTACTGGATACTCCATACTCTTCTATCTTAATCAATCCTCAGATTAACTTCCTAAACTATTCCCATTTTTTGCATGTGAAGATAAGTAGTGCAACTGGTGAGCAATAGAGCAGGCTTACTGGCACTAAACCATAGGCTCAGGTCACTGCACCACACTACCCAGTTAATAGAGTCAGGATGCAGAGAAATTGGGATGAGATGGTAGTATCAGAGGCTCTGAGGACGAAAGTGGATCTCAGTTAGGCTTTTAAAAATGGGAAGAATTTCTGATCCCTTGAGAAATGGGGATACTCCAGGTAACAAAAAAGACACAAGGAATATAATATAGGCAGGCTCAAAGAGCCTGGCATGATGGGAAGCTAAGAGTGAGAACATCAGCTCCACAGGAGACTGCAAAGAGCACAGTGGGAGAGAAGGTATGCTTTAAAGGGAGCCAAGGTCATGACCTACTCTAAAAATCATCCAAGAGAGGAAACTTAATGGGGTAGGCAATTAAAAGCCATAGGAAGAAAATAACATTTTTTTGAAGACCAATTGCTTAAAAACATGCAACTGGATTGTGAAAAACAAAAAAGCAGAATCAAAGCACTGAGACTATTGTGATATGGAGAAGAAAGGAGCTAGGACAATGAATGGGAAAATGAAGAGACTAAAGAAAACCTGAGAGCCATTCTTGAACTAAAAAAATGTCAGATCTTGGCAACAGATATATTGAAATAGCAAGACAATGACCACAGTGTTTAGAATCTAAAAGACTAGACAATACAGTGGTACCTCTAACAGAATGGAAGCCTTAGGGGAATGTGATGAGTAAAATTTGGAACATATTAAATGTGAAGAAACAGAAGGTTTTCCCTGTGGAAAGATCCTATGGAAATGCAACCTAAGTTGTCAAAGGAAAACATGGTGCCAAAAGTCATATGAGTTCAAGGTTTTAATAAAGAGATCAAAGTTGCCTCTGTAAGAGTTGTGGCTTCCACTAAGAGAAGACAGAAGGTCAAAAAGAAGAATACTGAGTGGACACCTAAATTTAGGGTCAGGAAAAAAAAAGAAGAAGAAAGGGGATCTGATAAATAAGAGAGAAAAGAAATGGCTACAGATATAGCACAGGGACCAAGGAAGTTCTGGTAAGTAAAAATTGAAGGAGGAAGTGAGGAGGCTCAAATCATCAAGAGTGTTACCCCCTGAAAGACACAGAAGAGCACGGCTGAAAATATAATAGTCATTAGGTAATCAGAGGAAGTGGTAAACAGGTGCAAGTGCCATTTCAGGGGAGTTGAAATGAGTTAAGTTCATGTTAGGACTGTGGTTTAAATCCCAGTATACAGAGAGAAATGTGGTGGAGCAGGGGGTTTCCTCGTTTCATGAGTCTGTAACTCTATGAAAATTTTTCTCTATAGTTGCCATAGCCCACAACTGGTTTTTATTCTCACTCAGTCAGAAGATAATTTCAACAAGCTAAGAAAAAAAAAGAAAGAAAACAACCCTCTTACAAAATGGCTTGACGTAAAATAATAATTAAAATGATGAAGTCTCCTGAATGTGTACAGTGGTTTGCCATATTATTTTTATTCTATTGTTTGATCACCTCTTCATGGAATACCTAAGTTTGAGCCTACCAGGTACTCTATGAAGTTCTGAGACAGGATTTCAGAATTCAAGACTCTGATTCAGAAGTGTACATACTGTAGTAAGCTATGGCTTATATCAGTACATCTCTATTCAGGGGATAGTTTGTTATTCTCTTTCCAATACACACAATGCCAGCAAATATAACATTTAGTAGCCATGCAATTATTCATTGCTCTACATATGGGGGAGAGATAATTTTTATAAACAGAATTAAAGCTCAGGAATGTTGAAATAATATTACAAAAATTATTTTAAGGTAAATCCTTTACTTACTGAGTTAGAAAGTGTTTTGAAATGGGTTTTCACTTGATCATTAAACAAACAAACAAAAAACACAGAAGAAAATAATTGGATTGTCATACTAGCTCTATGAGAGAAAAAAATGAGATTTGGTTCTTAAGGAAGATCTGCCCCAGATCACATATCATCTTCATGTGTTATGTATAGTTCAAAGCAGAAGGTAAGGTTGTAGGACAGGCAGAGACTACTTTAAGCAACAAAGGAGATGGGATGAATGATGGGGAAAGAAGGGAATTTCTGAGCTCCTGCTATGTTTCTTTCTTATTTCTTCAGGGTGTGAAAATAAATCCTTTAGTTAAAAAAAAACAGTAAAATTACACTTCTTATAATATGAATCCTCTCGTTCCTTTGTCACCTAGTCCCTTTTCTAAAAAACTGCCATAGAAACTTTTTTTTTTCAGCAGGTACCAGCCATTTTACTTTTTTCTGCAATAATAAAAACTGACATCTTTATTAAAGTTTATTGGTAAAATAAATATAAAAACAAGCAAAAATTATATGAAGAATTCCAGGTTAAAGATCTTAATGAACTTTCTTATATTTTAAAGCCAAAGCACATCCTTCCAATCTATAAAAATAAAGATAATTAAAAAAATAAAACTGAGGGAAATATTGCAATAGAGGATTCTACAACAGAACCCATCAAGAGAGCCCAAAAAGTAAAAGTACTTGGAGACTGCTTGGCTTGATGGCTCACTTGGTTGGAATGTCATCCTGTACACCAAAAGTTTTGGGGCTCAAATACTATTTAGGGCACATACCCAGGTTAAGGGTTTGATCCCTGGTTGGGGTGTATGTCTGAGGCAACCAAAAGGTATTTCTCTCTCACATGGATGTTTCTCTCTCTCTCTCTCTCTCTCTCTCTCTCTCTCTCTCTCTCTCTCTCTCCCCCTCCCTCCCTTCCTCTGTCTCTAAAAATCAATAAAAACATGTCCTTGGCTGAGAATTAAAAAAAAAAAATACTTGGAGAAGACAGTGACAGATGGTATTTTGTGTCCTTCACTGAAACAGAATATAAAGGCAGCATAACAATAAAGCCATGGTGGCCGAAGAGAAAGAAATGAAATAGCATGACTCAGAAAAAATATGGTTTCATCCCGCCGAAACCGGTTTGGCTCGGTGGATAGAGCATCAGCCTGCGGACTGGAGGGCCCCGGGTTCGATTCCGGTCAAGGGCATGTACCTTGGTTGCGGGCATATCCCCAGTGGGAGATGTGCAGGAGGCAGCTGATTGATGTTTCTCTCTCATCAATGTTTCTAGCTCTCTAGCTCTCTCCCTTCCTCTCTGTGAAGGATCAACAAAATATATTTAAAAAAATATATGGTTTCATTCCTTTATGAGATGCTTAATACCATGGAAACAAAGAATATTACTTAACCTCTCAGTTTCATTACCTTCACTAGGACAAGAGGGAAAATTATCACTACCCTTCTCTGTTCATAAGTTATTTAAAAGCTCAAATGAGATAAAGTAGATGAAAGTCTTTTTTTTAAAAGTCAATTTTGGAATTTATGGAATTTACAGTGTAAGAGCCTTGGACAAGTCAAATTCACAAAATCTAATGATACAATAATAATAGTGTAATATCTAAAAGATTGGTATATGTATCACATGAACAAGTATTATTTTATCTATTAGGGGTGCATAAATATTTGATTTTTGAATGGATCAAGCAAATTCAGTTATGTCCAGAAAATCTCTCTAAAAATTTGAGGTTCAAAAATAAAATATGAGTTAAATCCTTAGATTTTTGGTCTTGGCATCTTCTACTCCCTCTTTTACCCTTCTTTCAGAGCAAGTTGTTTTGTGCCCTTATTGAGTGGATTATGTAAATTACAAAGAAACTCCAAGATCCGTGAGCCCAACAGGGCATACCAAAGCCATGGCATGATGTGAGAGGGGACTGGCAAAGACTATGCTGGAGGCCAGTAGAAGATGAGCTCCTTTCCACTGAAGAATTACAAAGAAATCTATCAATGGCCCCTGGCCACTAGCCATGAACACATATTGTTGATGACTTTGGCTGCTTTATGAGAACTTAAAGTCATCTGCCTTTTCTCATTTATAAGGGAATTGATACTAAGCCAAGAGACTTAAAAGTCCCCAAAATGCATTTTGTGTTTGTTTTGGTCCGTTTAAAAATAAATCACTGCTTGCCTGACATTTGTTGTGAAAGCTAAACAAGTTGCCTTGACTCTTTGGGCCTTAACTTTTTTTATTTGTTAAATTACATTTGTGCTTTTCTTATGTGTGAAGATCAAATAAAATACAAAGGATTTTACAATTTATGAATCAATATAAAATTATAAAGAAGTAATATTTTATTACCATGGCATTGCATTTGAAAGCTATAAGAGCTCTAAAAGATGATTTAATTAAATCATTCATTTTGCACAGTAGATTGTGAGAGTATTTCTTTAGCAAAAAGACTTAAAGTCCCCAAGCACACATGAGCAAAGAATGGGATGATTAGTGAACTTTGGGAAGGCATGGTGCAAACCAAACGACAGTGATAACTGTGGCAGAGCTCAGCACAGAGACCAGCTAGCCCAACAGCAATAGCATCAATAGTAAATATTTACTAAGCCTTAGAATATGTCAGGGACACACACTATTCTCTATGTGCATTATCTCTTTGAAACCTCAAAGAGCTAGGTACAATAATTATGCCCATTTTACAGATAAGCAAACTGGGGCATGGAAAATTTAATAAGATGGCCACAATCCTGTAGCTAATGAGTGGGGAGCCAGGTATGAACCCAGGCAGTCTAGATCCAGCATGTATAGTGTTAGCCATCATATTCAGGTGTCCCTGAAGCTTGACTTGGCTTACATATGCAACCATGGAGGACTTTTCTATGGTGGAGCCCTCAAGGGTAGCAGAGTGAGCTTGAGATAAATAGCAAAGGGTAGATATACCTGAGCTGACTGCAAGCTGCTACAACAGAAAGGGTGAGGGGCTGGGGAGTCTCTTTGGAAAAGATGTGTGGGATATAACATGAAAGCCAGCCAAAACAGTAGTGAAGTCACTTAATGACTTGAGCCTTTCTAATAAAAATGACTTTGCCATATTTCCTGACACTCCTGGTGACAGAATCATTAGAGGTAGGGATAGGGAAATAGTGAGGGAGATTCAACCACAGAGGGTTAGCTACGGCCTGCTGCTGCCCTTACTTGGCATAGGTGCATGGCATGAAAAATACAGCCTTTGCTGCCTGCCTGTGGATCCTCACAACTAGTAAATAGCCTTGAGGGATGGAGTAAAGCTTGCTGGTCTGCTCTTGGCATGTGTATCCAAGAGAAACCCCTTAACTGGCCTGCCTCCCCTAATTACACACAGGGTGAAGACTGCATACAGATACCTTGAAGCTGCCCTGTATTTAAAGGGCTATATCATCTTGAACCAGATAAAAGATAAAGCGTGGAGTGCAACCTAACTAGGTCTACAGGAAGAGCAGATCTAGAGCCATTGTCAACCACATTTTCTCCAAAAACTAAGGTGGATATTGATTTATAAGTCAAGAGCAGACCATTGCCACAAAAATGCAAACTAAAGAAAAACATTCAATAGGATTCTTCTATAATAAGATAGAACTATTGAAAAAGAATACAAATATGAAAGAGAAAAAATCCAAAATAGGAGTCCCATAAGGAAGAAAAAAGAAAATAGAAGATTAAATTGCTTCTTCCAAATAACACAAGAAAATGCTTCTTAGCTAAATAAAAATCTGACTTCTCAGCTCAAACAAATTCATGGAATGCTGAGTAGAAATACTGGTTTGAAGGTAAAGGAACCTGGATCTAGCTACATTGTAGTCAAATTGCTGAATCCCACAAATAAAGCTTACAGGTCCAACAAGAAAAAGATACTAAATTAGAGGAACAAACTGAACTAATAAGCAAAATAGAGATAGAATCAGAGAGCAGGCAAACAGCTCTGGTGAGGAGAGGCGGGTGGGGCTGGGGAGGGATTGAGCAAAGAAGAAAAAAAAAGAGAAAAACTCAAGGACATGGACAACAGTGTGGTGATTGCTGGGGGGAGGGAGAGAATGGAGGTGGAAGAGGGTATGGGGGATAAAGGTGATGGGGAAAAATAAAATAAAATGAAGAAAATAAAAATTAAAAAGTATACCTCACAAAAAAAAAAAGAATCAGACTGTCATCTGATTTCTCATGTGGAACACTAAATACTAACTAACCGTATAGACATCTTTGTAGAATATTGATGTAAATTGTAAAGGAACTTTGACCCTAAAATTCTAATTGCAGCCAAACTTATACTTAAATATGAAGGCAAAAATAAGATATACAATGTGCCAGGGAATATATCACCACATGATAAAAACATTACTAGATGAAAGGCTGTGGAAGAAAACAAAAAACAAAGTGAAGAATGAGGATGATGAATTTAAGAAAAAGAAATATTAAACAAGAAAATGCAATAAACAAGTAAAAGTTATAGTTCATTAATAATGCAATGATACAATTTAGTGTGAGGAATTATTCTTTAAAAAGAAGTGTCATAATTTTTAAAATATTACAACACATTCACCAAATTGTTTTACTTTATTTTTTACTTTTTTAAATATATGTTTTATTGATTTCAGAGAGGAAGGGAGGAGAGAGAGAGACAGAAACATGATGAGAGAGAATCATTGATCTGCTGCCTCTTACACACCCTACACTGGGGATCGAGCCCACAGCTTGGGCATATGTCCTGACCCAGAATTGAACCAGACCTCCTGGCCCATAGGCCAATGTTCAAACACTAAGCCACACTGGCCAGGCTCAACAAATTGCTTTAAATACCACTTTTGATGGCCCAGGAGGAAGAATGTTCAAGTTCTATATAGAATACATATTGGAGATGGGATATATATTCACATCATAATTTTTCCTTGATAGAGGAAACATGTTTCAAAGCATTTAATCTATATTATTTGATTTATTTACATTACTAGAAAAAAACATGAATTATTTTAAACATGGAAAATAATATATGTCAGCTTTGAAGAAATCACTAAGATTCTTACTGGGAGAGGCAAAATGGGATAAAACCTTCCACTGACTTGGGAGACCCAACTGCAGTTTCACTTAACTTTGGGCAAAGAAAATTTTCTGAAATATACAAATATTATTAATCACCCTTATTAAGAAATGGGGGTAATTCAAGATCTAAAGCAAAGCTAACCTTATTGGTTCTCCCTACATATAGCAGAACTGACCACAACCAGTTTTCCCATGAGACTGATTACCTGGAAATTAACCAATCTTTCCCCTATAGACAGTGAGCATGCGTCCTAGATTATCTCATGGTGGCAGCATCAATGGTAGTTGAGTGATAAGGTTGAGTGGGTGTGTGTATGTGTGCTACTTCACTATCAATCCCCCCCAAAAAAAGGTTTATCTCTTTAAATAAAGGTTTAAAAAATAAGGAAGAGAGGTGTTCCATTAAAAAGGTTCCAGTTGCTAAATAAAACACTGGAATAGTCCCTGTCAGCTCTAAGCCTGCTACTTTCAAAGAAGTTTTTATATGTCTAGACACCAAAAATACCCCTTTCTTCTCCACTGAATACCCAATCAGACGATGATTCAGAGTGAAAGACAAACAGGAAAACTTTGACATTCGCTTCTAGAAAGTCACATTGACCAGAACCAGCTACATGCCCACGAACCCACCAGCCCTGTTAAACATACTCTGACCTACATATGTGAACCATAAAAGGAGGAGATAATGGCAAATCAAGCTGCTGCTACTGCTGCTGTTGCCAGGGTCACAAACAACCCCACAAAGTAACTAGGGCTCACTAACCCAACGCCCAAGGGAACAAGGCAAAGGGCCAGGGAGAAACAAGCATCTCCTTTGATATATTTTATGTATCAAGATATTCTTATATTCTCCCTGCACAGAAAGGACAATCCTTTCAGAGTGGAGTCAAGCTTTCACTGAGCATTTCCGTTTTTCTCTGGCAATATTTCACACTACCTCTGTTCTTAGCCTTTGGAGCCTGGGCATGCTTCTGTTTTACCCAGCCTCCTCCTTCCTCACCCACTACAAGGTGCAGAAGAAATGACCTCTTTAATAGGATATGTCGACACCATTAAGCAAGTCTTGTTGGCTCTTTCTGTGTCCTCATGACTGTGGGCCTGAGTTCTCTATGACTAAAAGTAAAATTCTATCATTTAATACCTGTGACCAGAATAGTACTAGACTAAGGGTCATATGTCACACAACACAGATTCCAATGCCAGTTCTCCTAGAATTTAAATAGATTTTTAATTTATCATTAACAAATGAACCATTAAATGGCTAAGAGGATAAATGATGACCATCCACCCTACACATATATAAGCTTTGAAATTATTTCACAAGAATAGAAATGAGTAAAGAGAGTAGCCATAGAACATATATGCATAGCCCATGGGCACAGAACACAGAGTGTTGAAGGCGAGGGGAAGGGATGTAGAGCCTGGGTGGAGGTGGGCAAAAGTGGGGAAAATGGGGGACATCTGTAATAGTATCGATAATAAAAACAATAGTAAAAAAATTAAAAAAAGAATAGAAATGAGTGGGCTTACAAATTTTTGGAGATTGACTTTAAGCGAGACCGTAAGTGATTTCAGAATTTTCTCTTCTCTCTTCTCCTTTCAACTAACTTTGGGCATTTCCCCAAGTTCAGTACACAGTTCACAACAGTTCACATTACACTGTTCTCACTCTCTCCTCAGAAAAGTCACCTCTTTCAGTAGCTTTATTGATCAACTGCTTGGGGACAGACATCAGCTAACTCTCCTAGCTGGATGTACATTCAAATGTGCATTCTTTTCTAAGAGGTTAAGAAGAAAATCTGTGTGAGGAAATCATAAAGGGATAAATTTCTGTTCAATAAAAGAAAATAAATTATCATTTGGAGTAACTAGTTATGAATGGACAAAACAGTCTGTTTTATCAGGTGAAGGGACTGGAGTTATAGTAGCGCACATGGCCATCCAGCCTGAATGAATAGAAGAGAAGACATAAACACTGAAGGTATAAAACCACTGGATACTAGGCAAGTAAAAGTAAGCCACAGGACTGAGTCACAATGGGAGAGGCAAAGTTAAACATTGTCAATTGGAGGTCATAAAAAAATAGTGAAGTAGAAATGTAAAAAGAGGAAGTTAAATATGGGGCACCTGAACCCAAAGCCATCAGGTATCAGCAGATAAGTCCCCAAGGAGCTCAAGGAAGTGGACCAGACAATCAGAGCTGTCTGCATGGGGTTTCCCACAAGTCAACACATTTTGCCTTATGGTGTGTTAAAAGCACCTCTTGGCAACCAACACAGACCTGGGGATGTCATCCTTATATTTAAAATAGTAACAAAGACCTCAACAAAATGGTCAATTATCCTATCTAATAAAAGAGTAATATGCAAATTAACCATCACTTTGCAATAAAGATGGTGGCGCCCACAGCCAATAAGAAGGGAATATTCAAATTGACGCAACAAAGATGGCAGTGCCAGTTGGAGCCACGGACCTGGCCAGAGAGCGGGTGGGAAGGCCTGGTTATCCTGGGTTGCTGGGGCAACCCAGGAATGGGGCTAGGGGTGATCAGGCCAGGAGGGGAGGGCAGTTGGGGGTGATCAGGCTGGCAGTGGGGGAAGGTTAGGGGCGATCAGGCAGGCAGGCAGGTGAGCGGATAGGATATAGCAGTCCCGGATTGCTAGAGGGATGTCCGACTGCCGGTTTAGACATCAGACATCCCCCAAGGGATCCCAGATTGGACAGGGTGCAGGCCAGGCTGAGGGACACCTCCTCCCTCCCACCACCCCCCCCCCCCCGGGCACGAATTTCATGCACCAGGCCACTAGCTCCAGAATAAAGGACAAATTCCACAGCCAGAGATGCAGACTTATCACACTTACTTTGTGTTTCCCCACTTTGTATCGTTACTCTTATTACATCATTACTGAACATTCCAATCACCCATCTGAAATTAAGGTCCTATCCAGCCATCAAAGTTCAGTTCAATTGAAATTATTTTCAAAATTCCTTCCCGTATGTCTCTAGTCAGAGTTAATTTATGTCCCTGACCCTCAACCACAACATAAGACTTAGATTATGCTTTTGATCAAAGCATGATGACTAAGGCATAATTTACCATGAAACACCTTAATTTAGAAGAATGAATATATATATATATCCCCAAACTTGATTCAGAGGTGGTAACTGATCCATCTCATCCTTCAACATTGCCTTACCTATAATAGTCACCCATAAGCATTTTACAAAATTGAAGAAAAAAAATAGGAGATTCTAACAACAAAAAGGGACTTGAGTTATGGCCTCTAATTCCCTTGCAAATCTGAAATTTTATGACACATTGCCCCCCCCCTTTGAAACTATTCTAAACAATGCTATTACCTGCCAATTGTTGCTGAAATAGAAAGAAATTACCCTAAAGTCATATAGCCCCCTTTGTTCTGTGGCATCAGCTCAGAACAAAGCTAACAGGCCCACAATTGAAACTCTAGATCCATGATGCCAAGTTCTAAGATTATGATCTCTAATATATGTCCCTGAATTAGAGAAGGTATTCAATTTATAGCAAATCAATGAAGAACAGTGGATGAATGAAGTGACTACTAAATGCACACTCCAAACCTTACAGGCACAGAGGTCAAATTGATCCTGACAGAAACAACCAGAAAATGTCTCATTTGTTTTCCAAGACTCATCTTTTTCCATAAAAATGAGAACTGTCAAAACAATAATTCTTGATGCTAACTATTTATTTGCCCTTTTCAAAGAAAAAGAAAGTTTACAGCAAACATGAGACATTCAGTGAGTCAAGCAGAACTCCATCAGCACCTGGTCATTCCAAACAGCAGCAGGAAACCCCTTCATCTGAACCTCAGAGCTAGACAGAGGACTGAAGCAAAACCATGCGCCCAGTGAGAAGAAGGACAAATCCAAGAGTCACGATTTCTCAGATTCATTAAGAGTTCAGTCGGAAACTACATGATCTACACCTTCTTGGTCTCAGTTTTTTCCATTTGTACAGAGAGGGAGTCAGTTAGCAAGGACCAGTACTGCAAAAGGCCTTAGCTAGATGGCTGGTGCAGGGATGGACTAAATTATCTCTTAGGTCCCTTCCAGCTCTGAAAATCTTTTCATTCTTATCGTCACACTTAGTAGACATTTGTTTGGCTCCAACCTGAAAATTCGGCTGGAAACATAAACAGACTTCTACAGGAAAACACACATCTACCAGCTATAATTTGGACTTGGCAACAGGAGGTTTCACCATACTGTGAGAGAAAAAATATAAAATTGTCTCTGGGGGCTATATGACTTTAGGGTACATCATAGCTTCTATCTAAAGGGGGATACAGATAGAGCCAGAGTGGGGCCAAGTCACTATCCTGTCCTGTCAATAAACCACAGAAAAGTGCACACCCATTTCCTTTTTAACGCACCTACAGTCTTTCATATATTGAAGAATTTGCAGGCCTCTCCCTACCAGATTTGTCCTTTTCCATTTGGCAAACTCAATTTTATTTTATTTTTTTCATTCGTCCTTCTGTTTTGCAGAGAACATAAGCCAACATGGCAACAGGCTTTTTGTTTATTTCCTTCCTTTTTAAAAACAAAGTTGTGGTTTCAGAACAGATATCAGGACAAGGTCCCTACAGAACAAGACTTTATATAATTTCAGGACTTTTCGAATTTTTCATAATGAAGCACTTTAACAAGGCCTTATTACTATTATTCTTGCTGTCGTTATTTTTATATAGTAATAATTATAGCATCAGAATATCTGTAAAGCCACTAGTTTAGAAATTCAAATCCATCCGTATTTCATTTAATTATTAGATGTCGATAGGTTTGCCTTATTTTTAATTATGAAGAAATTGGGACTCAGTGTGACCGGCTCAAAATAGCATAACTGGAATAAGCTGCTCAACTATTATTCAAACACAAGTCTTCTGTCACAAAATCAAACAAACTTTTTAGAAATAAAGATTGTAAACGCAAAAAAAAAAAGTTTCCGTAATGATTCAACAGAGAAGATTGACTAAGTGAAGCTTTTAATTTAGTAAATTAAATTTGCAAAGAACCAACGTCCACAAAATAAGACCAAAAATATACAAAAGGCAAACTTTAAAGCTTTTTTTTCATTTTAATAAAAATGACTACAAAACGAAAAAGGGAAATTGATCATTTTGTTTCTATTTGCAAGGGATCTCTCTGATGCATAAAATAAATATAAACTTTGTCAGACTCCTGTCCATTACTTGAATATGATCTATTTTTACCAGCTTAAAATAAGATAAGGTATAGGAGTTTGTAACATATATATCTGAGAAAAAATTTTTAATTTGTTTTATTGACTTTTTAGAGAGAGATGAACGGAGAGGGAGAGAAGATAGAAATATCAATGACAGAGAAACATCAATTGGCTGCCTCCTGCACACCCCCAACTGGGATTGAGCTCACAACCCAGACATATGCCCTGATCCAGAATGGAAACAGCAACCTCTTGTTGCATGGGATGAAGCTCAATCCACTGTGCCATGCCAGCTGGGCAGAGAAAAAAAAATTAAGAGTCTTTTGAGATCTAGCCTCCAAACTGAATTGAAGCTTACTGGTTATAACTGGAACTCTTAATTTCAACTGATCAATTTAAAAAAAAAAGCATCTTCTAGTTCCTAAGATCTAGTATATGAAAAATAAACCCTCAAAAAAAAAAAAGAAAGAAAGAAAGAAAGAAAGAAAGAAAGAAAGAAAGAAAGAAAGAAAGAAAGAAAGAAAGAAAGAAAGAAAGAAATCCAATGGCTCGTTCTTGCCTCTCCTACTCTAAGTCCTTCTTTAGGTGTCACATTACCAGTGAGGTCTTTTTGACCATGTCTGCCCTGGTAGGTTTTATCCCATATCCTTTCCTCAACCCATAGAATAGATCCGAATCAAATGTACTTTGTATTGTATGTATTTTATTTACTTCTACCTAGTTTTACTAACGTAAAGTGTCATGAAAGCAGAACCCTATCTTTTTTGCTGTAGAATTCCTAGTGGTATTAGGGTGCTCACACAGATGCTCAGAAAATTCATTGAATGAATGCATCATTTCTTCCTCTATCTCCCCCAAACCCAAAATGTAGGAGAAAGAAAGATAGATAATGGACCAAACTATTTAAGGGTTATTTCCTAATGCTTTTCCTCTATAAAACTTATTGTGAGAAAATTTAAACATATAAAGATAGACCAAATAATAGAATAAACCTCCAGCACCCAAGAATTATCGACTCATAACTAAACTTATTTTTACCTATATTCTCACTAAACCCCTACTCTTATTATTTTGAAACAAATATCAAACACCATTTCATTTCTCCTCAAATATTTCCAATGTTTCTCTAAAAGTTAAGAACTGTTGTGTGTTTTTCTTCACCCTGTCTGGATAACCACATCACCCCTAAAAACTAACAATAATTATTTGATTTTGTTATTTAGGTTTCCTCCCTGACATGAATAGAAAGCATTTGGCTGCCTAAGTGGTGGCAGGTGGTCACCAATGCCCCTATATGATCACAGACTGAGAACTACTTCTAATATTGCTTCCTACTCTAGCCAGATGCAATCAACAGTCTCTGGAGCACGACAGTTGTATATAACCAATACATTGTGTATTGTGCATCGTGAACCTCACTCAGAAGAGAAAATCCTAAAGACATTTGCTGCTGCTTTTGCTAGAAAGATACTGCTGACCAATTAGGACCTAGTGACCAACCAGAGCCTTAAAATATCAGCCTTACTCACGTAGAATGCAATGTTTGTGAATAAAGAAAAAAGGGCAATAAAAATATATGGTTGTGTGTCCCCAGGATAATAAGAACATGTGAACTGCTCAAATGACATTCCTAAAACATGACTTTCAGTTTTGAAACAAATGAGTAGGTGAAAGGATTTCTAAGGCTTGGGAGTGCAAGCTCTGAGAAGCTTGAGTTGGGTGTTTTGCATTAAGGTGCCTTAGCTTGTTGTGTCATAAAGCTCTCTGTGGGCTCTGGATAAATGTATACCTGCCACAAAAATAATCACTGAATTCATGAGCTTCCTAGCGTGGCTTATAAACATGACTTCAACCACAGATCTTACCTGTGCCCTGAAAGAACCTTCATCTAGGGGTGGTGGAGGAGGGAAGTTTCCAGAGACAGATGGAAGAGTACCAGGATCATCTAGAGGTGGAGGTGGGGGTGGAAGAAAATCACCTACAGAAAGAAAACACAAACATGAAGTTACTATAGATGCAATCTTATAAGCACTCTTCAAAACACACATTAGCTGGCATTTTCTGCTTGTAATTGGCATGTCAATTGGCATGATCTTTTGCCTTGCATAACAATTATTCCCTATCCTACTTCTTCTCACTTTAATTAGTAGCCTTAACTTTCTGAAGATTTAGGACCAGATTTGATACTTCTAAGTGACATCAAAGCTACTCTATAGGGGTCAGGTACATTTAACCAGAACAAGGAAGGTCATTGGGGTGGTGGATTATTGAAGTATATAAGACTTGATTCTTACAACAAATATTCTCTCAAGTAAAGGAGGAAAAAAGTAAGTACTCAAGTAAGGACAATAAAAGATGAAATTTATTAAGATGTACAAACAAACTCTCCGGGAAGCTAAGATGAAGGAAAGCTTGTGTCCAGGTGGAGAAATGAAGGTTTTTACCGAGCATTTAAATTGTTCCTGAAAATTATGATGTAGAAAATAAATCCACTCTACACAGAGAGAGGAATAAAGAAATAGGGATTTTTAAAAAAAACAAATTTAGAGCCTAAAGAACAAAGAGCAAGTAACAATACAGCATAGAGAAAGGTAAAATAAACTAGTATGTTACAAAAATTAGAACAGTGACAAAATAAGCTTTTAAGTGTGTTGTACAACCAGCAAAGAACTTGAATTCTATCATGCATGCAATGAGGATCCATCCAAGATTTCTGAAAAGGAAACACTTGGTTGCAATATGATTTACTAAAGACTAATCTAAAAAGTACATGCAGGGCAGATTTTGAAAAACTTGGGATAAAAAATATTGATTTGGAAATCTATATGCAGTCCAGGTAGGAAGTAATGAGGCTTTAGGACACTAAGAAACTCCAACATTGTGACCAACAAGCACAGCACATAGAGTTGTTGGAAGAATATGCCTAGTCTCTAAGATTTGAGGTGTCAATATATATCCAAGAACTCTGTGGATTCATGGTATAGAATCTTTTTTTAAAATACTCTGCAAGAAATTCTATTAGGAAAAGACAATGCCCATTAAAATTGTTTTATTTTATTTGTCCTTTTCCTTTATATTAAATTTATTGGGGTGACATTGGTTAACATATTTCAGGTATACAACTCCACAACACATCATCTGTATACTGTTGTATGTTCACCCAAGTCAAGTCTCCTTCCATCAAAATTTATTCCCCCTATCCCCTGCTCCATCTTTTAAAAATAATATTTTAATGCGCCGGTAGGTGTGGACAGAAGGAGAGAGATATGCACAGCAGGCATAGTCCTAGGAGTCGAATGTGTGAATAGGGTCTGAAGGTCAGGATGGCTGAGTGCATTCATTGATTTGTTCATTCTACACACATTTATGAGACACCTGCTGTATGCAGACCGTGAAAGTCCTGGCCCCTCAGGGTGTACCATCCAGTGAGGAAAGCAGACACATTAGGGAACAGGCAAGGAGCTCTGGGCATATGGGAGCCATGATGATGCAGAGGAGAGGTCCCCAGCCAGCCTGGAGGAGTCCAGATGCTTCCTCGGGGAGGAGATGTCTGAGTTGAATTTTGAAGTTCAGAGGAGGGAGCATTAGTATAGAAGAAGAGGGGAGATCTCTGTTGGTTCTCAAGCCTAGAGTGATGACAAAGAAAGCAAGAGGTGGGAGTGGGGCAGTGGAGGCAAGAGGCCACAGCCAGGGGTATGGGGACACAAGGAGGGATTGACCCAGACCTGGGCAGGGAGCTAGGTACTCTGGAGGGAGGAGACTCTTAAAAAGGGGATATTCCTTTAGAATATTACAAAAGAAATGCATGCATATGGTGACAAATAATATGTGCCTAAAGAAAGTAGATGACTACAAACACTTAAACCTCGTGTAAAAAAAATCATATCAACAGAGCCACTTTAAAATGGAGCCAGAGCTGCCATCCAGGAGGAACTGTCTGGCAGGTCCTATGCCACAAATTTTCAGAATGTTAAAACAGGGCAAAATAACTTCTGCACTGTGCCTAAAGCAATGCTGTGTCCCAAAGAACTGTTTTCAATGATAACAAGAAAGCAGATATTATGACCACATACTGATAAGTAGGGCACTGAAAATTTTAAATTGTTTAGAATTAGCATCACTATGTTATGTTATCTGCATCAATAGAAACACATTCCTTCCATTGATGTATTTGTTTCCCTTCCCTTTCTCATAAATACCATTGCCTTTGTCTCCTAATTGAAACATTATTTAGGCTTCTGCCTAAAGTATGCTTCCTGAATAGCTCAAATAAATACCTGTTGCCATAAATAAATAAATAAATAATATTTAGATGTGATGGGAAAATTCTTTATTTATAGATAAGTAGCTTTTCCTTATATTTTAGCAATTTAACACTTAGTCGTGGGGCAGCAGTTGCTATCCCTCAGTGGGTTGCTTTTGGATAGTACCAAAGCATTACAACTTAGATCTTTAGAAAAAGGAAAGTCGAAATTGAACAGTGGAAGGATGGTAACTTGGACTGGTTGGTCTGACACATTTTTCAAATGGTTCATGTGGGCTCCATTTACCCTGTAAATAACAGTCTAGGAGCTCTAGTTTCCCACCATAATCAGACTACCAAGCAGTCAAACACTATCTTTATAATACTCTGCTTTTTGATCTCTTGCTATGCACAACATGCTAAGATGTTCATCCACTACCTCTCACTCCTACAAAACTCTCTGATGGTCCTCAAATTTTAGGGTTCATTGGGATCTCTGGAAACTCTTATTCAAACATAGATTACTGGGTCCCACCCCCAGACTTTCTAATTCAGTAGGTCTGGGGTAGGACTCAATAATTTGCATTTCTAAGAACTTCCCAGGTGATGTTGATGCTAATGGTCATGGGACCACACTTTGAGAAACACTGCATTAGGCAAAAGTAACACATTGTTATTTCTACTTTAAACCCCATAGGATTAGTAAAGTTCAAGGATATGTGTCATAAAGAAACATTTCTACTTCTCTTACCCTTCTGAGTGTACTCATTTCAAGAAATACTTTGTTCATAGCCTTATTAGGATTATAAGTCTCATAAACCTTTCTTAACGCCACCCAGTAGTTCTAAACATTGCCTACAAACTAGAGTTAACATGAAAGCTTTTCTATAGACACTGAAGCCAAAACTCCATCTCATCCAATTCAATTAGGATCTTGGGGGTAGGGGATGGGAGTGGGGAGGAAGAGTCAGATGCCTATATTCCTTTAAAACTCAGGTGATTCTAGTGTACAACCAGGACCAAGAAACTCACTTCGCCTTCATTTGGCCAAACACTGCACTAAAAAAATATTATAAAATCTATAAAATTGTCACCAACTCCTTTGAAAAGTCATAATAATGTATGAGAAGAATGCACACAATGAGATCTTAAGTGATCAGCAAAGGAGATCAAAGTTGATGGAGACATGACAAATAAATTCTAGTTCACAGCCTAATTTTCAGGTTCAAATGTCCTATCCAGACCTATGTCTCCTTTATACCCAACATTAAAACAGATTTCTGAGCATTTTCTTCAACTTCAACAAATCCTATTATGTCACAGAGAACTGTCAGCATTAAACAGGACCAGAACCTAATGACTCTTGGAGGTCATATTACAAAGGTAGAAACAGAGACCCACAAAATCCACATGAGCACTCCAAATTTTCACAGAAAATTAGTCTATGCATACAACAAACTGCCTATCTCTGAGGTTCCTTCCAATTATATCCTTCTTGCCTACGATTCTGTCATAGAATTAAACAGTGAGGCGAGGTTGATGACTCTCCTGGGAGGGTGAAAAGGAACAGAAAAAAAAGGAATATATATATATTTAAATAAGTAATTTGTAAACAACATAAATCTAGACTATATGTTCTAGGAAAAATTAGGCAGATTTTTAAAAGGTCTACTGATAACTCCATACTAATAATCTGCTTTATGTTGTTCAGTTATAAATTTTGACCAAAGTGTTCAGTTCTCCAAGTTTTTTTTGTTTGTTTTTTGTTTGTTTGTTTTTTAAACAATCAAAGAGCATCTGTCTTAGATGCTTAGGTGGTAACTCTCCCAGAAAAAAAGCAGCTAAATAGAATCAGCTGCAGTACCTTCCAACTAACAATGCTAAACTATAGGTCTTCAGGTTAGTGCACTAACCTAAAATGGAACTCCCAGACCCTGCATATCACAGGAGCATGAACAAAACAAACAGGCCAGCGAAAAAGAACACAGCATCAGGCAACTGGAGCAGTGCAGTGATACATAACATCTGAGATAGAAACATTTGGTTTTAGAAGAAGCAGTGTAATCACAGACAGATGTCTACAAACCTGGCTTCCTCTTTACCCTTTTCCTCACCACTAAAAGCCTACCACATGCAAAATACATTTATTCATCAATTACCAGGTTAAATGGTTTACTCAAAGTTACACAGCTAGTGAAATCCAGAGTTGGAAATGGATCCTTCCTCTGCTTTGGTGAAAAGCTAGAAAGGATCATGCTTAATTTCCTCCAGATCATCCCATATCATTCATCTATGTTTAATTTATTATTATTATTATTATTATTATTATTATCATCATTGGTGCCAGAGGAAGCACCACTAGGCAGTTAAAAGGTGAGTTGGGCAAATAAAGTATTATACCCCTGATTCCCAAATGCTACTTTATGTCAATTCACTTCAAAAATAGCCTGTTATGCATACCATTAACTTGAAAAGGGAGTTAGGAAAAAGTCCTGATAACCCAACCTATTTTTCCAAGCTACGCTCTCTAGTGCAGAGGTAAAATGTGAGTGACCCTGAGAAGCAGATGTGGCTCGCTGGTAGTGCTGAGTTATCACACACTGCAGTTACCTTAGTAACGTGGATTGGGCATACATGAAGGGCACATGAGTACAGAGCTTTCTATCCCTTCATGAATAAGAGCCCCATTAGAGGAAGAAAGAAATTATAAGAATTTACCAGCAAAGAAGATGGTAGGGTACTGATTCTGTGTGATTGAAGTGGAAAAACGTAAGAGAGCAATTAAGCTCAAATCATCAACTAAAGTCTAGATGCATTTACTATGGTAAAAAGAAAAAAAAAGCATCATTCTCTTTCTTCTTCATTCAAACATCCACGAAAACCTATACATATACTCAAGAATTTAGATGGCAGCTCCTTTTCTGCCTCATAATACAGCTCTCCCATAGCATCTCTAAAACTTGACTGCATTTATGGGCTTATGACCACTCTCTCCTGGTCCTACTGAAGCTTCTAACAAGTAGGACCTGAATGTTCAAATCACCAAGGGGATCTGTATGACTTGCAGACTCTGATTCAGCAGGTCTGGAGTGGGCCTTAGTGTCGGCATTTCTAACATGCTCTCAATGAGGCGGACGTGGATCCATGCACTTCACTGGGAGCAGCAAGACTCTAGGGCTCTCCTGGTTGGTTCTCTAACTTTCTTAAGTGGAGAATTTTTGGTTGTTTAAGAAAAATCTAAACTTTAAGGTAAATGTAAGTGAAATCACTTAGGGGCTCTTCAAATTAAGAATTTAAATTATGAGTGCACATGAGATTGGGTTGGAACACACACACAAAAATGAAAAAAAAATTATGGTGAGCAAGTAGTAAACTTTAAATAAAGCCAATTTTTTTAAAATATATTTCTTTATTGATTTCAGAGAGGAAGGGAGAGGGAGAGAGAGATAGAAACACCAATGATCAGAGAGAATCATTGATCGGCTGCCTCCTGCACACCCCCCACTGGGGATCGAGCCCGCAACCCAGGCATGTGCCCTTGGCCTGAATCGAACCTGGGCCCCTTCAGTCCGCAGGCTGACGCTCTATCCACTGAGCCAAGCTGGCTAGGGCTAATTTTTCATTTCCATCAATAGTGACTAAAAGAGAAAGGAAATATGTTCAAAAGAAATGAGTACAAAATTTCAAGCCCCGGAATTTAAGATACAAAATCCCAGTTCTTTCCTTAGGAAAAGGCAATGCCACCATCTCAGGTTCAATTTCTTCACCTATTAAATGAGGATAATGATGTTCACTTCATGGAGTCACTCTATGGATCAAAGCAGTTAAAACAGTGACTTTGAACCTTTTTAACCCAAAAACCATGACAATCTCCCTAAGGTGATTGGTTTATGTCACAGTTAAAGCATTTTTCTCATAGATTAGAGGCTATTCATTACAAAATCAAGTAATTGAAGACTTTATATATACCTAGAGGCCCAGTGCGCAAAATTGAGCGAGACCCCAGACCCACAGCACCGCAGCGGAAGCGGGACCCCCAGACTCTGCTGTGCCGCTGCAGGAGCAGGACCCCCTGACTCTGCTGCACCACTGCAGGACCCCAGACCCGCTGCACCACAAGACCCATCAATGCACCTCTGGGTGACTTGTGGTTTTGGTCGTTATGGCATTACGGTGTTATGGCCACAGGCCTTTTATAATATAGACTAGAGGCCTGGTGCATGAAAATTCATGCACCGGAGGGGGGCGTCCCTCAGCCCAGCCTTCCCCCTCTCACAGTCCAGGGAGGGAGGCGACCCAGTGATCAGGGAAGGCAAACGCCCCATCACACCTCTGCTGCTGCCACTGCTGGCAGTGCAAGTCTTGGCCTGCCCTGGTACCTGCACCTCGGGCCAGCCCTGGGTGGCTGGCCAGCTGCCATCTGAGGTTTGCCTGCACCTTGGGCTGGCCCTGGGTGGCTGGGGGCTGAGGGGACTGGGGACTCCAGAGGCAGGCACAGAGTGGCTAGGCCCGCCCCCAGGTGCGCCTGCCACCCCAGCGGGCTGAGGGGACTGGGCACCACCATCTTGTGACTGTGGGTGCTGCCATCTTTGAGGGTGGGACAGTCAATTAGCATATGCCCTCCTTATTGGCTGTGGGTGCCACCATCTTTTGTGATGGTGTGAGGGTCAATTAGCATATTTCCTCTTTATTAGATAGGATTTCACCCTCAAATCTGTTTTCAGTTTGCATTAAAACATAAAGGCCACCAAGAAAACTTCACCAGAAAGTACATTGAATAAAATATCTTAAAACGAAGCATTCAAAGACATATATACATATATTTTGTATCATCATGGAGTATCTTTTAGATGGGTTCCCAATAAACTATTAACAGCAAGTTGCCTGTAGGAAAAGTATAACTGTGCAATTGGGAAACAAGAATAGCAGAGAAACTTACTTTTCTTTACTTACATCAATTTTTAATCTATGGCTATTTTACATATTTATAATTTCAAAATAACACATACACACAAAACAAAAGAGAAATTTTCAGTACCTAGAAATGTGTCATCTATAAATGTTAAATATAACAAGGTTTTCAAAACCACCAGGAAACACTGGAATATGACAAAGGTCAATAAACCACTGAGGATAAGTCCCATTTAGTGCATGACCTCTGAGTCTTTGCAACCTATTTATTATGCATTGGCTATACCTAAAAATATAAAAAGAATTTCCCTGGTTTACTCAACATGTTTTTCGTATTAGAGATAGGGTAAAGCGCTTCCTTATTCATACAGCCAAAGCCTATACTCCATCTCAGTGTGAACACAGACCTCTGTCCTAGAGAAGGACTAAACACTATTAATACAGCAGCTCCTGGATTTCCATTTTATTCCTGTTCCCTGAGTGTGCAGCCCCTTTGAGAACTCTGGGAAAAGTAACAATTATCAGGGTAAGGCTGGGCATTCCTGGTTTCCTGTCTTCACTGTCATCAAAATAGCAACAGCACATCCTCCCTTAAATGGCACATCTTCATCTGTAAATGAGAAGACATGTGATCCTGACCAAGGAACTTGAATTATTTAGTTCTCACACTAGATATTTTTGGAGTTCAGGTTTTTATTACACATAATTATATATTAGACAATGAACCTTTCTATTTTTATTTTTTGCTGTTTAGCTAAAAAAAACAAATTGTTGATTCTGATAATACTTAATTTTCTGAGCAATGGCATTTAAATGAAAGGGCTAAGATTAAAAAATAGTGATAAAACACCATATTGATGCCCTAACCTGTTTGGCTCAGTGGATAGAGCGTCAGCCTGCAGACTGAAAGGTCCAAGGTTCCGTTCTGGTCAAGGGCATGTACCTTGGTGTGGGCACATCCCCAGTAGGAGGTGTGCAGGAGGCAGCTGATCAATGTTTCTCTCACATCGATGTTTCCAATTCTCTATCCCTCTCCCTTCCTCTCTGTAAAAAATCAATAAAATATATTAAAAAAACAAAACACACCATATTGATGATGGCACAGGAAAATCAGCAGATTATATATATATAGTGTCCCCAAAACAATGTTAACACACTTAACAGCTGATAGCTCAATAGTAGTTTCTTTCTTTTTATATTTAACCCATTGGAGTTAATAAATTTCAAAGTGTGTATATATTTTTGGGACACCAGGAATATAGGAGTGTTAAAGATAAAACTTTTCTCAAGAAAAATTGGCAACAGGTATCTAATGTCTTAAAAATATGTATACACTTCTATATAATACCACTTTTAATAAATTATCTTATTAAAGAAGTAATTGAAAAGTACACAGAGAAACATGTCAAAGCATCTTTACCATAATAAATATAATCAAAATAATCAGAATGTCCCATTGATTAAGTATTGATTATAAATGAATTGCAGTCAGTCAAACACTAGAAAATCGTGCAGTCATTAAAATGATGACATTGATCTAGATCTGACATCTATTTTTTTCACTGACTGAGTGCTTTCTACATGTCAGGCATTATTCTAGACACTAAGGAGAAGTCAAACTAATTAACTAAATAAAATAAATAAAACAAAAAGTGCTCCTAGAATTTATACTCTATCAGGATAAGAAGAATACTTAAAAGTAAATTAAAGATACTTAATATAGGTGATACATACTACATAGAAATACAAGGAGGAAGAGCCTGCGAGAGTGGTAGTGGATGCTGCAATTTTAAGGAGAAAGATTGGGAGGTGCCTCACCAGGGTGGCACTGTATTTGAACAAAGACTTCACTCTAATGAGGGGATGGATCATAGAGTACCTGGAAGCAGAACATGAAAAACTTTCTTATATATTTTCATGTGAGGAAAAATGTGGGCTACTGAATGGTGTTTATAATATGGTCCTTTTAAAAAAAATATATAAACCTCTATGCTGACAGTGGTTGTCTACAGCTTATGCAATGAGGAGTTGATTTTTTTTATTCCTTCTCTTTTGGGTTTAATTGTTATACAACGAATGTGAATTACAGGCATGCATTTATTAAAAAATCAAAAGGAAGATGCTTTGAAATGAAGGATAGAATCTACCCAAAACTAGTGTGTAATTTTAATGCACCACTGTATTTACCCAAGCCAAAATGTAATGTCTTCATCATCTTTCTAAATAACATAGCTTAAAATACTCTGAAATTCTCAAATTAAGAGCAAGAAGAATTACAATCCTAAAGTAGATAAAATCTCCCCGATTTTCAAATGGACAATTTCACTCTACATTAGCTAATGCAGAATACCCTGGATCTTCATTGAGTTCAACAATCCTCATGTTTAACCACAAATTATGAGTCCGTATAAAGGCCAAACACCTTAGTACATTACATCTAACCATACTCTATTTCTTTATCACACAGTGGTTTCCATTTGCTGAAAAACAAATTTTATTCCTCAGTCAAAAACATTGAAGGATGTTCAAATAATATACATTTAGGACAGTCTGGTTCTACAAATGGACTAAAACCAAATAGTATTTATGAATCCACTAAGTGTCATTTGTCTTCCAAAAACATGGTAATTGCTACCCAAAAAACAAACCACATCATTGAATACCAAGTATGGGCATTCAAAATAAATAAAGCAATGAGTTAAGCCTAAGCATCAATCTTCAACCAGCTATTGAGATATCTTCAGCCCAAATACCAAAAAGTGAAATTCTTGTAGTTTAAAATGAAATATTTTTTAAAAATCCATGATATGGACAGAGAATGAGGCAATAGTCCATAGTAACAAAAAATCTTAAATCTACCATTGAAAAAGAAGCTGGCAAACAAGTATCAATGTATTGAGAGACTTCCAAAAATACCTCATTATTGGGGCGGGGCGGGGGGAATGGCTGGGGAGAGGTCAATGGGGGGAAAAGGAGACATATACTTTAAATAATAAAGATTTTAAAAAAAAACTCATTATTTTAGATATTGGGCATGGCCTTGGGGTGGCTATTAAACCAGAAGCTTATCTTCTGTCCAAAGATGATGATGAAGCTTGAGGGAGTGTGATTTTACAATAAAACTTCTTTAAGTAGCTCATTTTACTTATTTCATCACTGCTATAACTAGACAGAGTGAACCATCCTCTGAGGTCTTAACAGTATTTATTTCCCACAAGTTATCTTAGAAATTCCTTCATATCCTCCACGAATTTTAGAGAGTACGATCTTCTCCCATTAAGGAGAGATGGGAATGGAGGAGGAACAAGAAAATGAAAAAGGGGAAGAAGAGATGGCACATACACAAAATCTCAACATGTTACTCCTTGAATTGCTGAAACATATCTGATTTTTAACTGAGGGTGTGCATCAAAATCTCATGGGGGCACTTTCTACTACTATATACAATCGAGCCTCACTGTACAATTCTTAAATCAGAACATTTGGAGTTGAGACATGGACACAAGCATCTTGACAAGCTTCCTGGATGATTCTGATGAGTAGCCCTGGTTGAGCATCACTGACCTCCATGACAAACAAACTAAGACTGAGGAACTATTCTAGATTAAAGAAGAGAAGGACACACAGCAACTAAAAGCAACCTGTGAGTCAGGATAGGAATCTAGATCAGAAAATGGATATGAGTAGGAAAACTGATAGAATCTGAATGAAATCTATATATTAGCAAGTAGTTTTGTGTGAGTATTAATTACCTGGTTTTGGTAATTGTATTGTGATTATGTAAGACATCAACATTTAGTAAACTAGATAAATACTAAATGAGAAGCATTTTTCAACATTTGTGTAAAGTTTTAAATTATTCCAGGATGAAAAGTCAAATTTTTTAAATTTTATTTTAAGAAAAAACATCATTGACCAAGCCCAATAACTTTATTTTATAGATGGGGACATTTTCATTGTGGTAAAGTGAAACAGTCAAAGAATATAGAGCCATACCAAGAATCCCAAATCTCCTATCTTCTAGCTGAGGACACAGTTACCATAGTCCATGGCAGATTCAGTGTGATAAACTGAGACCTCTCGGGAAAGAGGAGGAAACGTGTTCTGCCACTACAACTTCAGAAGACTATGAAGAAGAGAAGGGGTTCTTACTAAGTAGAAGACTTGAAATAGATGATCAGGAGCACATGGTGCATCTTCAACAAAATCCAGGCTGAATGCATCATGGATTGGCCAGTAGTCTTAGGCTGAGGAGTAGCAGCAGTGAAATCCCCCAAAGCTTCCTTTCCCCCACTGCTGGAACCTGCTCCCCTGCCTCAGGAAACTCTTGAGGAAGAGTATGGCTATATGGGACCAGGGACCTTCTGTGATTTCTCCAGTCTTCATCTTTTAGGCACAAATGCCTTCAAATTCTTATCACTGCAAAATTCTTGTTACTATTTATACAAAATGATGCCAACCATTACTCATTCTCCTTCAACCTTGCCATTTCATGGAGTCTGAGGCTTAGTAAATGCACAAATACTTTAAAAATAATCAGACACTCATTTCATTTTCAAGGTGGTTGTTTTTTGGCATGTACTTTTTTTTTTCCAAAGGAATACTGGAGCTGACAGGTACTTGCTCTAAAAATTTACTTCACCACCTGCTAGCTGAAATATTGCTTTCATGGATTTATATTGTATTAAAAGGTCACTGGCTGTTTAAGTCTTAAACTGTTTTAATCATTCTAAAAGTCTCTTAACAGTAAGAAAAGGAAGCTCAGAACAAACAGCAGCAGGGACTCTAATTAAAAGGACCAATTCATCTAATTTTATTTGGGGTTAATTATTCAGGATTCACTCTTTGATGTGTAAGGAATAGCAATTAGTAATTTTAGTGATTTGAGAATCAGTGGAGGTGTAATCAGTTAAAATGAGTGAGTGTTTACAACACAAGTTGGTGAATTAGTCTCTCTCAGCTGGAGAACAGGAACATTAGGCTCCAAGAGATCAAGGCTAAGGATTTCAGACCCTAGTAATAACAGTAATTTCAAAATAAAACACATGTCAGCAGCATTGAGCATTCTGTTTACTCTTAGCTATGGCAAGGCACAGGAGCTTCATGAAATTACCTTTAATCAGATCTCCATCTTTTGCCACTGTCTCCAATCACTTTCCTCTATTTGGCTCTTGCCACCATGGTAACCATAAATGCATCACATTAAAAGAAGCAAGTCTAAATGAACATACCATTTATAAGCAACTTAATATCCAGAATAATCATGGTACTCATTTATTTCATGTCTACATCTCTGATTGATGGTGGGGCATCTCCACCTGCGCCTCTATCTGGGTCTGTGCTCAAAAATGAATTTAGATACCCTAACCCACAGACCTGCTTACCTCGTCTTGCATCCTCTATTTTTCTGTTTACTTCATTATAATTTTCCCAATCACAAAAGGTTGGGAGAAAATCCTTTTCTCTGTTTTTGCCCCACCCATTGACATAGAGTAGAGCAAGCTATGTTAACTTACACCAAACTATTCAAATCCATTAACTGCTCCTCAATCCATCTCTGCTGCCACCAAAATACTTAATGTCTATATATCTCTTATCTACACTTAAGAAACATCCTAAAACGTTTCCAGTCTTACTAATCTAGCCCTTTCCAACTAATTTCATACATTGTTGCCAGATTGAAAACTCCCATTGGCCACCAAATAGCCACAACAATCTTGAAAAAGAAGGGCCCTGTTGGAGGACTCTCCCCTTCCTGATTTCAAAACTCACCACAAATCAAAACATTGTGGTGCTGGCAAAAGGACAGATATATAGACAAACGAAATAGGATAGAGAGCCCAGAAATGAAACCTCATGCACATGGTCAATTGATTCTATGGCAACAGTGCTGGAGTCGTAGAGAAAGATGGTTTGGAAATACTAGCCCTTTGATAAAAAACAAAACAAAAAACAAACAAACAAAAAAACCTGCTCCAGGCTTCCCAAGATGTACCAGGACCTCATGCTACATAGGCAGAATCCTGCAACAGGATGGGTCTCCTATGTGGAAATGAAGAACAACTCCACAAGCTCAGTTCACCCTCCTGGAATGTTCCACTGACTACATTCTTTGGGATTACTGCTGCAAACAGCAACACTGGGAGGTTTGCACTTCAGAGTACTTGCTTTTGCTAAGCCACCTACCCAGTAGTCTGCCTGACTAGCTTCCTTGACTCCAAGAATTTGCTCCCTGACCTTTTGCTTCCCTGACTCTAAGAATTTGCTCTGTCAGGACTTTCCTCTCATTTCTTCATATCGGAACCAAAGCTATTCTTGGAGGCCCAGGTCACCTGCCAACTCTACACAGTGTTCCTTGGCTGCCCTTTGACAAAGGCATTTCCATACCTCTGACCCTCTGTAGCATTTTTAGAGTACATTCATAGTGTATCTTGTTGAGAATACAAGAGCCATTTGCCTTACTGTACCCTGTATTCCTGGAGGGCACATATCATATATGATTCATCACTCTAGCCCAACAGCACTTCTTCAATGCCTCATAGGACTGAGAAGGAGAAGAGTTAAGAAAATATTTGCCAAGTGGGTATATGGATGAAGTATTGACAACTGAAAGTTGAATCCCTGCCCAATAAATGATTCTTTGAAGGAAGAAACTGAGAAAAGGAGTAGATATAAATTTCAAACTATGTGTATATATATGGTGTGTGTGTGTGTGTGTGTGTGTGTGTGTGTGTGTGAGAGAGAGAGAGAGAGAGAGAGAGAGAGAGAAGGAAGAGAAAGAAAATGGAAGGCTGAAAAAGAGAGACTCAATTGAATTGAATGAACACCCCCATGAGATAAAATCTACAAACAAAACACACTCTTGACTTGAATAGTGACTCAGTTAGGTAACTTAGATGTATAAAAGAAATTGCACTCAGGTATTAAAATACATCACTTCCAGTCACACCTGAACCATTTACTAGCTGTGTGAACTTGGGCAAATCATGAAAATTCTGAACCTTATTTTTTTTCTTTGTAAACGAGAGTAACAACACTTGTCTTTATATTGCCCAGGGTAAATTTAAGAATACTTTTTAAAAACACAATGTCCTACATAAAGTATTTTTATTGTGAGATGATTCTCTATGCGACTTAACCATAAACCTTTCTTCACTTTTAGAAACTCAAATACAAAATGTAATCATTCACTGAGCATATGCTATAGTCTTAATACGGCTCTTCACATAAAGTGGTTCCAAAGAGTTGGGGTAAAGACAAAGAGAGACAAAAAACATAAGAGTATAATAAAACAATAGCAAATGAAGTCCTAGCCAAATAAATAAATATTGTGCTCTCCCCAGAATGTTTAGAAATCTTGGAAAGAAACCACAGAAGGAGCCCTGGGGTGGCACTAACTTGGCACATCAAGTGCTTCTGCAACTGATTAACCCGACATTTCCTTGGGTCTGGGAGTATTACTGGGTCACTTTTTCTTTAATGGACAAACTGTTCTTGAACACTTTGCAAGACATAAACAAGCTATTGTGAATGAATCAATCAAAGAGGACAGTTTTGTCCTCAAAATCCAGTGAATTTGCCAAGTCAAAACAACTACCACCACAACGAGGCAGTCAGACAAACAAGAACATCCCAAAATTTCAATGCCCTTGCTCAGCGCTG
Source organism: Myotis lucifugus (assembly GCF_000147115.1). Classification (NCBI taxonomy): domain Eukaryota; kingdom Metazoa; phylum Chordata; class Mammalia; order Chiroptera; family Vespertilionidae; genus Myotis; species Myotis lucifugus. The sequence continues at coordinate 6,603,129 of NW_005871062.1, forward strand.
GATTTGCTTTGCCAATGCTACTCTATAAATCCACACCCCCACATCTACAATGGGCAAATCCCACTCAGTAGCAACTTTCAAAAGGCCTCCAAAATCTATTGGATGCTTATCTTCCATCAACTGATATTTTCTGAATTAGAAGAGAGAATTCAACAAGTAATCTCTTAAAAATCAAGTTCTGTCTCTAGGGAAGCACTCCAAGAAAAACCTCATTCTTTGTATTTCATTCACTTCGCTTTCTGTACTCCCTCAGATTAGGAAGTCACGTGATTGAAGACAGTCCCAAACGCAAAGTTTGTGACATGTTCTGGGCAGAAGTTCAGGCACCTTGTTATTTTAGCAGACCTGATCTGGCTGCCCAAAGACATAATTTAGCTGAGTGAGGAACTCGTCCCCTCCCCCTGCTTCATTTGGCCAGCTGCCTGGGAAGGTCTTTCACTCCAAGGCAATGGATTTATTGCTCTCTTTTATTTCTCCAACAGTAGTTCCAGTCCTCTGAATTTCAAGTTCAGTGAGCTCAGCCTTGGCATCCAAGGATCTCATGTCTCATCCTTAAGAGCATTTGTCCCAGGTCTGTTTGCCAAGGACATGGTGGCAGTTCCTTTCCTGGCTCATGAATCTTCAAAATTATGCTTCTTCTTAAAAACAGACACATCCCATCACTTGCGTTACCACTCCAAGTCCTATAGGGACTGTCATGGCTTAACTGGCACTAATGATAAACTCACAAAATTATCAGATTAGAAGGGAATTAGAATGGAATAAGGAGCTGTGCTAGACTTCAGGTCAGCAAACAATGGCCAAATTGTCAAATCCATCCCATTTCCTGTTTTTGTAAACAAAGTTTTATTGGAACATAACTACAGTCATTAAAATATTATAATCCATGGCTGCTTTTGTGTTCTGTTGGCAGAATTGAGACTTTCTGACCAGCAAAACCTAAAATACTTTCTGTTGGGACTTACAAAAGTTTGTCAAATCTGATCTAGTCTATAAATTCATTTTATATGTAGAAGAATGTTCAGATTTAGTCTGATTAAACAATGTTCCTATGGAATAAGTACAATTTTCAAAGCACAGTAACTAGGGCAGTGCTGGGGCTATATACACACTAAATTCTGGTTATCTCCAGTGTCTGACAATAAATGTTATGTTCCTTCAAAGTGGAACAGTGCTAAAATTATTTTTTAAGACAACATTGTTGCTCTTGAGAAATCCATTGTCTAGAGGAGAGAAATATAAACAGATAATTTCAACATAGTATTTTGTGCATTAGTTTTCTATTGTTGCTGCAACAAATTACCATACACAATTATTTAAAGCAACACAAATATAATATCTTACAGTTCTATAAATAATAAGGCTTTCATGGGTATCAATGGGCTAAGATCAAGGTGTAGGCAGGGTTGCAATCTTTGCAGGAGACGCTAAGGAGAATGCATTTTCTTGCTTTTTAAATTTCTGCCATCACTCCTTGGCTTATGCCCACCTTGTTCCATCTTCAAGGCCATCAAAGTTATTGAGTTCCTTTTCACATCACATTGCCTCAAAGTCTTCTTCTTTCTCCACTGTTCACTTCTAAGGACCCTTGTGATAACGTTGGGCCCACACAGATACTCCAGGAATAATTTCCCTATCTTAACCTGAACTGATTTAGCAAACTTAATTCAATCTGCAACCTAATTCCCCTTTGCTGTGAAACCAACATATTCACAAGTTCTGGAGACTAAGGCAAGGACATCTTGGAGGTGGGGGAGGCGTTAGGGACTACTGTGCTCACCACAGGTGCCATAAAGAAGGGAAGTGTGCACAGTGCTGTAAACCTCAAAGGACAATTCATCAGTACAGAGGCATGGCTAAACAAGAGCAAGAGCTTTTTTACAGTACAAATTTTCTGGAGTTTCCCATAATTTTCTAAAAATCCCATCATATTTCAGCATATTTTTTAATTTAAATATAAAGGAAGACTAGCAACCTGCCCACACAGAACACAGCCAAGGCCTAGAGAAAGTTACTTCATCTCTCTTAAGTTCATAAACAGGATGAAATGTGTTAGTGCAGCATTTTTGTGATGGTTTACGTGCCAATGCATTAAAAAGTGGGGAAGGGATATTAAAATCTATTTGAGAAAAATAAATGTTATGAGTTAATCAAAAAATGGGAGCATTAGACAGCATATACCTGAGATGATGAAAACATTTAATTTCAAGTGTATTTAGCTCTTCAGACAAAAATATAACTGAGACTAAATGGCATAAAACTATGAGCTTTCATAGCTTTTATGATGTAGAAAACAAATGTTTATTTGGGAAAAAACATGAAATGCTTCACAGGAAAATTAATAAATAGAGAGAGAGATAGTGCAATTGCACTTGTAAATCCTGAGTCACAACAGTGAAAAGTATATTGCCTGGCTTGAGAATGTATGCATGCCCTATAAGTGGATATATGCATGTAGAGGCAAGAAGACTACTTCACATGAATATCATAACAGAGATATAAGCTTCATTAATTCCAGAAACACAGAAAATGGATTGTAAGGGCCCTTTCAATACTGATAGTTTATGATTCCATGATTCAAAGTACAAGGGCCAATTACTGACAATAAGAGACTCAGGTTTCTTTTTAATGGGTATACTCAGAACCCCCACAGCATGCCATGAAGGGACAGTTATCCTAACAGCAAATAGGTGCTTCCCAAGGACAGGATGTAAAAATATTCTCTAGGCAAGATCAGGCAAAAAACAACTTGCAATGTGGATAATACCTCTGTCTGACCTAAACTCCCATGTCTCACTGCCCCATTAAAAATGAAGCTTTTTATATCCAGAATGTCTCCAAAAGCTCTATTCTTTCCACTCTCAGGCCATAGTTATTCAGAGAACAAAATGGGTGCTCACCTAGGGTTATGAAGGGGAGCACCTAGGCTGTCAATTCTTGCAAATCCTACCCTCTCCTATATCTGTAAACTTGCTTAATGGAATAGCCTATTCCCTTTGACTTAATAGGTGTAAAGATCTAGTAGAAAGGTTTCAAAATATGTGAGAACTTCCCAACCTGGCCCTTGTTAACTGAGATGGAGGTGATGCAACAATATTTCTTAAATTAAGGTGTACACATTTCTACCCTTTACAATAAAAACCAAGTAAAATACCAAATTACCAAGACGGAAAATTCCCACCGTAAACAACTAGAGCTACCCAGGAGAGAAAAACAAGACATCCAGTCACAAGAGCTAAATGCCCTCCTGTTAAGAGAAAATATTCACACATTCCCACGCAGAACTCTTTCCTTGTGAATAGAGCTAAAGGTTAAGGAAATAGTTTGATAGAGACATTATATTACCTAGACAAAACTGAACCAGATTATGTTTGTTTATTAGATTGTGGCTTTAGACACATTGTTCATTACTAAGAGCTCTTGACATGAGCAGACACACACATTCTTTGGAATGAAGGCTTTTGTGAGAGTATTTTATGGTACTTAGACTCCTGAAAAGACTTATAAAAGCTGTCACACCAGAGGATTAAACTCAGTCTTTGGGGCCACCACATTAGGAGGGTCCAGTTCACTTCACACAGCCTTAACTAGGACATGTGAGCTTTCTTGGACATAACAGCAAGTGGTTCCAACTCATTCTTTGTGGAATTTCTCATGTTACCCCCACCCACAAAGCAAACACCAAATCCTGAGTGCCGATGGATGGAAATGAGAACAGAGAACTCTAGAAATGGAATTCAACTACAGCTCATTTCAAATGTCACCGAAGGGGAAATATACTCTTGGCTTTATTTTTATTTAAATTTCAGTCAGGAGCATTTGTAAAATAATAAATGAATTTCCATTCTGATTCCATATTTTCCTAACAGAATAAAAGATCACAGCATCCACTTGGGTTCTTGTTTGTTTTCATTTGTTTGTTTTCAGTGTAAGGGCTTTTGAAGCCTTGATTTGAATCTGAAATTAAACCAGTGTGTGGAATTCAAAGTCTCATTTTAAGCTTTCTTAACATTTAAGGACACTGAATGGCAATTCATCTCCAACCAACAGATGTATAAACATGAGAAGGCCACGTGTTCCTAGAAACAGAAAAACTTCCAACACTTCATTCAAACACCTGCACCCTTTTTTCTCTAATGTTTAAGGTGTTGGGCTGTGGCATGCCCCTTTATCCCATCAGTTATAAAATAGGTATAATAAGTATTGATCTATCCTTGTAGTCAATGATTTCTCTACTTTGCTGCTCGAATATTGTCAATGAAATCATTTGTAATCATGATATCACAATGTTTACTCAATCATCATTATCTTTTAAAGATTGTTTGCATTAAAACTTACAGGCACTAATAAACGATACCTCAATACTTGTCTTTCCATTTTCCTAAATCTTTAATTTGTAGAATCAAGTAGATCAACATTGTACAATGGAACTTTTTACAATTTTGGAAATGTTCTCTATTGTGTCAATATCTGCATGTGTAGCTATCAAATGCCTGTTTTTTTTAAGTTTAATTAATTTAGATTCCAATTCAAATTTGTGACTATAGCATTAGACCTCAAAGATTTAGACATATTAAACTAAAATGGTTTGTTCCACTCCCATCCCCCCTAAAAGAAGTAACTACTAAAAAAAAAATCCAACTTGCCTATCTGATTCAAGATTTCAATAAGTAACTTAGACCATGTCAAAGATTTTAGAGTAAGACCTAAAAACATGAATACACATGTGCATTTCCATTTACATAAATAGAGCAGTACTTTGGGAAGAAGAATTATGCCTTACTGTCCCTCAAAACTCCAAATCGGATATGTGTCAAACACTTACAAATGGGCAATTGTGAATGGGAACAGTTTTCTTAGCATGTGCTGGTATAATGTAAAGTAAAAGGCAGCACAGTGAAAAGCCCCAGTTGCGTGCTGGCTCTGCCATGGACTTGCTGCAAACCTGGGACAAATCAGTCCACAAGACAGTCCTCATGCTTCATAAGGATGTTATGATGACCAAGTTACAGAAAGAATGTAAAAGTTTCTTATGAAAGCCTAGTATAGAACAGGCAATAAACAGAAACTGAATAAAGTTTCCTCTCCATCTCACCATAAGGTTAGATGAGCAAGTGGGTTGCACAGCTGCTAAAGTTTCTACTCAGGTCCTATCCTAGCTATGACTAGTTCGCACTCGACTCATGTCCTGTGGCACAGAGGAGGAAATTTAATAAAATTAAGTTGAGGAGAACTGGATTCTTGAGAGTCCTTTTTCTTTTTAAAGATATGGTAAAGATGGTTAAAGAAAACTAAAATAAAATTAGCAGTGGAATCGTGTTTATATGAGAATAGACAGAAATGAATGGAACAAAACATTCATGCATACACACTAAATATATAGTAAGAGATAGCAAAATTAATAAATAAAGGTACACTTGGAACAAAAATGAAAATAAACACCCAATAAGGTAATACATACATTCACTTATATAGAAAGCTCACACAAATTGTCTAAATACACTAATACAACAACATGGAATTTTTTTAAAATCAAGTCAATAAAAAGGACACACATGTGATAGAATACACTGTTAGAAACCCTGACAGTGATTTTTCTGAGGACCCCCTTACCATTGACTTTTGAAGCTGCATTAACAACTTCTTTCAACAGTTCTTCATAAGATAGGGTGTCAAATACTCTCTCCCTAATCTGGCTGGTTTTCTCTGGATGACAGAGAAAACTATATTACAGTGAAGTGCTCAGAATTAAATACCTCATCTCCCAGTTGAAGTGTGGCTGGGGGAGAGTAAACTTAGACATAAAGGGAACTCCATACCATTAAAGGGCACCCCTTGCCTGTATTGCTAATTCACATCAAGTTTGACGAAGGGGCACACTCCATGTCAGGCATCACCAAGTGGCTCTTTATCGTCTTAATCATACTCTGAGTTTTCAACACATTACCAATGTTCTTTTCAAAATAAAAGTTTATAAATAAAACTTACATATATCGTTTTAGAAACTAAAAACGTGGTTTCTTGAAATTTTACCATGGTTTACAAATAATAAATTGAAGAATCTGGAATAGTCTTTTCCCCCACAGTAGGAATAAAATCAATGCTGATTTGGGGGCAAAGGATTAAGGAGAATGTTGTTCCAATGATAACTGGATGTGGAACAAGTCAAATTTTCTGCAATGAGCAAAGCCAAGTTTTCAAGTCCTACTCTCTCCAGGAGGAAATGTTTAATATGGAGATCAATCATTTGAAGTCTTCAAAGGCTAAAGCAGAGAAAATACTTAAAGGGTTATCTTGTCCTATGGATGATACTGAATCAATAATAGAGGGGTCCTTCTCAAGGGCAGATGGATGACTTGTGAGGAGAGAGTTAAGTAGCTATGATAACTGCATTCCAACCCCAGTCAAGTCTAAGAACTATGTACCTTTTGTTTATGAATTTTATGCAGATGCAAAAATAGGAACGGCAGACATATACAAGAAAGTTGGTGTTAGCATTAGTGAATAGAAAGATGTCTTCAAATGAATGAAGCAATTATTTATTTTCCAAGAATTTTCATCATACTGCAGACAAAACTACAGCTGAAAATTTTCAGATTAATAATTTATTCAACATGCAGAAGTGATTTCATCAAACTTGCTAAGAAATTGTCAACCATCTCTCCAACCATCTTTCCTTGGATGTAGACATTTCAATTTTAAGCAAAAGCTTCATGCACATAAGAAAGTAAAAACTGTTGACAAAGGCAAAATGTAGACATGTAACTGGGGCATTCTTTTGATCTCAAAATGAAGGATCCCAAATGAATAATCAACATATGTTAATAAAAGGAAAATAAGCATGCACACAATCTAACTCTATTGATTATAATCAGATATTAAAGTTAAGAACTAGGTATGGTGGGAAATATTATTAAACTCTATCTATCCCTTGAGACTAAAAATGGCCCATAAGAATGGATTCCCAAAATTTCCTTTTCCAGGGTTTTTATTTTAAAAAGTAACTATACTTATGAGAACTGTTTTTGGAAAATAGAGCTAATGAAGTAGGTTTTAAGAAAGTCAACACCAAACAGAAAACATAGACATTGAAAAAGGGAATTGGGAACCAGTGCATACATTTTTCTCCCTTCCTCCTATTGGTGGACTATTCTGTGAAACCAAGCAATCAGTTGAACTACTTAGGAAGTTGTGGCCAGTTTGGTTAAGTACCCTATTGTATTTGCCCTCTCTCCTTCTGTGTCCCATTCTTATTTTCCTTCATCCCTGTGTCCCTGGGTCTGCTTCTCCTTCCAATCAAGGGCATAGCTTTTGCATCAGGCTCTGTTTTCTCAGTAATCTAGTCTAAAGCTAACAATTTACATCGTACCATACTTGGTTAACAACAACAACAAAAAAACAACACTTACATTTCTTATGGGGTTGGGACAAATCACTGTAATAAAAGTATCAGAGTGTGATCTTAACCTGAGCTGATTTCAGGACCTTTACTTACAGTAATTTGTAAAATAAGAGCACAACTTTGCTATAAATAAAATACTAAATGATATCTTAGATAATCAAAGCATGTTAGCTGTTTGGGCTCAGTGCAAAAGGATCACTAATATTAAAATAGTTTAGATAAATTTAGACTCATCTGTGATGTCTACCAACCAAATATACTCCTTAGAGTTTAAACCTTGAAACAATAGCACTTCTACATCCTTACCCTCAAACTAAGCCTACCTCTAAAAATTAGAGAAGTAGGGAAAACAAAAGATTGCATTTTTAAATCCCCTCTTCCATAAAACAGTATCCACTCTCATGATCATGCAAAAACCACAGGATCAATATCTTTCAACAGAAGCCTTCTAGCATGTTATTCATGGTTGAGAGAAGTCTTTTAGACACAACAATTAAGATTAAAATTTATAATAGCAGTTAAATGATATGATATCTGTGATTAGTTTCAAAATAATCTTAGATGAGTGAAATGAACAGATATAAAGATGAAACAAGGAAGTCCATAAGTCAAATCATTGCTGAAGCTAGATAATATATAAATGGCGGTTCATTATAGAATTCTTGTTACTTCTGTATATGTTTGAATTTTTCCATAATAAAATATTTTAAAATGAAAAGTATATGTTTTTTAAAGAGGTAATAACAACCTTCACTATTCTAAGGCTAAGAAAGATTATGTTCACTTCATTTCTTAAATGAGGCACTGCCCTCATTTTGTTTTATAAAATAAAAAAGTAGACAACTCTACAAAATCAAGATAAAGCCCCTCTTCAAGCTAGTCTCAGCCAGTATGTTTAATGTGGCTTGGACATGCCTTAAATCCCAGGTGAATATATTATACACATACACAATTTAACCCATATCCAAGTTCTTCAATTATCTCTTTAAAAACTGAAAAAGGTGCCTAGTGGATGCAAAACTAATAGTAGCACTTGGTTCAGGTTTATTGGAAACTGTTCACACTGGAAATCTAACTTGTGAATGCCTGAGGTAACTGCACAAGTACAATATTTGCATTTGCCTAAGGTAATGAACTAAAAATACAATAGCTACTGCTCTGAATATCAGCTCATAGCTGAATACCGATATGCTACACATCAATGATGCCATTATTAATTGTATAGCACCAATCAAGTGACCTTAAAGGACAAAGGGAATACTACTAGATTTTAATTCTCAAATCATCCCCAAGGAGTGCCAAGTGTTGGGAGAAGTGGCACTCAAACAATGTGATTCCAAACCTGGGAACAATTCACATGCTCAGACTCATCTTGGCGAAAAGCTGGGTTTAACCCTCAGTGGAAAACTCTACCTAGGGAAATTCTAGCATTTTAATGCATTTTTCTCCCTTTAAAAAAGAAGATGTAATTGAAATTAGATTGGCACCCAAAGTCCCAGGATCCTAGTACATGTTTCCTGTGTACTGGAAAATCTATAGAACAAGATGGTGAGTTTAGAGGAGGGACGTGGTAGAGTAGGAAAAGATCTTAATGCCATGTCACCAAACTATGACCTTACTGAAATATCTTTTCTCCCAGATCTCCCATGAACAGTGTTGTCCAGACTCAGTGCAGTCTTCAGCATCTCCTGAGGAGCCCTGCTCCATTGTTTAACAGGATCAAATTCTGGGAAGATTCCATTACTCCACATGCATTCTGAATGTTCACAGAGAAAATGGAGTGCCCCTTTCTAATGGTTGTCAAATGAGTCTCTTCCAAATGAAAAATTCTGTGATGCCTGTAAATGTCTGCTTTGGGTACCAAAATCTGCTGCCAGAGTTTCTAAAGAGTTAAAGCAAATGAAAGAACTGCCTGCTTTTCTGCAAGGAGTAACTCCAACTCTGGCTAGTTACCTCTTGCCCTTTCCTCAAAGGATTCAGTAGCTAACTGACTGCTGCATCTTCCATACAGGCAATCTTAAAAGTAATTATAGACTATTATCATGTCACTCCACACACTTTTCTTTCTTCAAATTAGCTCTTTTTCTTATAAATCAGCAGGCATTTCCTACGTGCCAGCTCCATTTCTTCAGGTTACTTATTTGCTCAATTTCTTGTTAAACTCAGAAGCCAAGGTTGACTCTACCAAGGACATTGCATATTTGGAATATCATGGAATATTTTCACACCTATAAGCATATTGACGCACACAAATCTCCATCCTGACTCCCATATACAAAACCCCATTTAGAATTAACCATTTTTTTAAGTCCAGCACCAAAGTTATGAATCAGCACCATTAAGTCTTGCTGATTTTTTTTCATTCAGTGTATGTTTTTATTCCTTTCTCATAGTAGACACCTGTGTCTCCCTTATGATGTGACCACTTTCTATCTTATAATTGTATCTAAACCTACTTACCTGTAAGCTTCCTGCTCAAGAAAACTATGATTTCTTTACATGTCCTGTACAATAGTTTCTTAGATATTTTTGACCATGGTCCAGAATTAAAAATACATTTTAAAATGAGATCAAATATGGACATAAGTACATGAACACATACAGACACACATGCATGAATAACTGAAACAAACGTTTTCCCAAACAATACTGACTCCAACTACATATGAAGTGTTTATGGTAAAACCAGCTCTCTCTGTAAAATGCTGGTCATATCACAACCCATTAATTTGATTTATGACCTACTCTGTAACCCACTTTGGCAACACTCTCAGAGTACATGGTATAGGATTTCTTACATAGTGTCACTAAATGCCAAATGAGCCAGCCTACAAAAAGAGATTTACTTTTTCACAACAATATTCGTCAACTGCAATTCTCTTTGCTCCCTTAATGAAAAGATTTCCTGTAAAACGTTGGACAAAACTAATATTATCTTTATAGATAAAGCCTGGAGAGCTGGGTTTACCATCTCCAGAGCGGATCACATTCATTTTTTGTCCCCAAAAATTCATCGACATTGTCCTTCTCCAGTCAGTATATTATAATAAATATTTCACTTTAATCCTCATTTTCAAATCAAGTTCACCTATCTACAGTTTACAGCCACAGCTATGTCTTACATAGAGCAGGTGATTGATAAAATTTCACTGACTTAAATCTCATACATGATGTCAATTATTTCACCAATAAAGAAAACCAAGGATTTGAACACTCTTCCTCTGTGTTTTATTTATTTCAAACATTAATTGAGCCTACTATCAGGAATGTATAAGCGTAGTGTTCAGCTTCAGGAAAATCACATTCTCCTGGGTTTGTGTAGATTCAATTGTACATAAACCATTTAAGAATTTTTCCAGGAATAGAAATCCAACAATATCAGGTCAATTACTGTTCTTTTCCCTTCTTATCGGTTTCTGTCGTGGTAGCACTTTACTCATCCCCAATGTTATTATTAACATTCACTTGAGATTTTATCAGGCTCACAAGTAAAATTTAGTCTATATCAACTGCCCTGAAACCATCCAACTTGATGAATTAACCTACGCTATCTATTAAACTGTCTTCCATTCTATCTGGCCCTGGAACTCTGATTCTATTCTAGCTCAGGTCTTATAAAGACAAATAGAAAAACAGGGTACCAATAATTTATGTCATCTCAGTTGTGTAAAGGATGCTTCTTCTTCAGATGCTCATGACTTGGAGTTGTTTTTCCAAAAACATATTGTGAAAACCTTCTAGAGTATAAGATAAGCAGTTAGCTCACCTTTGTGGGCAATACCTAAAATTGGAATTGTTTTCAAATAATACAAATAAATATTTTATAGGGGAATTATTTCTAGGTAAGAAAGTGTTAGCAATTCGTTTATCTCAAAGTATAAATTTCAGATGTCCACAACTGAGAAATCTTTGAAAAGATTAAAGTCTTGAAACACAAATCAAAGAGATATGTTGGTTTTCCATTGAGAAAAGTTACTGAAAATTATCATAGCCCACATTTCTTAAATATTATTAACTGAGAATGTCAGTGGCTTTAGGCTTCTATCTATAACAGTGATGGCGAACCTATGACATCATTTTTTTGGTTGATTTTTCTTTGTTAAATGGCATTTAAATATATAAAATAAATATCAAAAATATAAATCTTTGTTTTACTATGGTTGCAAATATCAAAAAATTTCTATATGTGACACGGCACCAGAGTTAAGTTAGGGTTTTTCAAAATGCTGACACGCCGAGCTCAAAAGGTTCGCCATCACTGATCTATAACACTGAATAGTATGAGCACTGAAGGATCTCCAATCTACTCTTCTCTGCGGTACAGGCTCAGGAATTCTCCCCACCACCCGAGACCACATTATACAACTTGATACACCAAATGAGAGTAAATGGTAGTAAATGCTGTAGAAGCTGCAGTGTTTCCACTTTTGCTTTGAATCTTATTTTCTCCCTGCAAAATCAGGTGCAGAGATGAACTCAGTGATTCTCAAAGCTGGTTTCACAGAATGATATGGGAAACTTTTATAAAGTACTAATGTGCTGAATAATTAGATTCGATTCTCTGGAGGTTGATTCCTGATATATGTATTTTTTTAAAAAAGGAGACATATGTAATACTCTTTGTAATACTTTAAGCAATAAGAAAATAAAATAAAAAATCTCTAATCCTGATTCTGCAGGATAGCCAGGGCTGATGGCCCAGATGAACTTTGGGGTTTTTCTTGACACTTTCTAAGGTTCTCAACCAAAGAGAATCAAGGAGTTAGACCACTCAGGCCACAACTCTCACAAGCTCTCACACTTCAGGAAACCTCTCTAATGCCAACGACTGGAAGAAGAGACACCAACTCCTCTTCTAATTGGCATGTGGTCACCAGCATCTGAAGTTTAGAAAACAACTTTGCAATAGCAGTTCACCCATGCCATCGGCAACATAGCATTTCTAGAATGCCTAGAAATTAGAATTAGAGCTGAAAACATGAAAACAATAAACAAAACATGAAGTCAAAAAAACAATAAAAACTCTCCAATCCTACTCTAGACAACTCTACCTCACTGTCATTTTAAAACACATACATTTTAGCAGGCAAAGGTTTTTGAAGTATGTAGAAGGTGAGCTTGTATGTGGAGAATGGCTTAGAATGCAATGCACCAAAGAAAAGTTGACAAATTTTGGAATAAGCATAGTATTTTAATCAGTCAGTGAGAATTTAAGGAAACTTGGGGAAATGCAGTTAGAAAAGTAGAGTGGGTCTAGATTATTTTAAAAAATAAAAATAACAAATAAAAACAGAAAAAATGAAAACCAAAAAAACCCACATAAGTTTTAGGATGGCATTGTAAAAGCAGTCATTTCAGGAGTTAAAGACAGAGAAGTTAAATGCCATCCATAGTAACCAACAGGTTACAAAGAATCTTTTACAAAGAGCTGAAATGATCTATGGTCAATTTCATGAGGTGTTGACCCTGACTGCCCACTGGCACAAAGCCTGGAGAGTAGCAGAAAGAGACATATTTGAGAAAAACTAAAAGTGAAACGCCACCTGCTACTTTCACTGGTTCATAAAGGCCATGTGAGATTTGAGTGGCAAAAGGAAGCCGAACCTGCAAGCTCACTTCAAATCGTGAGACAAGTCCATTGTGCTTACTAAAGAGAGCTGTTCCTAGTCATTTCAGTGGTGCCCCAGAAGCCTTTTTAAAGTGAGTATTGTGGACAGGACTCTCCTGAGATTATTAAGTACAAAGCATGTGTGCAAGGCCACTACCTTAAAGCAAAGTATGAGAGAGTTGTTTTTACTGAAAAATAAAAGCATTAGGTGCAAAAGTGGCAGACAACTCCACTCTCCACCAGATGGGACATGGAAGAAGCAAATGAAATAATTCAGTATAAAAAGAGAAGACTGTAAGGATGATGGAACTGACAGCAAATAATCTATTCTGTAACATAAATGGCTGAGGAATTCTTTATCCTCTTACCCTGATGCATGCACTTCTGTGTATATGTACTATTTTAGGTATTATATATGTATTTTTAATAATCTATTCTCCTCTGTTTTAATACATAAAATTCATAAGTATGAGGACTTTGTTCAGTGCTAATTCCCAGTCCCAGTCCTAAAACAGTATCTGGCACATGATGGGTTCTCAAACATTGCATGAATGAATGAACGAACTACTGTCTTTTTTTCTTTTCTAGCATAAATATATGTTTGCATATTTTCTTTCACAAAATCCTGAGAACAATCTAATTCAGGTATAACAGACATGGTTTCCTGGTTAATCCTAATATATAAAAAGCCAGGGATCGTCACGACCGAAACAACTGGATGGACAACCGAAGAGCAGGCTGCATCAGGTGATCAGGCCAGCAGGAGGGTTAGTGAGGGGCAACCAAATGACTGAACAGCAGGCTGTGTGGGGCGACCAGGCCGGCGGGGGGGAGGTGGGGGGAGGGCAGTAAGGGGAGACCAGGCCGGCAGAGGGAAGCAGTTGGGGGCAACCAGGTCGGCAGAGGGGGGCAATTGGGGGCAATCAAGCAGGGGGGCATTTAGGAGCCAGCAATCCCCAAATTTTAAAAGGGATTTTTTACCCCCCCGTTTAGCCCGATCCCTGGGATCGGGCCTAAACCGGCAGTTGGACATCCCTCGAGGGGTCCAGGATTAGAGAGGGTGCAGGCTGGGCTGAGGAACACCCCCCCCCCCCGCACAAATTTCATGCACCAGGCCTCTAGTATGTAATAAAAAAAGCAGACACAACCTACTAATGTCAACTGTAGGATTTAGATGCATAGCTAAAGCTATGACTATTTTGTCTATAAATGTGTTTTAATTTCTCAAAACTTACCATATACCTCTTAGCTTTTCAAAAAAAATTATATATATATATATATATATATATATATATATATATATATATAATATCCAAATAAAAATAGATATGAAAAGACTGTATTAGAAGAAGGATACAGCTCAACCATATCAGTGCTGTTCTGGATGAAAATAAGTCACCCTTGTAGCTCAAAGTATTGAAATTGTTTAGTGGTTCTCTTCGCAAGAAGTGAAAAGTGTTCCAATTCCCAAAGATAAAATTTCCAGGTTGGAACATTTTAATGAAGAGAGGAGGAAAAACACAGATTCTGAACAGGTTTGAGGCAGATTTAAAGGCATATCTGAAAATTATGCACAGTATCTTCAGGGTGACGAATCTCTACTTAAAGTGCATTCTTTATACACACACTGACAAAATTAAGGGCAAACCATCCTTTGCTGAATGAGAGCTTATTAGAAGTGCTAGTGTGTGGGCCAGTGCCTTTTGTTCCCTGGTGAAAGCTAAAGCTTGAAAAATACTTTGTTAATGAATCATCTTAGGCTTGCAAAGTTAAAATTTAAGTCAGTAAGATTGATAAATTAAGGTTCTGATGGCAACATGACTCTTTCCTGTCATGCACATGGTAGAGCTATAACAGGAACACGTGTTTCCATCTTAAGGGCTGGGGAGGACTGATACCAGCTGAGACTCTGCATTACCAATTACAGATGTCAGCAAAAGAAGTTCTGAAGCTCTCTGTGCTGCTGGAGACAACTTAGCAGAGAAAGGTGCATAAAACTCATGCTACCATTTTCTCCTAAGCCAGGGGTAAAATAATAACAGCCCTTCATATCTGTTCAGCAATTACAATTTGCAATTGACTTTTGCAAACAGTATGTCCTTTGAAGTAGAAGTGCCGGCCAATACTGTTTATCCCCATTTGACAAATGGAGAAACCAAGTTCAATAGGATAAGTGAACTCTCCATGTCACTTCCTGCAAGTGATGAAGACAGACATAAAAAACCAGGCCAGTGCTTTGTTTCTGTATACAATACAGCACTAAACTTCAGGTGCATAGGCAAGGACTGGTCTTCAGCTCTCTCACTTTGTTTATATAATTTTCAATAACAAACAGGGATTTATATTTTTACTAAAGGCCCAGTGCACCGATTTGTGCACCAGTGGGGTCCCTCGGCCTGGCCTGTGGGGATCGGGCTGAAACTGGCTCTCCGACATCCCCCGAGGGGGCCTGGATTGCAAGAAGGCACAGGCCAGGCTGAGGGACCCCACCAGTGCACGAATCCATGCACCGCACCTCTAGTATGCATATAATATCTTTGGTTAATCTCTTCTCGCCCACCCCACCCTTCCTTTTGAGATTCATCAGTCTGTTCCATGTTTCCATGCCTGTGCAATGAGTGTATGTATACATATTATATATATATATATATATATATATATATATATAGAATAGAGGTCCAGTGCACGAAATTCATGCAAAAGTAGACCTTCCTTCCCCCAGCTGCCAGCACCGGCTTCCATCCAGAACCCAGGACCCGGGCTTCCCTCGCAGCCCTGGTTTCATCCAGAGGTTGTCCAGAAGGATGTCCGGTCTAATTAGCATATTACACTTTTATTATTATAGATTGTTAGGATACTGGTAAATGAATAAAACATTAAGTGGAGCTGAGTTATAGAAATTGCCTTTTCTCCTCATAGCAAATACTATGGGTTCCTTTGTGTGTATGTGAGTCAGTCATAAAAGCATGGAAAATGAAGTTCACATAATGAAAATCAACTTCAAGTTTGGAGAGGACAGATCACATTGCCTTGTCCATCTGCCTCTATCCTGCCTTTGAAACAGAAAAAAAAATTTTAATTTCTTAGAATGCTTTTTGTATTCTCCAAAATGGTCTTACAAATAGAGACATAAACCCTTTCTATATGTTCTTGAGCAAGGACACCCTGGGAGCCAATCAGAGCTCCTCTGGGTTACCTAGGAGCTCTACTGCTTTGTAAAACCAATTCACATTCTCAGGACAAAACAGTAAAAAAGAAGAGGCAGGTTGACAGAACAGTTTCCGTAAAAGGGGGGTTATATAAAAATGCATACACAGAACTTGATTCTTAAGTTTAGAAAATTCCCCACAGTGAAAGCATGAATTGAAGTCATGGCCACATAACAATCTGAACAAGAAAAGCAAAAGAAACCTACTTCAGGAAGCACCTCCCTTGGCCTCATGCAACAGATTACAGACAGCACGGTGCTGCCAAGGCTCCCCATCCATCACATTAATATATGAACAATGTCAGGTTTTGCAAGAAACTATTCACTATCTAAGCATCAGATTCTGGCCAGAAAGACAGAGAGATAGAAGAGTAAAGGAGAGTGGCAGCATGGATAGTTCAGAGACAGGGTAAAGAAACACAATCATTAGTGGGAAAGGAGAAGAAACAAGAGACACATTTAATTTCACACAGTCACTCTGAGCTCTGACATCAGTGCTCGCAACTCCCACTGTCTTTCCATTATGACCCAGTGATTCATGCCCATTACCCATTCACTAAATATACGGTTATTTCCTAAGATCATTCCCATTAAAGAAAAAATCTACTCTCCAAGATCCAGATGCAATACAGCTCTAGGAAGCTTTGCCTAATATCCCTGATCAGAAGTAATATCTATCTCTCTTCCGTTCCCAAAAAGCTTTGCCCAGTGGTCTGTTATAATTCATTTCACATATTTTAAGTGCCCTCTCATTAAATTATTAGGTTTTGATTATGAAAATTATGTCTTGTTTCTTGATGAAACTCCAAAGCATCTGGTTGGAATAGAGATTTTTAGTAATATTTCATTAAGTGGAATGCAAATACTAAAAGGCTCCGTCTAGCACTGACATTCTGGATTTAGATGTTTGTGTCTATCTCACTTAATCATTTATTCATCCATTCATTAAGGAATCATTTACTAATTGCCTTCCACATATTGTGCATAGACCCATAAGATACCATTGTGCTCCGTGGTGTTAATAGTTGAATATGGGAGAAACGCCGTGATCAAATAAGCACACTCATATGCAATTAGAAACTGTAATAGTATTGCAGTGGATCAAGGAGATCTGAGACCATCCATTCAATTCTCACACTGTACCTTTCAGGGACCAGTTATCAGAACACAGAGCAACTGTGATAAAAATATGAAGAAGAGTGTGAAGGTCCCTAAAGAATGACAAAAGAAGCTTCGTTGTAGTTTTATTAGGAACATAAGCAACATTAAAAAGAAGTGAATGTTCAACTTCAACCTATATGCATGCTTCTAAATTATCTTCTGATATATTCTGATATACATCATGTTGAAAGTTCATGTCTGTCTTGGGATTCAGTCCTTGCTCTAGAACAAATGGAGACCATAATCTCTGGTGTAACAACTGGACAAGGTTGGTGTGTAAGAATTCAATTACAGTGGAAGCATGAGCACATTTTGAAATGTACGTATTGTTAGTACACAAAAATATGTCAAACCAAAAGCCTGATATATAAACATATGTGCTCATATTCATATATGTATATATGGAGGGAAGTATATATGCAGTTGTGTTTTTCATTATGTTACAACTTTTTCATCACAGCAATTTTTAGTCATTCTATTGCCCTTCTTTGCACATTTTCTCTGCCAGCAAAAGATGGGATGGGGAGGTGAGAGGATATCAAGGATAAAGAAAGAACAAATGACCAAGGACCTGATGATAATGACACTGGTTAACAGAACCTTTGGTGAAATTGGTGTAAGCAATAAGGATAAGGGAAATTCAGAGACTTAACAATACCATGAATTGACATCGAGCGGGAAACGGTAGCATCATAACTGTACTTAATGTTTAGTCAGCAATCACACAAGAATACGACATGTAAACAACTGAAACAGCATATTTACATCTAGTTTCCTGTAGAAAGAAGGCTGATGTGAAATCCTAGACTGCATGTCTCTTCTCTATCAATGACAACGAACTCTGAGAAAATCCTAGAAAAAAATGCTACCGCTTCATGAGCATCAGTAAACTCATTTATTAATGATAACATTCAGTAAATGCTTACTAAGTACCAGACACTATGAAAAGAACTTTCAATATAATACCTAACCTTCACAATAATCTAGGAAGTAGGAATTATTATCTGCTTTTTTACAGAAGAGAGCACTGAGTCTCAGAGAAGTTTACTAAATTGTCTAAGATTACACAGCTACCACTGACTGAACATACTGAACAGCTACTATTTATCTGGCAACGTGTTAGGAGACCAGAAGAAGTGGGGGAAGGGCACATCAAAGGGAGATACCCCTGATCCAGAAATAAGGCATACACTGGTTCTACCCAAAGAATTTGCAGAGAAGCGAAGACATAGACATGAATTACTATAATCCAAGATAGAAAAATTTAAGTGCCACAAAAAGTGCAGGGTTAAGTTCCATATCAATGTTTATGTGTACGTGGGCATGGTGAGTGGGGGAGAGGGAGGGAGCATATGAGATGAATTCCATGCAAAAAAAATTACTGAATTAACATGAATAATTTTATTCTTCACAACATTACAAATGTCAGTTGGGTTTGATTCCCTTAGGTAAAGCCAAAGGGCTATGTATTCTCTGAGTTTGTTTCCCTTCAGGGTGGGTAATTTAATAATACAGTCAAAGTAAATAGACTGGAAGCTTTCTAAGAGCCAGTACCCTGTCTGTACTGTACCTTCAGTGCCTAAGATTGTGTCTAATACATGGAGTTGCTCAAGACATGTGGAATTAGGCATTGAAGGAATGAATGTGTAAGTTTAAAAGTGAAAAAAATGAATGAATACAGAAACATAAAGCCAAGTGTACACTACTAAGAAGTATAGACCTCACTGGAGTTCATGAACCCCAGTTCCCTGACTGCTACAGCACCATCCCCAGGGGAAACTGCAAAGATGTGTGCCAGTGCCCTAGACAGCAGGTGGGAGTTCTCAAAACAGAGAGCCCACACTGGTGACCTAATTGGTCAGTGATTTCAAGAATATCAAGAAGCAAAACATGAACTTTTATTTTATTCACCATGGTGGCAGGAAGTACAGACAGAACCACAAAAGCTGTATTATCTAGAACTTTCTTGAGAGCTATAAAATAACTCATTTGCAGAAGTCGTTGATTTTGTACATTGGGACTGTTTGGTGAGATTGAGGAAGCAAATGCTGGTTGACTTCCTGGAGTGAGTCACGGCTGTAACCCCCTTTGATAGTATTAATAGAACTAGGGAAAATTTCCAGGAAACATCAATTACCACAACTACCAAAATAGAAAAGGCAGCCAGTGATTTAATCACTAATCATTAGGGGAGACTACTCCCTTTCTTTATCAGAAAAAGACAACAATAAATCAAACTAATGCATTTTGAAACTAGTTAACAGCATCCTTTCACAGTCTGCAGAGTTATCTTTTAATCCTTCACAAGATTTTGTTTTAGCAAAACCACTATACATACTCAGGGCTATTTACAGCTGAACCAAGGTTCTGAGGTCCAGATTAGAACTCCAGGAAATAGACATGTGAATTAAGTGATTTATTCATCCATTCATTACTTCCTTCAAACCTTAAGTTAATAGGCATGTATTGGGCATCTATACTATGTTCCAGATTCATCTTCCCTAAGAATCAAAGAACTAAATAAAAAAGGCAATAGCTACAATAAATGGCTTGACCTCTGCTACTCTTGTGGCTAAATCTCTTTGCATTGTTTGTAGGTTATACTGACATTGATATTAGGGCTAAGAAATGAGTTCTGTTCTGTAGTTTCAGAAAGTTCTAGGAACCTTGGGGTTAATCAAATAGGACTAACAGCCTGAGGAATTTTAATACTACTCTAACAGCAAGCCACATCTGCCTTCATAGCTTCATCACCTCACAACCTGACAGCATAGTGCAGTGGCTATATATTCAAGCTCTGGGACCAGATTGCCTGTGTTCAAAGCCTAATTATACTATTTAATAACTATATGGCTCAGAGCAACTTATTTTTCTTCTCTTTGCCTCAGTTTCCTCATCCATCAAATGGAAACAAATAATAGCACTATTTCACAAATTATGAGAATTAATTAAATTTGTATGCAAGAAAATTTAATTAAGAGATATATACATATAATTATTGAAATAGTATCTGAGATATAATTAATACTCAGAAACTGTTACTGCTATTCTCACTATTATTATCACCACAGTTAGTCTGAGATCAGAGATTTCCATTACTCTTCAAAAGAAGAGAATCAGCTCCCCTCAGTTGCACAGCCATGACCCTGATCATGTACACCAACTGATCTCCGTCGGCTAGCTCAGGTATGATCCATCACCATGCTCTGCTGCCTGACTGTAACAAAACTATA